>NW_008342393.1:4096287-4146954 GCF_000622305.1 Nannospalax galili | reverse complement strand
ATTAAAAAAATAAACTTTTTAAAAAATATTTTATTATTTTTATTTTGTGTGTATGAGTGTATTGCCTGCATGTATGTGAGTACACTCATGTCGTGCAGTGCTGCGGAGGTCAGAAGAGGGCTTCGGATTCCCCTGGAACTGGCGTTCGTAGCCACCATGTGGGTGCTGGGAATTGAACCTGGGTCCTCTGCAAGAGCAGTCAATGCTCTTAACCGCTGAGCCATCTCTCCAGCCCCCAAAAGAATTTTTTAAATGTTAGAAAGGTCTTTACTAAGCCCACATTGACCTTACACTCCTCT
Source organism: Nannospalax galili (assembly GCF_000622305.1). Lineage (NCBI taxonomy): Eukaryota > Metazoa > Chordata > Mammalia > Rodentia > Spalacidae > Nannospalax > Nannospalax galili. The sequence goes on along the minus strand of NW_008342393.1, from coordinate 4,146,655 downwards.
AGGGCGACTTTAAGAGTTGGCACCAGCCAGGCATGGTGGTGCATGCCTTTAATTCCAGCACTCTGGAGCAGAGGCAGGCAGATCCCTGTGAGTTCGAGGGCAGCCTGGTCTATATAGGGAGTCCTAGGCCTGCTGGGGGCTACAGGGAGATGCTGTCTCAAAAAGACCAAAACAAACAAACAAAACCAAAAACCAAACAAAAAGAGTTGGCACCATGGCTGAAGACATCAAGACTGAAACCAAGAACTATAAAACTGCTCCTTTTGACAGATACTTCCCAAACCAGAACCAGACCAGGAACTGCTGGCAGAACTACCTGGACTTACACCACTGCCAGAAAGCAAAGGAAGTGATGACTCTGTGTGAGTGGTATTGGTGTGTTACAAGTCCTTCTGCCCCAGATCCAGCCTGAGACAACCACCCGGTAGAAGCACATTTCCTGGGACAGTCTGATCTGGCTCCATCCTTCCTGTCCTCTCTGTTTTCTGTCCTCTGTCCTTCTCTCCAGGTAGTAAAGGGGTACCTGAGTATATGATGGTTCCTACCCTGGGACCCTGACTTATGATGCAGCAACTAATAAAAGCTCACTGGGAAAGTGAAAAGAAAATGTTAGGAAAATGTTTAAAAGAGGAAAAGATATGTTGAGGAAAAGCTCTCAGTTCTTGAAGGTAGGAGTTCTCCTAACTCTGGGACTGACATTCAGAATCCGTTCAATAAATATTTTTATGGTTGATTGACTTTAAGGCTCAAAAAATAGGAACACAATTACTTATTAAGGTTAGTTGTTGGATTTAGGATTTTTTTTTTTTTTTTAATCTATCTGGGGCTGGAGAGATGGCTCAGAAGTTAAGAGCACCGGCCGTTCTTGCAGAAGACCTGAGTTCGAATCCCAGTACCCACATGGCAGCTAACAACTGTCCATAACTCCAGTTCCAGGGGATCCATCCACTATCACCTTCTGTCCTCTGTGGGAATTGCACAATATGGGTACACTTGCACACATTGAGGTGCACTTACACACATACGCATAAAATAAAAATAACATTTTAAAAATGTCTTTACTGATTCTATGACTTATGACTGGGGAAAACTTATTTTTCTAAAATATAAGTGAATCATAGGCCTATTTCAAATGGGAGCTCTAAATATTTGATGATTCAGTTGAGCTGATGAGTCTGCTTTGGAAGAAGAGTTTTGAGAAAGTAAGCTCTTTTACATCTTGAACATCAGAATCAAATTATGTAGACGTTGTTTTAGTCAATAACGATATAGTTGAATTGAAAGGGAAGAAGGGTTATTGGGGTCAAGAACAAATAGATTTACAAATTTATCTTTATAATTCCATATCCTTAGGGAAGAATCTGGTTTTTAAAGCTACTTTTGGTTATGGATGTAGCCAGTGGGCTTGGGCAACTTAACAGTTGACTTAATTTGAGCGGTCACATTAAATAAGACTGGAAAGCTAGGTTAGGGGATGCCAATGTTGTATTTGTTTTCTAGTTTATAGTATCTTCTGGTAACAGAAAAATTGGTTGGTCCTTTTGTTCTGTAATTTAATGGGTAACTAGTAACGTGCTTGAGTCTTTCCTGTACAGTTTTAATTTACCCATCAAATTGAATCTAGTGTTCTTAGGTGTGGTCAGATTGTGTTTCATTAGTGCCTTGTCCTTCATTTATTCACTTGGAAATTCTTCAGCCTAATACCTCCTTTTTCCAACATAACTGTGTGGTCTCAATTCTGTTGTTGGCCTTCTGTGTGAACTATGTCACACTGGGCAAGCCAGTAAGTTGCTTTGGAGTTCAGTTTCCTGATCTGTAGAACAAAAGAATCTGGCTTGATATATCTTTAGTTTGATTTTGTAATTCCTTTGCTCATTAGACATTTATGAAGTGCCTTCTTATGTGCCGGCATAGTATAGAGTGCTCTGGGTGCAGTCCATTTACCCTCAGAGACTGGGCTAATCATAAAGAACTTCCTTTACTTTCTTCAGATTAATTTACTCTTTTACTTCTGAAAAAAATAGATTGTGTTGGCAAAATCTCTCAATTTTTACCATGTAAGGTGCTCATTGAGATAGCTGATATTGTTTAGATCTTCATCTCCAGAAATACTCATGTTTTTCTTCTTTGCTAAAGCCACTCCCCCATTCTCACCCCTCATTTATAAGCCAATTTCTTGTCCTAGAAAAAAGCTCTTAGAACTCTCAGTCCCTTTATGATTAGTTTTTGTTTTTCTTTAGTTGAAAGGAAATACAGCCTGTAGAATAAGATTCAGTGATCAGAAACATTAGCCTGCCTTTTCCTCTTCCCTTTCTCCACTCTTTCTGGGGCCTTGGGCGTGCTAGGCAAGAGCTCTGCTGTGGATCTCTAACTAATAAACTAGTGACCTCTTGAAGTGGGGTGGGGAAATGACCGGTTAGATGGCTAACAGATAAAAGCACTTGCTGAACAGCCTTGGCAACCTGAATTCTATCCCTGGAGCCCAAGGTGGAAGGAGACAGAGACAAAGATAAAGACAAAAGCATAATGATTACTTTTTTTTTTTTAAGAGAGACCTAAATAATTGTATAGGGAAATTTTGTGAGATTAAGATGCTTTGAGTTGGGCTGCAGAGGAAGCTTAGGAGATCAGTGAGGAACCAGGTAATGTTCAGGTAAAATAAAACTGGCGGCTTGAATAGAACTGGATAATAAAGAATAAATTAAGAAGAAGGGCAGCTAATAGGACTTGCTAATAGAATATGAAAATACAGGGGTTGGACGACTGGGATGAAGATTGCACCAGTTAGTACTTTAGTCATGTTGGATACCTCAAAATAATATGATTTAAGAATTATGGAAATTGGGCTGGGCATGGTAGCCCATGCCTTTAATCCCAGCGCTGAGGAGGCAGAGGCAGGCAGTTCGAGGCCAGCCTGGTCTACATAGTGAGTTCCCGACCAGCTGGGGTTACAGAGACCCTGTCTCAAAAAGAGTAAAAAAAGTAAAATTATGTAAACTGCCAGATATAGTGGTGCATGCCTTTTCCATCTCAGTACTCAAGAAGCAGAGGCAGGTGGTTCTCTGTGAAATGGAGGCCAGCCTGGTCTACATAGTAAGTTCCAGGCCAACCAGGGCTACATAATGAGACCCTCCTTTTTTTTTTTTTTTCCTTTTGAGACAGGGTCTCCCCGTAGCCTTAGCTGGCCTAGAACTCACTATGTAGACCAGGATGGCCTCAAACTCAAAAAGAACCACCTGCCTCTGCCTCCGAAGGGCTGGCATTAAAGGCGTGGGCCACCACACCCGGCCTTAATGAGACCCTCTTAAAAGAAAGAAAGGGGGCTGGAAAGATGGCTCAGTGGTTAAGAACGCTGACTGTTCTTATAGAAGACCCAAGTTCGAATCCCAGCACCCACATGGCACCTAACAACTGTTTATAACTACAGTTCCAGGGGATCCAACAGCCTCTTCTGTCCTCTGTGGGCATAAATAATAATAAATATAAGAAAGAAAGAAAAAGGAAAGAAAGAAGTGGAAATTATACTTTTTGATTCTTGTTGCAAAGGAACAGTAGATGACTCTGGGAGGAAAGATACTGATTTCCTGGAAACAGATTGGAATATTATTCTGACAGGTTAGAAGAGTAGACACTTTATTGTACAGAAATTGAAAATGAGGGCTGGAGAGATGGCTCAGCAGTTAAGAACACTGGTTGTTCTTGCAGAAGACCTGGGTTCGAGTCCCAGCACCCACATAGCAGCTAACAACTGTCCATAACTCCAGTGCCAGGGGATCTGACGGCCTCTTCTGTCCTCCGTGGGCACTTACCTACATGTGGGCAATATACTCATACACATAAAATAAAAAAATAAAATATAAAAGAAATCGAGAATGAAATGTTAACGCATGGAAAATCATTCTGTCCCTTTTTGCTCCCAGGGCCTGGTCTTAGAAGCCAGTATGAACTCAGTGACTTGCTGAGGCTCCCATTAATAATGATGCTCAGAATTCATTCCAATCAAAAGACCACTTTTGCAAAGTAGCTAAACGAAGATAAAATTGATCCAGGCATGATGGCACATGCCTGTAATTCTAACACTGAGAAGACTGAGGCACCAGTATCAGGATTTCAAGACCATCCTCAGCTACATAGGGCCTTTGAGTTTGAGGCTAGCCTGAGCTTATGAGACTCTGAAAAAGAAAAAGAAAATGAAATAAAAAAATCAATTATAAACTGAAGTATATAAATGTACTTTCTCTGGGATATTTTCCCAATTTTGGCATGTTAAATAAAATAGTATAACCTTATCTAAGAATAAGAAAGTCTGGGGTTGGGGATTTAGCTCAGTGGTAGAGCCATGGGTTCGGTCCTCAGCTCTGGGGAGGGGAAAAAAAAAAGGCAAAAGAAAGTCAAAGGATTGCAAAGTATTAGATTAGTTAAAAGACTTGCAGTCAAGCTGGGCATTGTTCATAGAGTTCCAGGCCAGCTGGAGCTACAAGGAGACTGTCTCAAAAACACCAAAAACAACTTGCAGTCTTAACTCAAGCTCCTTAATAACCATGTGACCAAGGCAGTTTGGAGGCTTATTTCCTTTTCTGTAAAATAGTTGTTGAGCATGCTTCACAGTGCTGGTAAAAATCCCAAATAAGATCTTGAGTGTCAGGGTGCTCTGAAAACAGGACTGAAGCCACCAAGTACTGAACACAGTTCTACTTTTGAGGAGTCCTTACAGAGACTAAATATTTAGGAGACCAGGAGGATAGATTGCATCATAGCTGTGTGTGTTGAAGTGGTTTCTACTATAGCGCTCAATTTTACAGACCCCTTCAAGTGGCTTTATAATTCATAGCCACATTGATTTGTAAGAGATGACCCTGGATAAATCTAAGTGCTAGAATAAAATGTATAAGTACATTTGATTTTTATTCCCATATTTGATAATCAGAACTTTATTCCTAGCCATATTCCTAAAATAAAAGGCAGCAATAAAAGGTTCGGTTTTTGTTTTTTTTTTTGTCTTTTGTCTTTTTTGAGACAGGGTCTTCCTGTAGCCCCAGCTGGCCTGGAACTCACTATGAAGACCAGGCTGGCTACAGAGATCCACCTGCTTGTGCTTCCCAGGTGATAGGACTAAAGGTGTGCGTCACTATGCCCAGCTTTCTCTTTTAACTTTTCCTTCTTTTATTTTACCTTTGGGCTGGAGTGGAATTTTTTTTTTATGTTTTATTATTTTTATTTTATGTGTATGAGTGTATTGCCTGCATGTGTTTAAGTGCACCCGTGTTGTACAATGCCTGTGAAGGTCAGAAGAGAGCATCAGATCCCTTGGAACTGGAGTTATGAACACCTGTTAACTGCCATGCTGTTCGTAGTCACCATGTGGGTGCTGGGAATCGAACCCGGGTCCTCTGCAAGTGCTCTTAACCGCTGAGCCATCTCTCCAGCCCCTGGAATTAAAAAAAAATCTTTTAAAAATACTCTGCAAGAACAGCCAGTGTTCTTAACCAATGAGCCATCTCTCCAGCCCCGTGGAGTGAGATTTTATTTGGTTTATTTGGAAGTATGTTTTCCCTTAAGAAATGAAAAGTGCAAATATGCCGCAGACAAAACAATAAAAATGGAAAAATTAAAAAGGAGATCCCCTCCCCTCCTTCCTTTTTTAAGACAGTCTTACTATATAGCTCTGGCTGGTCTGGAACTCACTGTGTAGATTAGACTGACCTCAAATTCAGAGATCTACCTGCCCTGCCTTCCTCTGCTGGGATCAAAGGGGTGTACCACCGTAAACATTGAAAACAAACAAGGAGAAGCATTGAAAACAAACAAAAAAAGACTTAAATTATTCCCCTCCTTCCTTTTTTAAGACAGTCTTACTATATAGCTCTGGCTGGTCTGGAACTCACTGTGTAGATTAGACTGACCTCAAATTCAGAGATCTACCTGCCCTGCCTTCCTCTGCTGGGATCAAAGGGGTGTACCACCGTAAACATTGAAAACAAACAAGGAGAAGCATTGAAAACAAACAAAAAAAGACTTAAATTATTTCAAGCAAAGTCTGACCCCTCCCCCACCAAGGTCTTAAATGTTCTTGGAAAATCTGTCTTTGTGTTTTCATATGCTAAAATTAGAGGTCATTAGAGGAAAGATTAGTCTTTAAGGGGGAAATGAATAAAAGCCAGGGAGAGGATTTTTCTTTTCAGGGTAAAGGTAGGGAAAGGAATGAGGCGGTGCTTTTTGAGAACTGCTCCTTTTAAAGATTTCCAGCCTTCTAGTGGTACATTGGGTCACTGAGCATTATTTTTATTAGTAAGTGCTTTTTTGCTAAAATGCGTAAAGCCAGTCTCTTTATACTCTTTAACCTCAATGCTGTGTAATTCCCATCAATCACAGGAAAGGTACTTTACTAACACAGGATTTTCATTAATGAGATGTTTAGATTCATTGACTTTTTCGGTAGGCTCAGACTACCTTATTGTCTATTTAAAATATTACTCTGATTGGTTTGTTTTTTTGTTATTTTTTTGGGGGGGCGTCTTTTTGAGACAGGGTCTCCCTGTAGCCCCAAGCTGGCCTGGAACTTGATGTGTAGACCAGGCTGGCCTTGAACTCACAGAGATGTGCCTTCATAGACATCCCTTTTGGTGGTTGGGGGGGCGTTGTCAGTGGTGCACCGCCTCTTCATTCCTTTCTTTTTCCCTAGTGTTTTGGATTTGTTTGATTTTGTCCTAAGTTTTACTTAACATATCCTACTTGTTCCAACACTTTATGGTCATTATTTGAAGGAAGAATGAGGAAAATGTATAATTTGCAATACTGGTCCTCTTTTGCTAGTGTGAAAGGCTCTGAAAATTTCTTTCTTTATGGACCCTTTGTAGAATTTGATAAATGTTGACAACTTTGCATTTTAATATTTTACATTTTTATTGTCTCATATCCAATACCTGCTTTCCATAAACTTCATAGTTATTAAACGAATTTTATTCTATGTAGACTCCTGCCTCTGCTTCCCAAGTGCTAGGATTAAAGGCGTGTGCCACCATGCCCAAATCTTTTGCTGTTTTTTTTTTTTTTTGTCTTTTTGAGACAGGGTTTCCCTGTAGCCCCAGCTGTCCTGGAACTCACTATGTAGACTAGGCTGACCTTGAACTCACAGAGGTCCGCCTGCCTCTGCCTCCCAAGTGCTGGGACTAAAGGCATGCACCACCATGCCCAGCTGCTGTTTTTTTTAACTCCTTGAATACTTTAACTCACTAAAGGTAGGACTATTTAGTGATTTCTGACCCAGTTCGTATAATTTTTTGCCTCAGAAATTCAGCATGCTCCAGATACAGATGTTTAATAGTTTCTTGGGCTGTCAATAAGTTATTAATATGAAATATTAAAGTGTAATGCTATCACATTTATCAAATTCTAAAAGGAATCCAAAGGAAAGAAAATTTTAGAGCCTTTCACTCAAAAATAAAACCCCACAAAAAACAAAACCAGTATTCGATGCTGGGCGTGGTGGCCCATGCCTTTGATCCTAGCACTTGGGAGGCAGAGGCAAGCAGATCTCTGTGAGTTCAAGGCCAGCCTCGTCTACATAGTGAGGTCCAGGCCAGCTGGGGCTACAGGGAGACCCTGTCTCAAAAAGATGAAAAAAAAAAATTCTAATAATCTTAATTATAGACGATTTTCCTCATCCCTCTGCCTCTGTCAGATTTAATGACTTGTAAGTACTACATCCAAAGGTAGCATATTTTAAATATTCTATTTTACATTGATACTAGTTTAGAACTAGTGCATATAAATTTTGTCCAAGGGACTTTATATTTCAGTGACCAATGGTTTTCACTTATAAACTTTTCTCTAGAGTCTTTAATGTACTGTGCTTTATTCATTACTGAGAGGTTGAGTATATTTTTAATTTTTACCCTGCATGTTTTCCCCTTTTAAACCTTGATCCTGTTCAGAGTTTCCAGCATTTGGGATCTGGAAGTGTTACAAATGAAAACTGTTGACTCTTCTGTAGTAACACACGCTGCCAGTTTGCAAGTGTCTGGGTAGGACTTCCTTTAACAACTAGTTTGGGCAGCCACCTGTCTCATATGAACTATCTTTAAGAATTTGGGGAGAATTTATATGCTGCATATTTTTTTAAACAACCAGTAAGACCTTAAAATGGAAATCACAGTAGTAAATAGAACCAGAGTTCTAGATGCGTGTATATTTTCAGATTTGTTCTCATCTTGGGATGTGATTCGGGTCATAAGTTGGAAAGTACCTTGAATCTAGGCTTACTCTGATTTTAACAGGGATGAAGTATTCCATCAAAAGTACAAGTGCAGGTAGGCTTCTTGCCAGCCTGTAATCTTAGCACTTAGAAGGCTGAAGGAGAGTAGAGAGTTTTAGGTGAGTCTGGGCTATATAGCTAGACCCTGTCTCAAAAGTGAAAAATAAACAAAGTTCAGATGCTCTCTGTACACTCAAGATGATACCTCATGTCACCCACCAGAGAGTTTTGCTTAATGAATTCTCTTCTTATGCCATGGTAACTGCTGAGCTGGAATGAAGTTGGTTACCTCCTCCTTATCACATCAACTGCACGTTTCAGTTTTTTGTTGTTTTTGAGACAGGGTCTCCCTGTAACCACCAGCTGACCTGGAATTCTCTATGTAGACCAGGGCTGGCCTTGAACTCACAGAGATCTGCCTGTCTGTGCTGGGATTAAAGGTGTGTACCACCATGCCCGGCTCCACATTTCAGATTGTATTCTGCACAGATATGGTCCTTTTTCCCTTTTTGATGTGTATGTGGGGAGTATAGCAGTGAATGCAGTGCCCATGAAATCCAGAGGCATCAGACCCCCATGGAGCTGGAGTTTCAGTAGTTGTGAGTCTCCCAACATGGGTGCTGGGAACTGAACTCAGGTCCTCTGCATGAGCAGTACTTGCTCTTGACTGCTGAGCCATCTCTCCATTTTAAAAGATACGTTCTTAAGTCTTTCTTTAGAAAAATACTATGTTTTAGTTGGAACACTAACACTATGGAGTTTTCTACTCTGGAAATTGCTATGAAACTTTTTAGTTCTTCAGTAATTTTTTTTTTTGTATGTGTGATAATTATAGTCATCCTTTTGGGCCATTTCATTTGGATTTCTAATAGAATCCTGGCAATAAAAATATGACATAAAAAATTTTGTTCTTAAGGGCCAGCTTCATGTTCACTTGGTAAAAGCACTTGCTGCCAAGCCTGACAACCTGAGTTTGATCCCAGGGCCCACATTGTGGAAGAAGAGAACTTGGTCTTACAAGTTGTCCTCTGACCTCCACACATGCACCAGTGGCATGTGCATACTTACACATACCACACACCCACACACAAATAGGTAATTAATGGAAAAATAACTTTGTTTTAAGAAATTATTAAATAATTTTAAATTAAATAATTAAGAAAATATTAAAATTATAAAAATATTAAATTATTGAATATAATTAAGAAAAAAATTCTTACAGTAAGTCAATATGGATGGAGGAAATTTCACAGAGTCCCACCTCTAGATGAAGAGCTCCAAGGCAATCCATGGCTGCCGAGAGAGGGAGAATCAGTTCCTCCAGGGACCAGGCCCCTGATGGGTTATTTAATCCCAAGTGGTCACTCCTAAACACACTTATACAGGAGCACCATTAAATAGACTTAGTACATTATTTATTTATGTGTGTGTATGTAACAAAGAGGACAAGAAATTGAGGGGGAAGGGAATGTGGGAGGAATTGGGGGATTTGGCAGGGAAGCAGGGGTGGAAATGATATAAATACAGTACTTGTGTATGAAATTCTCAAAAAGAAATTTATAAGAAAAAATGTGCTTCACTTTTGCAAACAAAAATAATAAAATTAGCACTCAGTCTTAGTGTTATGTCAGGTAGTTCTCATAATAGGTCTGTCAGTTTACACAGCATTGACAGTATATGAGTTCTTACCTCTTTTTGCCTTCAAGAGCATTATTATTACAAACAGGTATTGCAGGGCTAGAATGATGGCTTAGTGGTTAAGAGCACTGGCTGCTCTTGCAGAGGACCCAGGTGTGGGTCCCAGCACCCACAAGGTGGCTAATAACCATCAGTAATTCCAATTCCAGGAGGTCCAATGCCCTCTTCTAGCCTCTTTGGGCATTGCATACATGGGTGCACTTACATGCAGGCAAAACATTTATACACATAAAAATAAATTTAAAAATATTCTTATGCTGGGAGTGGTGGCGCATGTTTTTAACCCTAGCACTTGGGTGGCAGAGGCAGGAGGACCTCTGTGAGTTCAAGGCCAGCCTGGTCTACATAGTTCCAGGCCAGCTGGGGCTAAGGGAGACTTTGTCGCAAAGAGACCCAAAATAAGTAAGTAAATAAATAAATTAAATAAATAAAGGTATTGCACCTTTGTTAGGGGAAAATACACTTATAATCAACTTTTTGTAAGTCTGTAACCTATTAAAACTGTAAACCTAAAACTTACTAATAAAGTTACTTTTACTAATTTATAGAGAGGTGAATTTTGATCTTTTTTGTTTGTTTTGAGACAGGATTTCCCTATGTAGTCCAAGCTGGACTTGAACTGTACTATAGTCACCTAGACTGCCCTCAAAATCGTGATCCTCATGCCTCATCCTCCCAGGTGCTGGGATTACTAATGTGCCACCATGCTTGGCAAACATTCTGTTCTTTATGCTCAGAATTATTGTGGAATCTTTAAGGTTGGAAGTCCAGAAGGAAAAATAAATTAAGTCATTTATTAAATAGGTTTGTTTCTGGCCTTTCATGTGTCTGAGTACAGCAACGAAACACAAATCTGCCTTTGTATAGTTTGTTTTTCAGTTACAGGAAACAGATTGTGAAAAATACAATATGCTAGATGACTTTGCGAAGTATAAAAAAATAATGAAGCAGGAGTAAGATTGTGGCTGTAGGGAAAGAGGATTACACTTTTGTTTAATTCTGTTTTTGTGTTTGTCTTTTTTGAGACAGGGTCTCCCTGTAGCACCAACTGGCTTGTAACTTACTAGGTAGACCAAGCTGGCCTACTCTCAGAGATCTGCCTGTCTCTGCCTCCCAAGTGCTGGGATTACGGGTGTTCGCCACCACTCCTGTTTTTTGTTTTTAAGGCAGGGTCTCCCTATAGCCTCAGCTTAGTAGAACTCACAAAGATATATCTCCCCCTGCCACCTGAGTGCTGGGATTAAAGGTGTATACTACCAAAGCCTAGTGAGAGTATTATATTTTAAGGGTATCAGGGAAAGCCCTCACAGATGATGACAATAAAGGAAGGAATCAGCAGTCATGAGGGAATGTGCCCCATAAATCCCTTTAGCCAGCTAGAGAAAGTTACCAGACAGTAAACAGTAAGCACAAAGCCCTGGGACAGGAATGGGCCTGCTGTCACAACAAAGTAGTGCAGCTGGAACAGAGAGCTTAGGAGATGTAACTGGAGATGAGACCAAAGAGGCACTAGGGTACAGGTTGTATAAGGCCCACTGGGCCATTGTGCAGACTGTGGCTTTTACTCAGGGTCGGACAGGAGTGATTTGAGGTTCCCTCAACCATGTTTATATCCAGCAAACCAAAAAATACTTGTGTCCTGATTTTTGCTTTTTCAGAAGCTTTTTCTTCTTATATAATTTGAGTACTAAGTCATACATAGATTCAGACATTTATGTCAGTGAGAAAATTTCCCTAAAATAACAGATCTTAGGTATTAAAATTAAATTTTAAAAAGGAAGTATGGGCTGGGCATGGTGGTGCACACCTTTAATCCCAGCACTCGGGAGGCAGAGGCAGGTGGATCTCTGTGAGTTCAAGGCCAGCCTGGTCTGCATAGTGAGTTCCAGGACAGCTGGGGCTACAGGGAGACCCTGTCTCAAAAAGACCAAAAAAAAAAGGAAGTATGACAGGACATTCTGTCTGTAAGTGTATAACCCTTGGTAATTCCTGTATAGCCCTGCTTTATTACCAAGTTTCCAGTCCTAAACTCAGAAAAGAAAAATCAAAGGGGTGTGTGTGTAAGACCTTCTGGATAGTAGCTAGATATCTGTCTACTCCAGTGTTATTTTAACAATGTATGTTTCAAACATTTTTTAGGAAACATGATGTAGAATAATAAAACATAGCTTATAGTTTAAAGATTGATTAAAAAGCAAATATCTATATAATCATCAGTTAGATGCCTAAAAATGCATTGTTGCCAGCACCTAGAGGAAACATTCTGTGTCCAGCTACCTCCTAATCCGTACTGTTATTTAGAGATAGCCAGATTCTGACACTGTGATAATTGCTTGCCTCTCTTTGAGTCCTCACCAGTGTGGTTTGCTTTTGTCTATTTTTAAGTTTTGTGTGGATGGAATAACACAGTGTGTGGATTTTTCATTTTGTTTTTTGAGACAGGGTCTCACTGTATAGCCCTAATTGTCCTGGAACTTCCTGTGTAGACTAGGCTGGACTTAAACTCACAGAGATCTGCCTACCTCTGCTTCCTGAGCTCTGGGATCAAAGGTATGTACCACCATGCCTGGGTAGTTTGTAGTTTTCTTCTGATTTCTTTCAGAACCTAAAACTATGTAACTTTCACATCCATTTTGTTATATAGATCTGTAGTTAAATATCATTGACCTGCCAGGCGTGGTGGTGCACACTGGGGAGGCAGAGGCAGGTGGACCTCTATAGGTGCTCACCAACTATTTGCTGAATGGATTTGACCTGACTGCTGCTCTCTTGACAGAACTGTGTAGAATTTTTGTAGGTTTTATTTTATGCTATCTGATGAAGGCTGCCCTGTTTTAGCACCAGTAGTTTAGGGTGGTGGCTAATTCTGTTCCTACTAGTAACCATAGTTGGTTTACCACCATCTGTTATAATCTAAGAGAAAGTGATTTCAGTCAGTCTATTGAAGTTTGTGTTCACATTTTCAAGAGATTTCAAAGGCTAACCATTGATTTACACAGTGCTTCATTTCTCCACAAAAAGGAAAAAGCATCAGTTCTACCTATCCTTGCCTAGGTCTGTTTCTAGAAATCCAGCCACTTATTCCTGCTTCTGTTGTGGCAATCATAGGATAAATACCTTTGTTTAAAAGTGTCTTGCTTTGTGCAATTTAGCCACACAGCATCTTTTTTAAAGGGCTAGTCTACAAGAACACTTTGTAGTAGTAATTCATTCAACATTTTGTTAGGGAGCTGGCAAAAAATGATCACTCATATAAGTGATTTAGGGCAAGTGATTTATTTCATCTTTGCTCTACTCATAAGCAAGATCATTAGAACTAGCTCAGATTTTTCTGACTTTCGTTTGTAAGTAAAATCTTTTTTTGAGAGATGACTAAAAGGTCATCACTCAGAGCTAGAAATAAGATATTAGAATGGTAATTTTGCCTAGTAAATGCATTTTATCAGTCATTTCAAGCAGATATATCACCTGATTTTTGTGAGCTTTTCTCTTTTAAGATCAGCCAAAGACTTGTATGAGATTCAGAACCCAGTTAATTCATCTCTATTTCCAACAGAGACTTCCTGCTAGACAAGACAAATTAGAGTTTTCCTACTGACTTGGTGAGTTCTTTGTAGGTTTGTTTATTTATTTATTTATTTAATTTATTTATTTAGTGTTTTTTGAGACAGGGTCTTCCAGCTGGTTTGGAACTCACTATGTAGACCAGAGATCCACCTGCCTCTGCCTCCAGAGTTTCGGGATCAAAGGCGTACGCTACCACGCCTGGCTGTGTAGTTTTATTTTAAATGTAGTTTGATCAAGAGAAATAAAGCAGAATAAGATGGAAAGAAATGCTTACCTGACTAAAGATGTTCATCTTGACTACACTCTATTGCTTCGTTAAGTGCAAGTAGGAGGTTAGATTGAAGTCGTAAGGCAAGCATGTAAGTTTCAGGATTTTTTTTTTTTTTAATGTGGGTGTGGAGGCCAGAGGACAACCTTGGGTGTCATCCTCAGAAACAGTGTCCACCTCCTTTGAGACAGGGTCTCCTGAGAGCCCCAGGGATCCTCTTGTCTCTGCCTCTCAGCAGTTCTGGGATTACAAGTGAGTACCACCGTGCAGCCTGGCTTTTTATATATGGATACTAGGGATTGAACTCAGGACCTTGTTCTTACAAGGCAAGCACTTAACTGAGCCATCTCCTCAGCCCAACCCAAAGAAACTTTTTTTTTTTTTGTCTGAGACAGGGTCTCCCTGTAGCCTCAGCTGGCCTGGAACTCACTGCTTAGACCAGGCTGGCCTTGAACTCATATAGAGCCCTGCCTCTGCCTCGAGTGCTGGGATTAAAGGCGTGTACCACCATACCAGGCTCCAAAGAAACATTTTTCTAAGTGACTTCAGTAAAGGTTTTATTCTAAATATACCTGCTGAACTAAACAAAAACTGTTTATTCAGTGTTTTCTGATAACTACTATATACTAGGAAAAGGTGGAGGGGAGCAAACATGTTTGTATTTAATTTTATTTTGTTCGGTTTTTGAGACCTTGTCACACTATGTAACACAAGCCTGGCTGGAACTCATGATCCTCCTGCCTCAGCCCTCTTGAGTGTTAGGATTATAGGCATATACCACTACTCCAGGTTGGATTTAAAGTTGTAATCAGGCTTGATAATACTTGGTATGGAAACCTTAGAATAAGATTATTTTTCTCCCAAGAGCTCTTCAAGGGTTGGGATTACAGTTTATAAAATGGAATACCGTAAGCAATGCGTAGGCTTTTTTTACTCTGTAAAAGGAGTTTGATTTTGAGCATTTTGCCTTTGTGTGTTGTACCTTAGAACTCAGCTCTTTATATGTAACTTTAAAATAAAATCTTCGGGCATGGTGTGTGGCTCACGCCTTTAATCCCAGCACTCAGAAGGCAGAGGCAGGCAGATCTCTGTGAGTTCAAGGCCAGCCTGGTCTACACAGTGAGTTCAGGACAGCTGGGGCTACAGGGAGACCCTGTCTCAAAAAAAAAAAAAAAAAAAAAAAATTGGCCACCATCTTAAAATTTTTACCTTGTGCTTTGTGAGAGTTTTGTCTCAGATCTCTGTGTATATTTTTGCAGTCTTATTGGGTAAAATGGATGTTACTGCATTTTGAACTTTTAACTTATGACAGGTTATCAGGAGCTAAGGACACTCTGTTAAGATAGACATTCTGTCTAACTTTCCCGTTTTCTCAGCCTGTGTTGTTTTACTTTCTCCTTCACTCAGGAATTTGGAATGTATACTTGAGACTGAGAACTTCTGCTCTTCCTTTTTTCTATTTAGTTTACTTAGGTCCTTAACATTAACATAGTTCACTGGTTGGCTAGATTGGCTGCCCAATGAGGCCCCAGGACCCCCATCTCCATTTCCCAGGACTGGGATTACAAGAGTTTACCACCATGCCCAGCCTTTTACTTGGGTTACTTGGATGCTGGAGATTCCAACTCAGGTCCCTGGGACTTTACCCACTGAGCCACATCTCTCCTTCTGTTCCTCTCTCCCCCTTTCCCTATCCTTCTCCCTCTTTCCTTTCTGTCTTTTCCCTTCCTCTCTTCCTTTCTCTCTTCTCTCCTGTCTCTACCTTCCTCTCTCTCCCAGGACAGTGTCTCATATCCCAGACTGGGAACTGGGTTTAAGCTGTGTGAAGATGACCTTTTGATTCTCTTCCACTTCCCAAGTGCTGGGGCTAGAGGCGGCATGTACTATCATGCTCAGTTTTTGTGGTGCTGGAGATCTAACCAGGACTTCTTGTATGCCAGGAAAGCACTCTACCAGACTGACCTCGATCTCATAGAGATCTATCTGCCACAGTCTCCTGAGTGCTGGGATTAAAGGCATAGGCCAATGTGCCTGGTCAGCAAGAAATATTTTTAAATAGTCTGACTAAACTATTAATGACCAAAGAAAACCACCTGTTAAATTTGGCTTCTAGAAGACCAGAGGATTCTGTGGAGTTATACAAGCTCTATTTGTTTCATGAAATGACTTCAGTTTCTTAATTCCTTGCAGGCTGGACAAGCTTAAGTAGTATTAGAACCAACATTTCCATCTGTTTACTATTTAGATTGTATAAAGTTTTGGGTAGGCCTGATAGCTCAGTGGATAAAGGCATTTGTCCCCAAGCCTCATGACCTGAGTTTGATCCTTAGGACCCATACAGTAGGAAAGAACTGACTCCCTTAAATTGTCCTCTGTTTCTTCACATGCATGGTGATTATGTAGGAGTCCCCCCCAAATATATACATATATGAAAAAAAAAAAAACAAAATCAAAACTCCTGCTGGGTATGGTGGTACCTGCCTTCAATCCCAGCACTCAGGAGTCAGGGGAAGGCAGCTCTCTGTGAGTTTGAGGCCAGCCTGGTATACATTGCTAGTTCCAGCCCAGCCAGTGCTATGTAGTGAGAGCTTGCATGAACAAAAAAGTGGGAAGGGGGTGTGAGCTCGAGAGATGGTTCATTGGTTAAGAGCACTGGCTGCTCTTGCAGAAGACCTGACTTTGGTTTCCAGTAACCACATGGTGGCTAACAACCATCTGTAACTCCAGTTCCTGGGGATCTGATGCCCTTTTCTGGCCTCTGCACACACACGGGTGCACTTACATGCACGCAGTCAAAATAAATCTTAAAAGATCTTTACGCTCTCCCTTCAACCATGACCGTAAAAACTAAAAATCTATGTGTTTTTTTGGTTTGTTTTTGTTTTTTTGGTCTTTTTGAGACAGGGTTTCCCTGTAGCCCTAGCTGGCCTGGATTCGCTATGGAGACCAGGCTAGCCTTGAACTCACAGATATCCACCTGCCTCTGCCTCCTGCGTGCTGGGATTAAAGGCGAGCGCCACCATGCCCAGCCTCTAAAAATCTATGTTTTTATTTTCATTCTATTTGTTTTGAGCTTTGGGAGTATTAACTAACTTTAGTCTACTTACCCATAGAGTTTTCTTCCCTTCCTACTCTTTCTCTCTCTCTCTCTCTTTTTTTTTTTTTGGTCTTTTTGAGACAGGGTCTCCCTATAGCCCTGGCTGTCTCTCTCTTTTTTAAAAAAAATCATTCTTTTGATTCTTTCCTAGCTTTTGTTTAGAATAATTACATTTTCTCTACCTATTGGAAAAATCTTTGACATGTGGGAGATGTTAAAATCTTCACCTTTCCCAGGTGTGGCTCTGGAGAATTTATTCAAGCCGTTCAGTGGAGGCAACACTTGACTCTTAATTTGTGAGAATCGAATCATTGCTGATTGTTTGATTTACTGTTCTACATTTCTAAAGATTGGTTTCTTTTGGAACTGAGACCCACTTTGAAGTGAACAACTGCTTTATAAGCAGGTTTGTTTCTTGATTTGAATTCATGTCATTCCATTTTAGACATTTCCCAAGTGATAGATTTGAAAGTGATGTGTGGTGAAGCTTATTCTGATGAGCCCTATCTGCTACTTTTTGAAGCAGCTAGTGGAGTTTTTCTTCGAAGCAGGGGTTCTGTAATTAACAACAGCACCATATCACCTGATAGTATTAACCCAGACCTTGTAAAACCTGTGCTTATTGTGACCCTGGTGTATTCTGCTGGATCCCCATTCAAGTGAAGACAGAATTTTTTTCCTCGTATGCCGTTATGTGCATGTATTTTGTTGTATAGCTATTTATACTTAAGTAGCAGGACAAACCTCCAAAAGTCTTTCCAACATATGTGGAGTTGCAGTCTTACAAGGCAGTTGAACAGCATCTCCTTTGCAGGATGAACTTCTGTGTTTGGAACAGAGACGCATTTTCTACCTGGTCCTATTTTTGGATAGAGAATTATGCAGGTATGTTTACATCAACAACTTGTAAATGGAGGATAGATTTTAGGGGAACGAAATCATTTTCAAACTCTTAAATTGGCAATAAACTTTGCTGCTTTTTTATTTCTTTGCTATCTGGAAGAGTTGTATTCAAAATGAAAATTATTCCATATTTTAACCTTCGAGCTGGCTACTAGTTCTCCTTAGAGACAAGGACAGTTTGTAGTTATTTATAATGTCTAAGAAGAGCAGTAAGGCTGTAAACTCCCAGCATACATTGAAGTTTGGGAGTCATTGGGACAGAGCATTCTGCTGTTAACCTACTACTTTCTGGGACTTGACAGTCTTTCATGTGCCTTCTTGTTCATTGCCAGCTTAACTTTGTATGCATGAACTTTATCAGCCAGTCTATTTCTGTAAAATTCTAGTCTATAGTACTTGGAGAAAAAGGAAAAATAGCCTGTTAGGTACAAACACCTTTCTAATTCTCACAAGCAGCTCAGAATCTATGCTTGCCTAAGAAATACCTATAAACTAGGAAAATCTTAAAGTTATTGCCTTGTACACTAGATTCCATCTTTGCTTCAGAGGTTTATTTATATATAATAGTTTGAAAACCAGTTTAACTCTTTGAGATGAGAGTCTCACTACCTTGTCCAGGCTGGCCTTGAACTCCTGGCCTCAACTGGTCCTCCTGCCTCTGCCTCACAAGGAACTTAGACTATAGTTGCACACCACCATGTGTGGCTTTGACCATTAATTAGAAAATCTACATCTTAGCTTGGTCTAGGAAAACTTAGTTAAATGCCTAGATACATAGATATCTCTATCATTATATGTGTTTGCACATGTTAAAGTATCTTTGTTTTCATGTGTCAGCTTTAAGGAAATCAATGTCAGATAGGAAAATTATAGTTCAAATCTAAGTAAATGCTAACCATCTGCCTCAATTTGATCAATATATTGGAATTTTATTATAGAGAATTTAATTTAAAATAGCTTAGAGGTTTAGACTGATTCTCTGGTAGCTGCTGTAATGGTACTTTTCTATAAGACTTTTTCTAGGAAATGGTCTCTGTATCATCTTGTAGACTCAGGAATTCCTTGTATCCTTGCAGTTTTCCCTTTTCTCCTGTTCTTTGGGATTAAAAAAAAAAAAATTAACCAGAGTATAGCTTTAACATATATTTAACAAATCTTTTATGAATGAAATGAATGATACTTTTTAACTTTTATTGTTATGAAAGTATGCCTAAGGGGCTGGGGAGGTAGAGTGCTTGCCATGCAAGTGTGAGGACCAGGGTTTGTGTCCCCAGAACCTATGTAAAAGCTGGACAGGTTGTGACCACTTGTAATCCCTGTACTCAGGAGACTTAGAAGAGGATTCAGGGCAAGCTGACTAGTTAGACTCCAGAATTTGCAAGAGTCTGGATTCAGTGAGAGACCTTGCCTTAATAAAATGGACAGTGGTTGAAGAGAGGCCCAATATTGATTTTGGGCCTACACGCATGCACACAGGCATGTAAGCGCACACACATGCACTTACACATGTAAACACACATACATGCATGCATACCACATACACATGAAAAAAGGTATACAGAGTTCCCATATCTAAATTTATTCACTAGTTCATGAAGTTGAACTTATTAACTAGAACTCACTAGGGAAAAAATGTATCACAAAGAGGAGTCTAGTTATTCAACAACAGGTTCATAGAACAAATATTTATTGAGTGCATGTTCTGTTACCATTGGTGGCACAGGAAGATGCTGTTCTCTCACGGAACAAATTCTTTTGGGGAAGACTGAATAGATGGGTATGAAACAGAAGCAAGATAATTTCAGTTAGTGGTGATAAAGAAAAAAAGAGGGTAATAAGGTGAAAGAAACAGGCTTAGAAGTAAGGAGTGCCTCAGATTGGGTGGTTGGGGATATCTCTGAGGATACCTAAATGACAGGAATGAGCCAGTTATGAAAACCTGAGGGAGCAGGTGGCCTGGTTCATACTTGTAATCCCTGCACTTGGGAGGCTAGAGCAGGATCACTGAGAATTGAAGGCGGGCTGGGCTACATAGTGAGTTCCAGGCCAGCATGGGTTATAGAGTGAGATCCCTTCTCAGCTCTTCCCACTGTCCTGTAAAAAAACAAACAAGTAAACAAACAAACCAAAGTTCAAGAAAAAGAGCTTTCTGGGCTAAGGAGAGCATCTGTGTGCTCAAAAGTGATTTGTGCCAACAAACTTAAAGGCATATTACCATGAGGTGGAGAGGTATGCTGAGCGTCACCGTCACGGTGGTCAGGACAAGAAGGCTGATTTTACCCAGAGTGGTAGAAGCCGCTGAAAAATTTGTGTCTTGTCTTTCCTATGGATTTAAATTTTATTATTGAGTCTGTGTATATATGGTGTGTGCCTGCATGTGTTTATGTGTGCAGACACACTCTATATGTTAAAGTTAGAGGACAACTTTGTGAAATCGACCTTTTCCTTTTGCTTTTACATGACTTCCAGAGATTGAACCCAGGTCATCAGGCTTACAAGGCAAGCACCTTTACCTGCTGAGCCATCTGACCAGCTGTTCATAAGGTTTTAAATTTTTAAAATTATTTTTATTTTATGTGTATTAGTGTTTTGCCAGCATGTGTATAAGTGTACCAAGTGCATGTAATATGGAGGTGCAGAGCCCCTAGGAGACTACAGGAGGACATCAGATCCCCTGGAACTGGAGTTAAAAGATGGGTGTTAGCCACCATGTGGATGCTGGGAACCATACCTGGGTCCAGTTTCCTTCCATGGGAGTAACCAGTGCCCTCAGGATCTTGTGTAGCTTTTTTTTTTTTTTTTCCGGTCTTTTTGAGACAGGGTCTCCCTGTAACCAGCCACAGCAGGCCTGGAAATCGCTGTGTTGCCCAGGCTGGCCTGGCCTCGATCTCACAGAGATCCACCGGCCTCTGCCTCCCAAGTGCTGGGATTAAAGGCAAGTGCCACCATACCTTTAAAATTTTTTTTTGTATTATTTTTATTTTATGTGTATGAGTGTATTACTTGCATATATGTAAGTGTTGTATGAGTGTATTACTTGCATATATGTAAGTGTACCCATGTCATGCAATGCCCACAGAGGTCAGAAGAGGGCATCTGATACCCTAGAACTGGTGTTATGGACAGTTAGCCACCATGTGGGTGCTGGGAATTGAACCCAGCTCCTCTGCAAGAGCAGCCAGTACCCTTAACTGCTGAGCCATCTCTCCAGTCCCTGCTTTTCATAGATCTCTCTCACTCTCGCTCTTGCTCTCTGTATCCATCCACATGATCATGAACCAGATAACATACAAGAAACCCCAACCTTTCCCTTTCCTTTTTTCTGATTGAGATCACTCTTTGTTGTCCTTAGTTTCATTTTAAGAAGTGTCTCTAAGTTAAAAAAACAACAAACCACAAAAAAAGTACAAAGCTCTGTGTATTTAATATTCCATTGGATTAGACTGAACTACAAAAGGTTTACTTATACCAAATATTCAAACTTATTCAAACCTTGCAACAAAAGATGTCAGTATGACCTGTAATAACTGTGCTTTGGGTGATGAGAAAAAGATATCATTACCCCCTAAGCTGTATATGACTGAGTACTATCTAACAGAAGAAACAAACTCCTTTTAGATCACATTAGTTTCTTGAAAATGAGTATACCCAAGTCTTTTATACAGTTTTTTGTTTTGATTTTTAAATCAATATTTTGCATCTTTGGCATACGTCTCTCAGATTTAAAATAGGACATGGGGGTTTTCTTTACTTAGAAACTGTACAAGGCTTTAATATGAAGAGAAAGAGAGGGGGAAGTAGGCTTTTTAAAGTTCCTGTTTTCTGCCAGAAAGCTCTGTTCCTAGCTCACGCTACATTCCTTATTCATTCATGCTATGTATCATGTTGTACCACCTGGAATTGCCAGTACACACCTATTTTGGGCATATGAAACAAGTTTCATGGTTGAATTTAATATCTTAACAATCTTACTCCTATCGTTTTAAAACTTGTGGGTATAAAGCTAACTCAGCATGACTGAGATATACATCTTTATGCTAATTGATTTTTTAAAATTCTCTGGGTAAGTAAATTAGATTGATGAAGGAATGCTCATGAAATATTAAACAATAACTGCAGAAGCTGTTGTACTTTAGACTTCTCAGAGATTTTCTAGCCTAGCTCAGTATAATCCGTAGGTAAACTACTGGGGCCTTTCCCTTTACTGTAAAAGGAATCTGCCTATATTTGTCTTGAAAGAATTCTGATTATTTAAGATGTTAGACCAAATTAATTATGGGCTATCCCCAATTAATTAGCTCAAAATGATGTGTGTTTCCAAAATGAAGTTGTAATTCCAAATGAAATTATAACCAATCTTTCTTCCTTTGTAGAATAAAGGTATACTTAATACTGGCTTTAAAACTTTTGGGGGGATGGTGGGGGAGATAGGGCACAGGCTAGCCTGGAGCTTGACATATAGACCAGGCTGGCCTCAAACCTCACATAGATCCTCCAGCCTCCTGAGTGCTTGAGAATAAACATTTACTACTATGCCCAACCAGAAATCTCATTTTTACTATACTGGGATTTGATGTTCTAGGCTAGGAATTTATTTGGACCTATGTCATTTATCAAAAAAAACCCCCACATTACATTACATTGCAAATCTCAGCATTGTTTGAAAGGCTATTTTAGAGGCATGTCAAAAAGGAACAACAGCGGTCAGAAGAAGGTGGCCGATCCCCTGGAACTGGAGTTGTGGACAGTTGTTAGTCACCATGTGGTTCCTGGAAATTGAACCCAGGTCCTCTGCAAGAGCAGCCAGTGCTCTTAACTGCTTCCCAGTCAGAAAAGTTAATTAACTTGAATGCAGTTAGGTAAGTGTTTGGGTCATCTAAGTATTTATTTTATGTATATGAGTGTTTTGCCTGCATGTTTATGAGTGCACCCATGTGTGCAATGCCTGCGGAGGCCAGAAGATGGCATCGGATCCCCTTGGAACTGGAGTTACAAATGGTGTTAGCCTTCCTGTGGGTGCCAAGAACTGAACCTGGTTCCTCTGCAAGAACAGACAATCCTCTTCTCTGCTGAGACGTGTTTCCAGTCTCATCAAAATGTTTTTACTGAATGAATACCTTAGTTTCTAGGCAGTCTGTGTTAGGTGGTAAGGGGATAGATAAAAGGAACAGATTAAAAATTCTGTTTAAGTAGCTTTAAATTTTACTGGAGGCATCAGAAGTGTTTATACAGGAAAGAAATATATATTCAGCTGAAAAGGGAACTGTATAGACTGAATAAAAAGCATCTTTTTTGTATCAAAACAGCATTGATACATTTTCTTTTTTACTTATATCTACTCTTCACGGTTTGACCTTCTAGTTAGAAATCATATTTATTAACTTAATTCCTCTATCAAAAAATGGTTAGTGACTTCATGATCTTATAGTGCTGCTAGGAAGCATCCCATCAGAGATGGCCATTGGTTATTTTTTGTTTTATTTTGTTTTGTTTTTGTCTTTACCTAGTAATACTACCTTCGGTATTATAGTTGACAGGGATATGCTGACATGTGTGTATATGTATTTATTGGCCTTATATTGGTCACTTTAGAAACAGGGTGTCCCTATAACCACAGCGGGCCTGGAACTCACTAGGTAGACCAGGTTGGCCTCCATCTCACAGAGATCCACCTGCCTCTGCCTCCAGAGTGCTGGAATGAAAGGAGTGCACCACAACATCCAGCTCTGAATGTGTGTGTGTGTATTATATATATATTAATATAATATATATAATATATAATACATTTTAAATTTTTTTATGTATATTAGTATATTGCCTGCATATATGTAAGTGCACCTATGTCATGCAATGGAGGTCAGAAGAGAGTGTTGGATCCCCTGGAATTGAAGTTACGGATGGTTGTTGGCTGCCACGTAGGTGCTGGGAACTGAAACGGTCCTCTGAAAGAATAGCCAGTGCTTTTAACTGCTAAGCCATCTTTCCAGCCCCTTAAGTATATTTTTTATATGACTCAGGGAGATCTTTCCTCATAGGTCAGGATTTAATAGAGCTACTAGAAATTTTGGTAAGCTTTGGAAAATAAATTTCTCATTAGAGAACTTGGTCAGTCATGTCTTAACTTGTTTGAAGCTATGAACATGTATTTTGACTCTAGTTGTCTCCTGGAAATATTCTCAAACTGTGACCCTCAAATAGATCTCTTCTTTTCTAAAATTGTGCTTCTGCTGAGTATCTGCAGCAGTTGGCATGAGGTGCCAGAGAGTTCATGCAGCACTAGGCTATCTTGCTGATGAATACTTTGCCCATGGTGCCCACTATGAGTGAAATTAATTAGACTTGTGCCATCCCAGTCAATTTCCCTCCCAGCAGGATGTGTGGTTAGAGCTCCTCAGAGCCTGGAATTGAGTCTCCAGTTCTAGCTGCTGGGTTGGACATTTAAAAAAATTAGACAGTAAATGGCATTACTTTTTTTTAAATTTATTTTTTTATTTTTATTTTATGTGTATGAATGTTAATGCCTTGCATGTAGGTAAGCACACCTGTGTCGTGCAATACCCGCGGATGACAGAAGAGGCTGTCGGATCCCTTGGAACTGGAGTTATGGACAGTTGTTAGCTGCCATGTGGGTGCTGGGATATGAACCCGGGTCTTTAAATAATATTTCTTTAAAATAAAAATCAGTTTGGCCAGGCGTGATGGCGCATGCCTTTAATCCCAGCACTTGGGAGGCAGAGGCAGGTGGATCTCTGTGAGTTCAAGGCCACCCTGGTCTACATAGTGAGTTCCAGGACAGCTGGGGCTACAGGAAGACCCTGTTTCAAAAAAACCAAAAAAAAAAAAAAAAAAAATCACTTTGTTGTAATAAATTCACAAATAAAAGGATCATGCAGCTAGATTAAGGCTGCATGATGCTTAAACATTTATCTAGTTCCAACAAAACAGTATTCATTTATTCCTGATTGTAATGGAGCAAGATTCAATAGGGAGGGAAAAAGGAATTAACATAATGCCCTTTGAAATTTGCAGTGATGGGTATTGAACCTAGGGCTTCATGCATGCTAAGCAAGCACCCTACCACTCAGGTATGTCCCCAACCCTGTAAATTGTTCATTGTTAGATGAATTTGAAGGTTAAAAAACTTTTTTTCCCATGATGATTTAATGTGGAGCAGAGCCTCCAACACACACTGTAAGAGCCAAATTTTAAGCTCTAACTTGTAAAATTCACATCTTCATTGCCATGCTGCCTAAAAATAGGAAATTTGAAATTTCATTCTGGCCAGTAATGATTGCTGGGATTTGTAAAACTGCCTAAGGTATATTAACATGTTACCAGACAAACAAGTCTGTGAGGCTTGGTTTCTTGATGTTGTAATGGAATCATGAATTGCATGGACCACTGAGTGCAGTGGTTTGTAAGTTTTAAGTGACATAGCACACCATGTGTGTAAGACTGTTAACTTCATCTGTAATTACAAGTGATGCTTTAATTGTAAATGCTTCCAGGATAGTGTTTTTGATCAATAGAACAGCATTTAATTGCATTTATTAAAAAAAGTTTTACTTGCTGGGCGTGGTGGCACACGCCTGTAGTCCCAGCACTTGGGAGGCAGAGGCAGGCAGATCTCTGTGAGTTCAAGCCCAGCCTAGTCTACATAATGAGTTCCAGGACAGCTTGGGCTATAGGGACACCCTGTCTCAAAAGACAAAAAAAAAAAAAAAAGTTTTACTCTAGAAAGGTACAAATATATCTTAGTAATCCTGCCAATGCTTATTACTTAGCGGATGTTTGTGAGTTGAATTACTATTGAATGATTTTGTTGCTTGTACCATCGTCTACCAAGGATTTGAGGTAGATTGCAAAAATATTTGGGAGATAGCTCAGTCAGTAAAGTGTAAGCATGAGGACCTCAGCACCCTTGTAAAAATTCTGACATGGTGACAAGTGTGTGTGATCGTAGTGCCTAGGAGGCAGAGACAAAAGGGTCCCTGGAGTTTACTGGGCAGCCAGCCTAGCTAAACCACCTGCAAGCTCTGGGTTCAATGAGAGATCTTGTCACAAAAAATAAGGTAGAGAGGGGGCTGGAGAGATGGTTCAGCGGTTAAGAACACTGGCTGTTCTTTCAGAAGACCCGGGTTTGAATCCCAGCACCCACATGGCAGCTAACAACTGTCTGTAACTCCAGTTCCAGGGGATCCGACAGCCTCTTCTGTCCTCTGAGGGCATTGCATGACATGGGTGCACTTACCTACATGCAGGCAATACATGCAATAATATACACATAAAGTAAAAATAATAAAATAATTAAAAAAAAATAAGGTGGAGAGCAAAAGAAGAAGGCAACCTATGTTGACCTCAGGTCTCCACATGTGCCAGGCAAAAAGGACAGCATGATCACTTATAAGCTTGGTGACATAGCTCAGCAGGGAAAGTGCTTGCCATGTAAGCCTGACACCTGAGTTCAATCTCTGAAACCCACAGGAAAGAGAGAACTGACTCTACAAAGTTGTCTTCTGACTTCCACATGCACAATGAATATATTCATCCACACACATATCATAAAAACACACATAGAGATTTAATAATAATAACTTAAATGTTTAAAATGTAGATGTGGAAATATAATTCTTCCTTGGCTATTATAAAGTGGAGAATATGGGACTAGAGAGATGGCTCTGCAGTTAAGAACACTTAACTGCTCTTGCAGTGGACCCAGCAAGCACATGGCAGCTAACAACCGCCCATAACTCCTGTTGCAGGGGATCCAGCATGCTCTTCTGGCACGGGTGTACTCACACACACAAAATAATAAAATGCCTGGTCCGTTGTGGCACTTACCTTTAATCCCAGCACTCGGGAGGTAGAGGCAAGTGGATCTCTGTGAGTTCAAGGCCAGCCTGGTCTATCTAGTGAGTTCCAGGCCAGCTGGGGCTACGAACACACAGAATGGACACACACA
Source organism: Nannospalax galili (assembly GCF_000622305.1). Classification (NCBI taxonomy): domain Eukaryota; kingdom Metazoa; phylum Chordata; class Mammalia; order Rodentia; family Spalacidae; genus Nannospalax; species Nannospalax galili. The sequence continues at coordinate 4,119,906 of NW_008342393.1, read as the reverse complement.
CACACACACACACAAAGTTAAAGAAAATCTTTTAAAAAAATGGGATTCTAATGGGTATGGTGGCACATGCCTTTTAATCCCAGCACTCGGGAGGTAGAGGCAAGTGGATCTCTGTGAGTTCAAGGCCAGCCTGGTCTATCTAGTGAGTTCCAGGCCAGCTGGGGCTACAGGGAACCCCTGTCTCAAAAAGACCTTATAAGTAAATGATGATAATAATAAATAAAATATTCAAAAAATAAAGCAGAGAACATGTGATACAGTAGAACACATCTACTCAGTTACTACAATGTTGTTGTTAAATCCAGACAATACAAAGGATAGTATATTCTCAAGTACCTGTCATCTCAACTGAGGTTTGCATTGTCTTGTTTGCCTCCTGTCATTCAAACACTCATGAGAGATAAAGTTGAAGTGTCTTACTCTTTTCCAATCTCATTTTTTCCCATGAAACTGATAACATTTGTTGGGGTTTTGTTATTCTTGTTTTACTTCTACATGAATCTGTACTAGTACTTAAATTTGCATATATAACATACTGCACTTATCATTTCATAGTTTGTTCTTTTCATTGGCATTGTATTTGATGACCATGGTGTTACAGATCTAGTTTATTATTTTAAATCCTAAAACAGATTTTCATTATATAGAAATAATCCAGTTAGTTACCTGTTCCCTGCTAAAGGATTTTTAGTTTGCTTCTAGCTTTTCATTATTACTGTGTTGTGTTCACCACTCCTGTCTGTCTGCTTGTGCCTAAGTGCAGAGTTTCTCTAGTACACTGGTTCTTGATGGGGTTCCAGGACTAGCACATTAGGATCACCTGGGATCTTGGTAGAAATACAGGATCTTAGTAAAAATGCCTGTCCCAGACCTCTGAATCATGTTCTGGGATGAGGCCAGCAGTCTTAAGAGGTGATTCTGATGCATTCCAAGCCTGGCAACCCCTGCTGCATGTGTGTACTGTTAAAGTGAGATTTCTAAGTCCTGTTATATGTGTACTTTTGACTTTCCTAGATAGAGATGATCAAATTCCTATACACAATATACTTCCTCATTTATTATCTCACTGACGTGTGAGGGTTCCTATATTCATCCCATATGTCCGCAACTTCGTACCTTTTGACTTATATTTTTTAATTTTTTATTACATTTATATATTTTTTGGGGTGTGTGTGCATGCTTCACAGTGTACATGTGGTCAGAAGATAGTTTGTAGGAGTTCATATTTTCCTTCTACCCTGTGAGTTTCAAGGATCAAACTCAGGTCATCAGACTTGGTGGTAAGCACCTTTACCTGCTGAGTCATCTCACGGGCTCACTGGCCATGACTTCAATTTTTTTAGAAGAATTTTGAATTTGATTCAGTTTGTTAGCGGGTCATCCCATTGAGATGTATAGCAGTTTTTTTGTTTTTTTGTTTTTAATGTTCTGAGGCTTATGAGGGAAGAGGGAGAGACTTGGAAATGTGCAAGGGTAGAAATTTGATACTGTTGAGATGGTTATGATTGCCATGAGGAGAATGTAGATTGATAAAATGATGAGTATTAAGCCATGGGTAGTAACAGTGCAAGAAGAAAATCCAGTAAATGAGATTGAGGAATGATTAGCAGAGAGAAGAAAAATCTAGAAAGTCAAGTGGAAGTTTGACTTGATGCTACAGAGAAAAAAACACATCTAAGAGGTGTAAATGTTGCCTTCCAAGCCAGGTGTGGTGGCTTACGCCTTTAATCCCAGCACTTGGGAGGCAGAGGCAGGTGGGTCTCTGTGAGTTCAAGGCCAGCCTGGTCTACATAGTGAGTTCCAGGCCAGCTGGGGCTACAGGGAATCCCTGCCTCAAAAAGACAAAAAAAAAAAAAAAAAAAAAAAAAAAAAAAAAAAAAGTTGCCTTCCAAGAGAGCAGCGGACAGGAGTTAGAACCAAATGAAGGCTGCTCTTGTGTTTGCTGTGAAGTATAGAAGGAGACCAGGGAAACAGGGTCGTTTCCAGTAGGAGTGGAGTGTTTGTGCCCTAAGGGAAGAAGTCTTTGGCAACAAGTTGGTGTCTAGTGTTAACCATGCTATCTCTTCTTCAGACAGCCTTTTCATAGATGTACTTTAATAATATCATTTGTGTAAGTTTATTTGGTTGTTTTTTTGAGACAGGGTCTTACTGTGTAGCTGTGGCTGGCTTGGAACTTGATATGTAGACCATACTGGCTTCTGTCTCACAGAGATCCACCTGCCTCTGCCTCCTGAGTGCTGGGATTAAAGGTGTGTATCACCATGTCCTGCCAGTAATACAATTTTGACTGGGAGACTAACTGGTTTTCTCTGAAGTTAATGTTTAAATCAAGATAGAGCATTTCAGACAGGCCAGAATTTTTCAGACTCTTAGAAGATCAAACAAATAATAGGATAGTAAGCCAAAAATCTATTGAATCTTTTTTGATTATTGGGTCTGACCAGGGTGAAGAAAAACAAATTTTTGCTGCCTGACTTTGGAAATCTAGTCTAACCTTCAAACTGGCGATGTCAAGGGTTCCAAGTCCGCCACCTCCGGCAGAAATGTCGAGTGGTCCTGTGGCTGAGAGCTGGTGCTACACACAGGTAACTATATTTTCACACCATAAATCATATTCCTTGGGAAGATTTGGTGAACAAGAACAATAGACTTGCTTTTCTGTTTGGGTTTCCTGGTTTCTCTGGAATGTAACTGCCAAGTAGCAGAATATAGGTGCTTGTTAGCCTTGCATTCCTTGGGTTTCCACATGCAATCTGAATCACCAAGGTCAATGTTTTGCTATGTCAGTTGAAAGTGGGAATCTTTGACTAGATCCTTTTACATCCTCCTTGAGTGGGGTATTTCTGAATCTGGGAGCCCTATTTGAGATTGATAGCCCCAGGCAACTCAATCGTGGGCTCATTTAAGCCCATGAAGTTTTAAACTCTCCTTACTCTGTCGAGTGTTTTATTGTTACTGTTTCTTCCTTTGTGTTTTTCTCACTCTCCAGCGAGTGTTTCTGAGAAGCTGAAAAGTTGTAAAAGCATTGGGTCACTGTGAGATTTCTTAAAATGTGAATGAAGACTGTCTTCCTGTTGGTCATGCAGATGGAGGGAGGGAGGGGAAATGCTTCAGCCTATTTTTCCACTTTGCCCACTTACTATTTAATTACTCTCTGGTTTTCTGTCAACAGATCAAGGTAGTGAAATTCTCCTACATGTGGACCATCAATAACTTTAGTTTTTGCCGGGAGGAAATGGGTGAAGTCATTAAAAGTTCAACTTTTTCATCAGGAGCCAATGATAAACTGAAATGGTGAGGAAGAATATCTCTAGCTGTGAAAGTTTTAAGTTGCTTGTTTTGCTTGTTGGTTTTAATGGGTGACTACAGAATGCAAGTTCCTGAAGGCAGGGACTTAATTTTGTTCTTATAGTATCTCCAGTGCCTAGAATAAGGCCTGACACACGGTAGATACTCAATTACGATTGTTGAAATAATTCAGGGAGTTTATCATAATTTAGCAAACCTGATCTATGAGGGTAATATAAAGAATAAAGAGGGCAGGTACTAGAACCAATACCAGTTGTCAAGCAACTGTGGACCTGGTGGAAGGAGAGAGTCAACTCCTGCATGGTGTCCTCTGACCTCCATACACATATACAGATGTGTGCACACACAAAATAAGTGTGATTTTTATTTATTTTCGTTTTGAGACAGGGTCCTCCTGTAGCCACAGCTGGCCTGGAACTCACTATGTAGTCCAGGTTAGCCTTGATTGCACAGGAGGCCTCTGCCTCCTGAGTGCTGGGATTAAAGGTGTGTGCCACCGTGCTTGGCCCAAGTGTGATTTTTTTTTAAAAAGTTTTGAAAGAGTGTTAGAGGGCTGGGGATATAGTTCAGTGGCAGAATGCTTTTCCATCATGTACGAGGTGCTAGGTTTGATCCTTAGCACTATAGTATGTGTGTGTATACATATATACATGTATTACATATAAAAAGGACTGGTGGTTACTCAGCTCTAACCAGCTGTATCTATGTGTGGAAAAGAGATGAATATCACTGGATTTTCTAGTTTTTCAAGAAAAGCAAGAAATTAAGTTTTTAAGCATAAAATCTTTTGAATTGCCTGCTTTTTAGACTAGGATGTAGCTCAGTTGGTAGAGTGCTTGCCTAGCATGCATGAAGACTTGGGTTATGTCCCTAGCACTCATAAACTGGGCATGGTGGTGGATACCTGAAATCCCAGCACCTGAAATCAGAAGGTAAACACAGGATCAAGACTTCAAGGACATCCTTTCTGCATAAGGACATTGAGGCCTACCTGGGCTGCATAAAACTCAGTCTTTAAAAAAAGAAATGCTGGCCGGGTGTGGTGGCACACATCTTTAATCCCTGAACTTGGGAGGCAGAGGCAGGTGGATCTTTGTGAATTCAAGGTCAGCCTGGTCTACATAGCAAACCCAGGCCAGCTAGGGCTACAGGGAGACCCTGTCTCAAAAAGACCAAAAGGAAAAAAAAAAAAAAAAAAGCTTGCTTTAAGCAATAAAGATTTGTTTGCCCTTATAGCTAGCAGGGTGATGAGTTTCATCTGGGAGGCCCATTATTAGGTTGAAGACCCCATGTTTCTCCTCTACCCACTTTCCATGCTATTAGACATTTTTTTCTTGAAGACAAGGTCTCACTATGTTGCCCTGGCTGGCCTGAAACTCACAGAGCTCTATCTCTGTCTCCCAAGTGTTGAGATTAAAGGCCTACACCACCACATCCAAATACAGTAGACACCTTGTGTATGTAGCTCCTCTGTGCTTGAAGTAACTATGGGTGTATCCACTACCTGCCAACAAGTCTTTGAGCTTCCTCTGAATTGACTGTATAGCCAAAAGTATATAATTCATGCACTGAATGGGTTAAGTCTGGGTTCCTTGAACAAGTGCCTGTGGCAAGATAAATATGATCCAAGAGTGAGGGTCAGTGTCATCTTGAAGAAAAAGCAGGTAGTTAAGGATAGAACCTGTCTCCTGCAAAGATCAAAAATTGAAACATATCTCTGAACCATCAGTTTGAGCTCTGATAGCTTACTAAAGAAATAATTTATTCATTTAGTATTTGTTGTTTGTGTATATTAAACAGTGTACTACTAAATGTAGAGAGACATATTTGTTCTTTTTTAACATTTTTATTTTATTTATTTTATGTATATGAGTGTTATGCATGCATGTGTGTAACTGCATTGCCCGGGGAGGTCAGAAGAGGGCATTGGATCCCCTGAAACTGGAGTTTGGATGGTTGTTAGCTGCCATGTGGGTGCTGGGACTCAAACCCAGGTCCCTTGTAAGAGCAGTCAGTGCTCTTAACCACTGAGCCATCTCTCCAGACCCTGAGAAATGTTTGTTCTTTGGCATTGTACTTAAATCCACATCTCTGGCATATTGTATAGTGATATATGCCATATATATCTGTACTCTGTAGAGAGGCTCTGGGTTAGACCACCTGTCTGAGAGAGGTGCTGTAATCCTGGCAAGACCTGTATGTACAAGGATACATATGGTTTGTGCATTCTGTGTAGTAGAGTGGTGTCTGAACCATATGCAGTTAAGCTAATGACATTTATAACTTAACTCATTTGAACCTATTAAGTTCAATCTGAATGTGGTTTTGATTCATGCTTAACAGATTGGCATTTGTAACTCTTATTTAGAAGCCTAGCTTAGAACACTCATCCGTAGGAGTTTTACTTTGTGCTTCTTCCACAATACCTCTATTATTTTTAAAAATATTTTATTTATTATGTGTATGTGTGTATTGCCTGCATGTAGGTGAGTGCACCCATGTCGTGCAATGCCCACAGGGGACAGAAGAGGCTGTCGGATCCCCTGGGACTGGAATTATGGACAGTTGTTAGCTGCCATGTGGGTGCTGGGATTCAAACCCAGGTTTTCTACAAGAACAGCCAGTGTTCTTAACTGCTGAGCCATCTCTCCAGCCCCTCCTCTATTACTTTTAATTGTTTATTATTTTGTTTTGTTTCTTTGAGACAGTCTCCCTGTAGCCCCAGCTGTATAGACCAAGCTGGCCTCTATCTCATAGAGATCTGCCTGTTTATGCCTCCAGAGTGCTGGGATTAATGGTGTGAGCCAACATGCCTGGGTAATCTAATAAACCTGTTTTGTTAGTCCACACCTTTAATCTCAGCGTTGGGGAGGCAGAGGCAGGCAAATCCCTGTGAGTTAAAGACCAACTTAGTCTATATATTGAGTTGCAGGCCTGCCAGCACTATATAATAAGACCCTGTGTTTTTGTTTTTGTTTTTTTTTAATGCGTGTATACATACATATATTGACAAAAATCTATAAAAGATTATGTACTGTGGTCATATTTCTATGTTTTCTCTCCCATGGTGATATTAAAAGGCTCTTTGACTTTTTAAATGATTTTTCCATGAAAAATCAAGGGCCACCTTTTTTGAGACTAAGGATTGAAAAACAAACTAGGCTGAAAAACTTTTTAAGATATTTTAGGAAGCCAGGTGTAGTTGCACACACTTTTAGTCCCAGTGCTGCAGAGGCAGGCAAATCTCTGTGAGATCAAGGCCACTCTGGTCTATATAGTGAGTTCTAGGCCATCTGGGACTACAAGGAAACACCACTATCACAAAGAGAGGGAAGAACATAAAAAAAATATTTTAGGTGAAGAAAGATGAATTATTTGGAAGAATATAAAGGAAATGGCAGAGAGATAAGGAATGTGAATGCCCCTTTATTTTTGCTGCTTTTAAAAAGGTGACCCAGGGGCTGGAGAGATGACTCTGCAGTTAAGAGTACTGGGTGCTCTTCCAGAGGACCTGGTTCAGTTCCCAGCACCTACATGGTGGCTAATAACCACCCATAACTCCAGTTCCAGGGGATCTTATGCCCTTTTCAGGCCTCTGGGGGCCCTGTACGACACGGGTGTGCTTACATGCATGCAGGCATTAACAGTTACACATAAAGTATAAATAAATATTTAAAGGGTAACCCAGATTGGGGCTGGAGAGATAGCTCAGGGGTTAAGAACACTGACTGCTCTTGCAGAGGACTTGAGTTCAATTTCCAGCACCCACATGGCGGCTATGAACTGTCCTTAACTCCAGTTCCAGGGAAATCCAAAGCCCTCTTCTGCGGCATTGCACGACACAGGTGCACTCACATACATGCAGGTAACACATTCATACACATAAGATAAAAATAATAAAATATTAACACATACATGCAAGCAATACATTTATACACATAAAATAAAAATAATAAATAAAATATTTATAAATAAATAAATAAATAAATAAATAAATGGTAACTCAGATTGGACTAGAAAAGTAGTTTTCAAGTAGTAGTTAATTCTGAATCAGTCACCTGGTAAGGGACTTGGACTTAAAAAAATGAAAAACAAAATCAAAGAATACTTCCTGTCTTGATTTCTGATGTTCCATATTCTAACTTCACTAGCCTATATTGGTATTTTTGTTTTGTTTTGATTTTTTGTTTTTTGAAAAATCGGAGTCTTACTATATAGCCCTTGCTAGCTTGGAACTCTCTCTCTCTGTAGACTATACTGGCCTGGAACTCACAGAGATGCCTGCCTCTATCGCCCAACTGCTGGGATCAAAGGCATGCACCACCACCCCTGACCTCTATTGGTATTTTTGATCTGCATTTTTTTCTGTTTTGGACAGGTGTTTGCGAGTAAACCCCAAAGGGCTAGATGAAGAAAGCAAAGACTACCTGTCACTTTACCTGTTATTGGTCAGCTGTCCAAAGAGTGAAGTTCGGGCAAAATTCAAATTCTCCATTCTGAATGCCAAGGGAGAAGAAACCAAAGCTATGGGTAAATATTTTCTCTACCTTCACATCCAGCAACTTCATACACTCATAAGTTGTACATTTGATCTGATTTTTTTGATTAACTCTAAATATGACTGTTTTTTATCCCAGAGAGTCAACGAGCTTATAGGTTTGTGCAAGGCAAAGACTGGGGATTCAAAAAATTCATCCGTAGAGATTTTCTCTTGGACGAGGCCAATGGGCTTCTCCCTGATGACAAACTCACCCTCTTCTGTGAGGTAAGTCCCTTACCCTGCTTTGAGACCAGCAATTCCCAGATCTGGTGGGTATTGGTAGACTTAATTGTATTGTATCAAAGATGTGGAATGAGACAAATCCCCAAGGAAGTGTTTCTGTACAAGTGTTGTTTATGTGACTGATTGAACTGCCTTATGATTTCAAGGTTATTGGGCATCTGAATTTTCCACTTGTTACTGTTCATATGAACAAAGATTCTGTCAGTTTTGAGTTGCTTGAATAAGAATCCTCACATTTTTTACTGAGAGTTTTTTCAAATAATATTTGGAAGGGCTGTCCCTTCCAGCTGAGGAGTAACCAGCAACCAAATCTATGTATGTGTTGCTTAAACTTCCTGGCTTCTTTTTTTTTTCTAATTTTTTAAATTGAATTTTTGTGTAATTCATACATAAAATCATCCCTTCCCCTTTGGTACTCTCCCATAGCCCCTCCCACTGGCATTCATACATTCTGTCATTTGTATTAAGGCCTGTTATATAAAATTAGTGTCCTGAGAGGTCCCTCGGTGCAAGGTGACTAGGGTTTAGTCCGCCTGTCTAGAGTCTTTCTCTTCAAGACCTGGCTTGTTTTTGAGTAAGAAGTCCAGATGTGTTAGACTGTGGATTGCTTTCTTTTTTTGCTCTTTAGACTAGATGGCTCCTTGCAGGAGTTGTGTGTCTGTCGTTTGTCTTGCTGGTATCATTATGAAATAGGAAAGTGGGGGCCACTTTTTCTAGGGTGAAAACTATAGAAATATAGCTCAGAGTTATCTGAGTTAGAAGGGTCAGTTTCCCTCACCAGGAGCCTAAGAGTCTTTGAAGAAGCTTGGAAGTAAAATTCCTAGACCAAGACGCAATTGAAAAGAGCTTCTTCTCTAATAAATACTGGCTATTCTAATGAGTCATTTCATGCCGTTTTCCATGCATTTAGAAATACAAACTCAACCTAACAATACAAAGTGAATAAAACTTCTATCCAGTAAATGGAGTTTTAGTGTCCCTGTATGGTTGGAGAACACTTGATGAAAATACTCATTGTACCATTATGAGGTAGAGTGCAGGCAAGTATCCCAGCTATCAGTTAGCTGTGTCAAATAATGGGCTTATACTGTAAGGTAACAATAGTTCCAAAGGCATAGCACCACATATGTAATCCAGGAGGCTGCCTCTTAGGAATCTTGCCATTTGGGGGTGGGCGGGGGGAGTGTTCAGCAGTAGCAGTCATATTTGTTTAACAGAATAGTTGCTAATGGTTAGAAAACTTTGCAGGCATTGTTTATTAACTACTACACTAGATAAGTAAAACATAGTTTGGGTAATAGCTGTTCCCTCTCCATTTTAGTTGTAAATTAAAAGAGTGAAATACTAGAGTATCAACATCTTTATAAATGTGTAAAATGTGGCAGTTTTATATTTGATGAATTTGAAATTTGAATTTCATGTAAGCCTAATAGTCACAGATCATACTTGGTTGCCTGAGTGAAACAATGAGAATTGGATGATTTTATTTAAAGTTAAGTGTTATATAAATACATCAGTTTCAATCTTCATATTTGCCCATCTTAGAGACTTGCATTTCTTTTTTCTTTGTTTTTGTTTTTGTTTTTTGTTTGTTTGTTTGTTTTGAGATGGGTCCATCTGTAGCCCAGGCTGACCTCAGACTCACAACTATCTTCCTGCCTCAGCCTCCTGAGTAGACTGTAGACTTATATTTCAAGAAAAACTTTAAGGGACTGGATATATGGCCTAGCAGTTAAGAGCACTGACTGTTCTTGCAGAGGACCTGGATTCAGTTCCCAGCACCCACATGGCAGGTAACAACTGTCTATAATTCCAATTTCAGGGGACTTTATGCCCTCTTCTGACCTCTGTAGGCATTGCAGGACACTGGAGCCCTTACACGCATACAGGCAATATACTCATATACAAAAAAACAAAAATAATAAAATATTTTTTTAATTAAAAAAGAAAAACTTTAAGATAATGGGAAATTCCTAATCTGTTGGAAACGAAAGCCAGTTTTCAAGTTTCTCCTTTAAATATTACATCTGGTATTTTAGGCAGTGCTCTAGCCCTTATTGTAGTATTTTCAAGTCCACAGTGGGGGCATCCTTTTCTCGTTTGCTTCCTTCTTTCCCCCATTCTGTGCCAATCCCTGTGTTGACATCCTTGATTTGGAAACTGGTTGGCCTGCCCACTCTTGGCAAGTCTTACCCTATGGTTAGGTCTGGGGCTGAGTTCCAACATTCTCTCTTCACTTCCCCATATGAAATTCTCTTAGGAGAAATCCTGTAGTTAACTTTAGATTTGCCTTACTGACTTAGAAGGGAAGTGAGATGACACATTGGAAACGAGGAGATGTTGAACAGGGAAGCGTCTGCTGGGTTCTGCTGATGCCATCAGTTTCTTCCCATAGAACCAGGTGTGCCATCTGTTCCTCTCACACTTCTCAGTTGGCCACAGGTGCTGAGTGTTGCTTCTCATACTTGGGCTTGTGCCTAGTGAGACTTGTTTTCTGTTCCAAGGCTCTCTGTGGACTTAGTAGCATTCAGCACTGCAAGACAGTTGCGTGGGGGTGTGTATTGGATGTATGGGTTTTAAAAATGTCTGCAATTGATCTAAGTTCTTAGCACTGTTCAAAGCTAGATAATTTTTTATAAGTTCTATTCCTTTGACCTGTTGTTTGCCCTATATCAGCAAAATATTTATAAACAAGTTTATTTAAGTTCATGTTTATATTTTATTTACTATTAGTTTAGTTATTATTGCTTATTATTTAGAGGTTTTTATAAAAGTGATATTCATGTATTATTTATGAGTGCCCACTATGGTCTATTGTTCCCTCAGTCTGTGGCCCAGAGATACTTTTTGGCCATCCTGATGTACTCATATGGTTGTTTCAAAAAATTTTTTTGTTCTCTCGGGGACCACAAGAGGGAATCCTAAAGTGAGAGACAGAATCACACATTTGTGTGTTTAACCTTTATTTCACTAACATTATTGTTATTGAATGTTTAAGTGGCATTAGATCATAAATTGGAAGTGTCAAATGGGTGGTCCTGCTTATAATGTGCCACCCTGGGTACACTTTCAGGTCTCAGTGATTTCTGTTAGGAAAAATGGTGATTCTTCCAAGTTGATTTTCTTTAACATATTAAGAAGCATTTCAGTGCATATCCTGAATCATCCCTTATCACAGTCCTTTGAGCTAGGTTAGCTCCATTTTCTTCATTTCATGTGCACAGGGAGAAGCAGTGCCTTGGGAGGTCAGGTCATCTTTCCTAACATTGTGTGGCAAATTAATGTCAAGGTCATATCAGCTCTCTGTTTCCCATTTCTAGTCTGCTGTGCTACACTAAGTGGAGCTGAATGCCATTCACCCAAGAAAGCAAGGGCTCTCCCAAGTTTTCTTGACAGAGAATATTCGCTTTGGTAATGAAAGGGAAAGACATAAAAGCATTTTTAAATTATACTTTTAATTTTCTCCTAATAACTTGGCCCATAGAAAGCCTTCATGAAAATTTTCTGCCTCTATTAACCCTTTCTGATTACTTATATTGAAAACAGTGTAGGTGCATGGATTCCGCCTTCATTGCCTATGCTGGTAGAGCAGTTTAGTGCCTCTTTATGAGGTTGTAGTTAAAGATGAACTAGGAAACAATATATGAAATACCAATTGTAAAATATCCTTTCCATGAGACGATGGCTCAGCTATTAAGAGCAGCTCTGCTGCTCTTCCAAAGGACCCAAGTTCAGTTCCCAGCACCCATGTTGATTAGCTTACAACCAACCACCTTTCACAGCAGCTTCAGGGGCTTCAACAGCCTCTCTGACCTCCTGAGGTACCTGTGCTCAGGTACAGACACACACACATCCACATAAATAATAAATCTTAAAATACAGACACACACATCCTTTCCATTCTCGGACATAAAATATCCCTTCAGTAGCCTGAGAATATGTATTTTGCCAAATTTATGACTGTAATGCCTGCATGTGTGTAAGGGTAACTATATCATGCAGTGCTTGCGGAGGACAAAAGAGGATGTCACCAGGGGCTGGAGAGATGGCTCAGCAGTTAAGAACACTGGTTGCTCTTGCAGAAGACCCGGGTTCGAATCCCAGTATCCACATGGCAGCTAACTGTCCATAACTTCAGTCCCGGGGATCTGATAGCCTCTTCTGACCTCCTCAGGCATTGAGAGACACAGGTGCACTTAACCTACATGCAAGCAATGCACACATACACATAAAATAAAAAATAATAAAATTTTTTTAAAAAGAGGGTGTCAGCACCCCTGAAACTGGAATTACAGATGATTGTTAACTGCCATGTGAATGCTGGGATTCGAACCCAGGTTTTCTATAAGAACCACCAGTGCTCTTAACTGCTAAGCCATCTCTCCAACCCAGTATATCCATTTTTTCCTTATCTTTTTGTTAATGAATTCTTTGTATACATTAGGTACACTAAGGGGAAGAACCAGTATTTGATTGTTCTTTACCTAAAGAAATGTTAATTTAATACACATGATGATGTAGGAAACACACCACTGAAAATAAGTTCACCAATAACTTGGAAATAACTTGTATGTACATGCTACTCCTTTATTCCCTAAGATTTGTCTCTCTAATGAGAAAGTTATTTTAAATTTTATGTTATTCCCTTATTATATATATATGCCTGAGTGATACATTATTTAGGTGTTTCAAGCTATATAAAAGTGATAACAAGGGGCTGGAGAGAGTGCCCTTGGAGGACAGAAGAGCCTGTCAGATCTCTAGCCCCATAAAATACTTTTTTTTTTAAGTGATAAGCCAGTTGTGGTGGTACATGCCTTTAATCCCAGCACTTGGGAGGCAGAGGCAAGCAGATCTCTGTGAGATGGGGCCAGCCTGGTCTACATAGCAAGTTTCAGGTCAGCCAGGGCTACAGGAAGACCTGTCTCAAAAAACAAACAAGAAAAGTGATAGATAGGTTGTGTGTGTTGTCATCTAAGACTTTTTTTTTTTCACATTGTTTCTTTTTTTTTTTAGTAAGATATTTTATGATTTTTATTTTATGTGTATGTGTGTATACCGTGCGTGTAGGTAAGTGCACATGTGTCATGCAATGCCCACAGACAGAAGAGGCTGTCGGAGCCCCTGGAACTGGAGTTACAGACAGTTGTTAGTTGTCATGTGGGTGCTGGGATTTGAACCTGGGTCTTCTGCAAGAACAGTCAGTGTTCTTAACCACTGAGCCATCTCTCCAGCCCTTCACATTATGCTTCTAAAATTTATATTTTGTATGTAGTTTCTTTTTAGTGCAGTAGGATAGTCTGTTGTATGAATGAACAGTTTATTTGTTCATTCTTTTTTTTGATTGACATTTAGGTTGTTGCTAGTGTTTTGCTTTGAGTAAGAATGTTGCTACTATAAACAATTTAGCATAATGCTTGTTTATTTTCTTGATATTTTGCAAAAATCACATAGAAGGCTGCCCATGGTGGCACACACCTTTAATCCTAGCACTCAGGAGGCGGAGGCAGGTGAATCTCTGTGAGTTCAAGGCCACCCTGGTCTACATAGTGAGTTCCAGGACAGCTAGGACTACAGGGAGACCCTGTCTCAAAAAGAAAAAAAGACACAAAAATCACATAGATGTTAAAAACAATTTATAATGGATTTTTACTTTATATGTAGATGAAATATACAAGACTTGGCACAGTCTGTGGTCCTTCGTGAAATTTCCTTTTAAAATTTTAGTTATGAGTTTTCCTTTTTAAAGAAAAAGAAATTGACTTTAAAAGTGAAGCTTTCTTACAATTTGTAACTTTGGGGATTAGACAGCCTTCCTGAGACATTTTCATGCATTCATTTATAAGACAACATAAATGTCACAGTCACGTCATCTTCACAGCTGCAGTTCTGAATGAGTCTCTGTAGTTGATTTTATAGGCAATAAAAAAAAAATCTTTAGTTTTCTCAAAATGGTCTCATTTTAGCAACATCATTTGCAGAGGAAAACAATTCTTCTCTAAGTTAAAAGTTTGGGCTCAGAAGACTCATTCGTGAGTGCCATTTAAAATTTATTTTTAATTAAACATATTTAATGTTGGTAAGAGGTGCCAGACATTAAGAGCTCTGGAGACTCCAGGCATCCATATATCTACAGAACAAGCCTGGCTCAGGCAGTAAAGGTACATTCTCTTCCCTGCTGTGTTCCTGTTTGTGTCCAGAGAGAAGAATTGTCCCACCGAGGTCTGTCACAGTCTTTGGGCCCCACTTGTTACCAAGCAAGCAACTAACCAGAAGAAGGTCCACTGCTAATTATAGTTCATGTGAAATTCAGCTTAGCTTTTGCCAATTCATTTTACCCAGTCTACCAAATTGCCATCAAGTGTTAATGATTTTGGTCTCCTATCAGCCTGGTTTAATTCAGGCTAGGTACACAGTGCCAAAATCTTTCTCCATTCCCTTTGTTGGCTATCCCTGGAGATTCCTGCCTTTTCCTATGAGGAAGTAGAATTTAATTGTTCATTTCCTTTTCCTTTTTTTAAAAAATCAGTATTTAGAACTATAACTGGGAACAGACAACTTCCACTTTTAGTTTTAATATTAAAGAAATGCAGATGTTAATATGAGAAAATGACTGAACCAAATTAGAAATCTTAGAAAGGACAAAAGAGAATCTCTGTGGGGTGATTTGTGCTGGAGCATGGGCTATTAAAATAATGTTATAACCTCTCTCTGATAAACGTGCTGCTAATACTAAGCACATTTATAATTGATTAATTTGGCTGTCTCATTGTGCAGGGCCGTAACAGCTAGTTTTAAACAAATGAATAAGTTTCTTGACCTGGTAGTAAATATCCTACTCTTGCACAGAAGGGATTACAGGTCATTTGGATCAAGCATTAACTTTGCCTCTGGGTTTATGACTGCAGCTAAGGAATGACTTGCATCTTGAAGGTCAAAAGAAATCTAGGTCAACGGATGAAGAACATCCATTCTTCAACTGTCTTTCTCATCTGACTCTTAGCAATAGCAAGAGTAGGGAGTTAATTCTCAAGGCTTGTAAGTTCTGCTTGGATTTAACTTTTCTGGTCTAATGTATTGTAGGAGATGAAGTGCAGTGGTGGGCACGTGACTGCTTTGTGGGTCTTATGTTTTGTTTGGTAACTAACATTTATTTCATGTTAATGTGATTTCTAAATCCTTATAATTGGTATCCTGACATCTGAATTTCACTGACCCATCTAGAAATTTAGCTCGGTTTCTATCGAGATTGAACAGTTAATTCAACTAGTTGAAACATGCTGCTGAAGCCACGGTGCAAAAATGGAGCCTTCTATAAGCCTGGCCTTGTCATTCTGTTCCAGAGTTGTAAGTGCTTGTGTAAGCTGCAGTCAGCATCTTGAACACCATTGTCATAGATGACTGAGTACAGGTATAAAACTTACATACACTCATCCAGTTATCACAACTGGGAAGGCCTTCCAAGCTCAGTTTTTATAAGTAGTGGGTCAGTAATATGCTCATTAAGCAAACATCTTTGAGAAAGTACCAGCTACTTACTAAGCCCTATAGAGGCTATACTTTATTTGTGTTTCAGACCTAAATAAAATAAGTGAAATATTTTTGGGCTTAAGTTACTAGATCTCTTTTCTTTTTTGGTCTTTTTGAGACGGTGCCCCTGTAGCCCCAGCTAGCCTGGAACTCAGTATGTAGACCAGGCTGGCCTCGATCTCACAGAGGTCTACCTGCCTCTGCCTCCCCAAGTGTTGAGACTAAAAGCATATGCTGCCATGTCCCAGGATTACTTTTCTTTTGAGAGTTTTAGGTAGTGATTACTGTAAAAACTCTTCGTCTTTAACCTTTTGTTTAAGGCAAAAAAAGTGAACACTTGAGATTTAGCATTTGTTCCTGTCACTTTCCCCTAGTGGCTGTGTTGGGTTTATAGTGCTAGGGGGTAGAACTTACTAGAAACTGGAGAAGTTACTCTATAAGGCTATCATCATTGTCCTAAGGTGGTATAAAAAAGTATTGAGGGTAGCCTGGTCTACATAGTGAGTTCCAGGCCAGCTGGGGCTACAGGGAGACCTTGTCTCAGAAAAGAAAAAGTATGGTTGTGAGTAAATGGGAAATTAATTGAAAAGTAACTGAGCCAGAGGAGAAAGCCTTGATTTATGGAGTTGGTTTCAGGAAAATATGTTATATAGGGCCTGGAAGGATGACTTAGTGGTCAAGAGCACTTGACTGCTCTTGCAGAGGACCCAGGTTCAGTTCCCAGAACCTACATGGTGGCAAACATTACCCATAACTCAAGTTCTACAGGATCCACCACTGTCTTCTGGCCTCCGTGAGCTTTCACACGTGGGTGCACTCAACATATATGCAGGCAAAACACTCATACAGAAAATAAGATAAATTTTTAAAAAATTATCTGCGTGTTTTATAGCACTGAAGCAAAAGTCTTCTCTCTACCTGCTGGTAACAAACACTGTGGTTCTGTTTCATTATAATTTACAGGTGAGTGTGGTACAAGATTCCGTCAATATTTCTGGCCAGAATACCATGAACATGGTAAAGGTTCCTGAGTGCCGACTGGCAGATGAGTTAGGAGGGCTGTGGGAGAATTCCCGGTTCACAGACTGCTGCTTGTGTGTAGCTGGCCAAGAATTCCAGGCTCACAAGGCTATCTTAGCAGGTTGGTATTTATTCATGGTTCACTTTATGATTTTAGTGTAACAAGGAAAAATAGTGGCTGCATAATCACCTTTGGAACAACTTCAGCTTTTGAACTCTGCTCCTATTTTTATTTCATTTTCGTTTTTTATTTGGTTAGTTTTTGTTTTGGTTATTTGAGACAGAGTCTCACACTGTAATTTGGGCTGACCTAAAGTTGCTATGTTAGCCCAAACCGTCCTCAAACTTTCAGTCCTCATGCCTCCTCGCAAGTGATGGAATAATATGCATACACCACCATACCCAACTCTATTTTTATATTCTTTTTTTAAAATATTTATTATTTTTATTTTATGTGTATGAGTGTATTGATGTATGTAAGTGTACCTGTGTCATGCAATGCCTGTGGAGGTCAGGAGAAGGTGTTGGATCCCCTGGAACCGGATGGTTGTTAGCTGCCATGTGTGTGCTGGGAACCAAACCTTGGTTCTCTACAAGAGCAGCCAGTGCTCTTACTAACCACTGAGCCATCTCTCCAGCCCCAGTATGTTGTATCTAAAGAGAGATATTTGTTCACTCTTACCCACCCCACTCCTGTTAATTTTCTTATGGTGTTGTGATTAGATGGTGGAAAGTGAACAGCACTGTTTATAATTCTATGTGTGTCACTAAATGATGACCTGCCTTTGCCTCCCAAGTGCTGGGACTACAGGCATGCACCACCACACCCGGCTAGACATTAATTTTAAAAAATACTATTTTTATTTACATGTCTGCATGTATTGCCTGCATGTAGGTAAGTGTACCTGTGTCGTGCAATGCCCGCGGAGGACAGAAGAGGCTGTCAGAGCCCCTGGAACTGGAGTTACAGACAGTTGTTAGCTGCCATGTGGGTGCTAGGATTCGAAGCTGGGTCTTCTGCAAGAACAGCCAGTGTTCTTAACTGCTGAGCCATCTCTCCAGCCTCAGGACATTAATTTTCATAACCAAGAAAACTGTTCTCCATAAAAATGCCATTTCTGGTTTGTCTCTCTAATAGACTTAGGCAACCATTTTCAAAGTATAAACGATGGTATACAAAAGTATTAAATGTCCTTGCACTGGAGAATAACTGTCAGAGAACTTAAGAGCAGGTGACCGCCCCTAGTTGGGCTTTGGATGTCATGGAGAGGATTCTGGTCTAGAGACTGTGTACTATCAGACTGAGACATAGGTAGGCTTTGGAGGGTTTTGCCTTCTGCTCACTATAACTATACTAGGAGAATGAGACTATTGCTACTGACCCAGAGGATAGGTCTTGCTCTTTTAGACCAGAAAGACTCATCCAAAGGAGGACCTGAGAGAGGACTGACTTTATCTTACAGAGAAGGGGAGCCATAGCCACATGCTCTGCAGACCACAGGAACTATGCATGTATGACATGACTCTCCAAGTGACATACCTCTTCACAAAATTCTTCTGCTGAGACTTCTCTGCTCCATCATTCTAAAGTACACATCTTAGATGATCACAAGCTGCCTCATGTAACATTTCCCATTCCCTGCCTCAACTAGGTATTATTGCTAATGCTGAAGGAAGTCAGTAACTCAGGCTAGTATCTGCCTATATCGCAATGCCCTCAACACTGCCAGTGTGTTTTTCTTTTTATTATTATTATTATTATTATTATTATTATTTATTATTATTATTATTGTGTCTGTCTGAGTATATATACATGTATCGCCTAAGTGCAGGTGCCCTTGGAGGTCAGAAGAGAATGTTGGACCCGTAGAACTGGAGTTAAAGGCAATTATGAGGCACCTCATGTGTGTGCTAGTAACCAAACCTGGTCCTCTGCAAGAGCAGCAAGTGCTCTTAACTGCTGAACCATCTCTCCAGCATTCTCCCCTTTAATGTTTGCTTTTTGCTTGTGTGTGTATGGTGGCTGCATGTGTTTACATTTGTGTGTACAGGTATATGCACATGTGTATGTGTGTGTGTGTGTATGTGCATGTGGAGGTCAGAGGTTGGTGTTGAGTGTCTTCCATCACTTTCCATTTTATTTATTTATTTTTGATTTATTTTATTTTATTTTTTGAGATAGGGCCTCCCTGTAGCCTCAGCTGTCCTGGAACTCACTATGTAGACCAGGCTGGCTGTGAACTCACAGAGATCCACCTGCCTCTGCCTCCTGAGTGCTAGGATTAAAGGCGTGCGCCACCATGCCCGGCCTCCACTTTATTTTTCAGATAGGACGTGGAGCTTACCATTTTGGCTGGAGTGACCAGCCCATGAGCTCCAGTTATGCACCTGTATCCCCTCCATACCCCCATCTAGTGCTGGGGTTACAGATACATACCTGGCTTTTAAGTGGCTTTTAGGAATCTAAACATAGGTCCTCGTGCTTACACACCAACACTTTATTCACTGAACCATCTCGTCAACTCCACCAGTGTTTTTCTAGATATAGTCAGTTTCTTTTCCTTTTCTCAACAATAGATATTTCAGACTTCAGTCACTCCCCTCTAACCTCCTCCAAAAAGGAGGATGGATGCCTTTGCCCACCCTTTCTTCCCAGAGGACTTTTGACTCTTGCTCTCCTCTCGCCTTCATTCTCACTGTTCACAGTGGATTGTTTTCTATGCTTCTGCTGTGTTTAAATCACATCCTGCCTGCCCAGAAACCTTACTCTTCCAGTTATGTATGTTTGTACCCTCTCTCCTCTCTTTCTCTCCTTCCCCTCTCTCCCTCCCTCCCTCCCTACACACACACATGCACGCACGCACGCACACATTCACTGTCTACTTTCCCCTGCTTGTCCTCAGTTCACCTCCATGCTAGGAAAGCAATTTTTCAAAGTTATGTGCATGACCTGCTAGTTCCTAAATTTGAGAGGCTGTAGTTCATATACTACTTGACTCCTCTCACCACTTTTCTCCTGATTCTTGTGCTTCCCCCCAATAGTACAGAAAATTGAACCTAAGGTCCCACACATGCTCTGCAAGCACTCTGCCACTGAGCTACAGATCCTGCTCTTTAGAGCTACCTCTAATGTATAACTTCCCTCTTCACCAATCCCTTCAAACACTGGCCAGCCCTAAAGGTCTGCTTCAGTTCTGTTTGCCCTCTATTCTCTCTGGGGATTCCATTCCCATCACATCAGCTGTGGTCTATGTATTGATGACTTTCTAAGCCCTACCTGCTGCTGTGCACCCCTCTGTCTTTATTAAAGCAGCAATTCTTTAGTGCCTATATCATGCTAAAGAGTGTAACTCTTTTGAGAAAAGAATGGTGAGAATGTCCTTCTGATACAGATTAAAATATTGAGGTTCAGAGGATTAAATGATTTGGGAAGAAATGGTTAGAAAATGACAGAGCTAAAATTAGTTCTTTCTGACATTATAGGCCAAAAGCTCCAGTTCTGTACTAGCGCAACGCCTTCCCACATACCCACCTGTTCTTCCACTCTTAGGTAGTGGTTGGTATTCTCGACTTTGACCCCCAACCTCTGATTCATTCAACAACATGAAAATCCTGAGATTTTAGTCATTTTATTATTTTATGGTTGAATTAAGTTTACTTATTTTTCATGGTGTTTATGAGTGTTCATAGAATGTGTATAGATAGGTTAGAGCACTGTTTCCTAACCTGTTTTCATCATTCCCATCCCTAAAGAGAAAAACTAAACTCTCCATAATGAATGGAAGTTAGTGCTAAAGAAGACAGTTTTACCAGGTAGAGTGAGCTTTGAAGGACCATAAATCATTATGCTGTCTAAGGCTTTACCACCTTTGGGGGATGGTACCCTCTCCATTGAGAATGTATAGCTTGGAAGAAGATAGCTTGCCATAAATGCACATCATCCAGCCTAGTGCATGCCATCAAGCCTAGCTCTTTCTTGCTATGTGATCTCTAGAGGTGCCATTGTTCCCACCAAAAGTTCAGGTATTTTTGGTATTATTTCAGGTATTATTTCAGCCGGGCGTGGTGGCGCATGCCTTTAATCCCAGCATTCCAGAGGCAGAGGCAGGTGGATCTCTGTGAGTTGAAGGATAGCCTGGTCTACATAGTGAGTTCCAGGACAGCTGGGGCTACAAGGAGACCCTGCCTCAAAAAAAAAAAAAAAAAGTTCAGGTATTAGAACACCCTGCTGAGATCATGGAGTAATTTCCCTTTGAACCTCAAAGTCTACACCAAAGTATATACCATTTTATTCTGCATAGATGAATAATTTCCTTAAAATGTAGATGATTAAAATAGAGCTAATGAAATGTTTTGAAAACACATGTGAAGAGATTTTACAATTCTGGTGTGATTTGGGGCTGAGAACCTTTCCTCAGAATGGAACAAGAGGGAAAATGATCTTTGTCATCACTGGGGATGATCATCTACTTTCCATGAGATAACCTCATATGTTTGTTTCCCTCTCACTTTGTAGCTCGTTCTCCTGTTTTTAGTGCCATGTTTGAACATGAAATGGAGGAAAGTAAAAAGGTACGTAACAGGGTGAACATGTGTCTTCTTAACCAGGTGATTAGAGTCAGATTATTTCCCAGTTCTGCAGATTTATTTTCCTAATTACCTTTTTCTTACTGTGTTATTAAAATGGAGTACAATTCCCTGAACAGATACCTTCTGAGAGCAGAGAGGTGGTCTGGAAGTATTCCAGGTCAAGTGAACTCACTTAATGCCCAGCAGACCACACGAACAGTTTGGGAGTAAAGATGTTAGGCATGTTTCTACTCAGAAAACTCAGGAAATAAAAAAATCAAAGATGTAGTTGTTTTGCTGCTATATTTGAGAAAGCAAAGATTGATTGTATGTTGGGAGATTGTTTATATGTTGCTGCTACACAATACAATGGGATGGAGTGGAACAGAACAGTGAGGATCCATTTTCTATTCATGTTGGATTTTAAAATCATACATGCTTCTCTCCTCACCAGAACTTAAGATCATGGAAAATAGTAAATAGTTTAAGAATTTTGTTCTGTCAGGCTGTTTCTCATCCTCAGTTTTTCTGATACAGAATCGAGTTGAAATTAACGATGTGGAGCCTGAAGTTTTTAAGGAAATGATGTGCTTCATTTACACGGGGAAGGCACCAAATCTTGACAAAATGGCTGATGATTTGCTGGCAGCTGCTGACAAGGTGAGATAAAAGTAAAAGTAGGAAAAGAACCAGAGGACCAGGTGTTACTGTTACCTTTCTAGTTTCGTCAGAGGACTTCTCTGTTGCATTATGGATAAAATGAGCATACATATATCTTGGTTTTGGCAAGATAGTCATAATTTATACCCAATATAGCAGTAACCTTTTGGTCCCAAAAGTGTCCTGCTATGAGTGTGGTAAACTGTCAGGGTCACCCTGACTATGGAGAAGAAGGACATACTTGATACTCACATCTCTTCTTATTCTATCTCAAATTGAACCCTAGCAAGTGTGAATATTCAAGTAGCACTATCATTTAGATTGTGCTTTATAATTTGCAAGATATTCTTACTTCATTAGCTTATTTAAACTTTATCAAAAAGAGAATAGTCTTGGGCCAGTAAGATGGCCCAGTGGGTAAGGACACTTGCTGCCAAGTCTGATGACCTGAGTTTAATTTCCAGAACCCACATTATGGAGGAGAGAACCAGTTCCCACAAGTTGTCCTCTGACTACACACACGCCTATACACACAATAAATAAATAAACATAGTTACTGAAACAGAGAAAACGGTTGGAGAGATAGCTCAGCATTTGAGAGCACTGACTGTTCTTGCAGAGGACCCAGTTTCTGTTCCCAGCACCCACATCGCAGATATCAACCATCTGTAACTCTAGTTCCAGGGAATCTGATTTCTCTTCTGGCCTCCATGGCATTGCACACACAGGTGCACTTATCTACACACAGGCAAAACATACACATAAATCAATTAAGTTGAGCATGGTGGCACATGCCTTTAATCCCAGCACTTGGGGTGCAGAGGCAGGCAGATCTCTGTGAGATTGAGGTCAGCCAGCCGGGGCTACAGGGAGACCCTGTCTCAAAAAGACAAAAAAACACATTTAAAAAAAATTTGAGGGGGGTCTTTTTTTGAGACAGGGTCTCCTCAGCTGACCTGGAACTCACTATGTAGACCAGGCTGGCCCTGAACTCACAGAGATCCACCTGCCTCTGCCTCCCGAGTGCTGGGACTAAAGGTGTGCGCCACTACACCCAGCAATAAATAAAAACGGAGGAAAAAAAATAATCATTTGCCTGGTGTTCTGGTTACTGGTTTATCCAAGTCAAATAGTTGTCATTTTACTGCAGGATTTCTCAGAAGCTAGAGTATCTTAATGTGCATTGGGGGTTTTCTAAAAGCAAGTGATGATAGGCACTTACCTAACTTAGTTGATCCTGGAATCTCCCCCCAACCCTCGGGATCATGTCTGAGGATTAGAGGACCTCAGAACACAGTGGGAAACTTGACTTCCATTTTGTATGCACATCAGATGGAGCCCTGAGGCCTCCCTGCCTGGTCCTGAGTCCTGGGCAGATACCACTTGTGGGGGGCAAGAGGATTGATATTTGCCCTGTGGAAGTTTTTCCTAAATAGCAAGCAGAGCAGTTGATGTGAGGGTACTAAAAAGGCTTAACCCTCTAGTAGACCTCATGGGAAAAGTGTGCTGGAGGTGCTGCCTCTTCCTGCCATGCTGTTCCAGTACTCATCTGAGGGAAAAGTGGGCTGTAGCCAAGGGTACCAGAGCCTCCCAGGCTTTTTGTTTATATGTTGTTGTTTTTTTTTTTTTAAATTTTTTTTCATATAGAAAAATTCATTTTTAATGCAATTGACATTAAGATGTTTGTACATGTGTTTCTAATCTCTAAATATCTGATTATTACTAGTCACAGTTGGTTACTTTCTGAG
>NW_008342393.1:4095778-4096146 GCF_000622305.1 Nannospalax galili | reverse complement strand
ATGTAGACCAGGCTGGCCTTGAACTCACAGAGATCTGCCTGCCTCTGCCTCCCAAGTGCTGGGATTAAAGGCGTGTGCTACCACGCCCGGCCCAAGGAGCTAATTTTTATGCTTTGAAGAATTTTTTTTTTAGTCATTTTTTAAAAAACTAACAGGTAGTACCCACCCATATTTTTAACATTTTATTATTTTTATTTTATGTATATGAGCATATTGCCTGCATGTGTGTAAGTGCACCCATGTAATAATAATGCCTGTGAAGTCAGATAGCACTGCAGCTCCTACAGATGGTTGTTAGCCACCATGTGGGTACTGGGAATTGAACCCAGGTCCTCTGCAAGAGCAGTCAGTGAGTGCTATTAACCACT
>NW_008342393.1:4095306-4095507 GCF_000622305.1 Nannospalax galili | reverse complement strand
ATAGCCTCCCTCCCCCCACTAGAGCCCTTGTACTCTGATATCCCTGCTATGTCTGCTGTGTTGTTGACACCCCCAGCCATTCTCCACTACTTGCCCTTCTGGTGAATCTAGTCAGCCTATCTAGAGGTCTTTGTTTTAGGAGGGTCACCTGTTCCTCATCTAGCAGCAATCAGTTGTCGGGTTTTTTTTTTTTAATATTTG
>NW_008342393.1:3916058-4094981 GCF_000622305.1 Nannospalax galili | reverse complement strand
AGGGTCTCACTATGTAGCCCTGGCTGGCCTGGAACTCACAGAGATCTACCTATCTCTGCTTCTTCAGTGCTTGGACCAAAAGGGTATACCACCACACCTGGTGTCTTCCCAGGGTTTTTTGTGTTTGTTTTTGTTTGTTTTTGAGGCAGAGTCTCCCTGAAACCCCAGCTAGCCTGGAACTCCCTATATAGACTAGGCTACCCTGGATCTCACAGAGATTCGCCTGCCTCTACCTCCTGAGTGCTGGGATTAAAGGACTGTGCCACCATGCTCAGCCGCCTTCCCAGGTTTTGCTCAGGAAAACTGTAGTCCAGCTTCCCTTTGTGCCTAAGGACAGAGGAAAGTACCTGGACATAAAACAGAGGTTTTATCTTTATTGATGGGCATTTTGGAGTATTTGTGGAAGATGAGGTGTGTAGACCCAATCAGTGCTCTCAGTGAATATTGAAATACTAACTATATCCTTCTTACCACCTTTCAAGACTTTATTAGTACAGTTAGCAGCCTGAAAACTACACTCTTCCAGTCAGCATCAGTTCTGTCAGGGAAAACTTGGTTTCAGCTGAGACAGTAGAAAAATATTTATTGCAAGCTGGATAAAATAAAATACACAGCCTAGTGCTCATTTTGTTTGTTTTTAATATTTTTATTTTGCATGTATTAGTGTATTGCCTGCATGCATGTAAGTGCACCTGTGTCGTGCAATGCTTGTTGAGGTCAGAAGAGGGTGTCGGATCCCCTAGAAATGGTGTTACAGACAGTTGCTGTCATGTGAGTGCTGGAAACTGACCCCTGGTCCTCTACAAGAGTAGCCCGTGCTTTTAACCGCTGAGCCATCTCTCCAGCCCCTTGTTTGTTTTGAGACAGGGTCTCACTCTTTAGTCCATGCTGACCTTGAACTCACAATCATCCTGCCTTAGCTCCCCAGTGCCGAAATGATACATATGTATACACAAGCCTAGCCAAATGCTCACTTTTCATAAGGTTTCTACAGTTCTGCCTGACCTGCCTCTGGTTTCCAATGAAGTGTTCACTATGCCTATACACATCAGGTGTTTATTCCCTCATCTTCTAAATCCTGTAAGAATGATTAATTTTGCAGAGCCTACTTTTTAGACAGAAATACTAATGCTCAAAGTTGTACATTTTTACAGTCAAAGTTAAACTTCTGTGTCCCTCGGTTTTCATTCTCAGCCATAGAACTGACTGGTAACAGGGCACGGGGATCAGCCAGAACTGTAACTCAGGGATAGTATTTTCAATACGGTATGTTGCCTTCTAATTTTAAAAGATAAAGCAGTTGAGTCCCAAGAGTGTTTTAAATTTATGAATGAGAAGTAACTGAAGGGTGCATTTTCATATTCCATTCAGAATTTCCCATTAGGCAGCCTTTGCTCCAAGCCTATGTGAAAGTATGTTTTACCTTTACACCTCCCTATGAGTTTTAGTAAGAAATCTTTTCATGGAAGGATCTAAACATCTAGAACTTACCCAAGAGGATGAAACAGCTTCTTCTGCGCTTTTCCAGTCTCTTGGGGATGTGTGTAATTAGACCCAAAACAAAACAAAACACGTTGGCCAGGCCTAGGAGACACAATTTCAATCTCCCAAGTAAGTACTGCCATTAGGCAGGTTTTTCAGAAGCATAATTAAGAAAAAAAACTTGGTCCCCCTAGGGATGAGAATGGCTACTTTTGTCTAATTATGCAGTAGGGATCAGAGCTATTCACAGCAAAAGTCCTTTTAAAAGAATGTATTGGAAAGGATAAGGAGGTGTAGTCTGTGTAGCCCAGTACAGAACTTCAACATTTACTCAACCGTCCCAGTCTTTAAAACAAAAACAGCAACCTCATTCTTGTCTAGTGTCATTCCCATTTTTCCATGGAAACTGTTCTAGTTACTCAAAGTGAAAAATTAAAGCGGCACCAAAACCAATAAAACTCTTCTTTGCTGCAGGAGATCAGTGCCAGCAGATAGCCTCCTCACCCAGAATTCATAACAATGACATTGTCTTGGTTTGATTGCCATGATTCAGCCCAGAGGGGTGTTATGTCATCCAGTTCTGAGGCCCTCAAGGCGTGGGTCCTGTAAGGAGACTGGAAAGCCTCACAGCAAGCTTTTCTCCTGTGAACTGATTAATGACATTTTGTTTTATGCTACTTTTATTTCCTTCCTCTTTGTAGTCCTGAAATTCTCTAGTAAGTTCATAATGTTGCATGAGAGAGTGAGTCAAAGAGTTGCATCAGACCCAGTGAGCAGGGTCAGTGTGCCTAGCATTAACCTAGACCTTCCATTTTCAGAACATTTGTGCTGTTTACTTAGAAAATAAGAAGTTTTTAAAATGAAACTGGATTCACAGTTTCTGCTGCTTTGTTCTTTTGCCCTGAGAATCTTAACCCAAATAAAATAGGACTTGATTTATCCTCTCCTATTTCATAGGAAGTCCTTGGTTCACCCTCACTCAGGAACAGTGTGTGGCAGAGATGCTGGTGAAAACCACCACAGGGTTCCTTTGCACAGCTTGATGGGTCAGTCGGGGTATCCTGGCAGGGTAGTGACAATGTTTACGTAGAAAGGACTGTGCTTCAGCCAGTCTGCTCTAAGTAGAAGGATTGTAGAAGTTGAAGTATAAGGTTCTGTTGATTTGCCTCATTGTCAGGGTAAGGGATGGTGGTTTAAGGAACTCAGTGAACTTCAGGATATAAATCTGCTCTGACTGCCATTTTCTAACAGGTAGACTTTAGAATTTGATAGAAGCTACCCACATTATTCCAGCTGTCTTCATTTCAAGCTTAAACAACGAAACTTCAGAGTGTGGCTATGTTTTACAGTTGCCATAGATTTTCCTGCACTCTGCAATTCTGTTTAGGTATCCAGTTATACAGCAGTACCGCTAAAGAGAACAGTTCAGTAGCGGTCAGCCCAGAGCAATTGCTGCTCTGACAACAGCACTGCTTATGTTTTACAGTATGCCCTGGAGCGTTTGAAGGTCATGTGCGAGGATGCCCTCTGCAGTAACCTGTCTGTGGAGAACGCTGCAGAAATTCTCATCCTGGCTGACCTCCACAGTGCAGATCAGCTGAAAACTCAGGCAGTGGATTTCATCAACTAGTGAGTTGGCGTCTTCAAAGTTCCTCTTTCAGAATAATTGGGATAAAGAAATGAGAAAGACTTTGAATTAGTGAGTAAAATGGGCAAGTAGCTTCATTAACCTTTTGGTAGTAAGTATAGAGTTTTCATCTTTTCCTTCTGCTTGACAGTATGAAAATGGTTTTGCTGTCATGAATCAAGTCCTAGCGGTGGCTGAAGAGCTTGCTTCCAAATAGTGATAGGAATTGATGAGTAATAGCTGGCTGGCCTGGAGAAGCCATGTGCCCCAAATAATAACAACTTCACTTTCACTGACACCATAAAAGACAAAGATTTCCAGGAGATTAGAAGTTTTGGGTTTTTTGTTTGTTTGTCTGTTTTTGTTTTTTGTCTTTTTGAGACAGGGTCTCCCTGTATCCTCAGATAACATTCTACCAAATCTGTTACTTCATCCCAAGTGACAGGTGACCTAGCCACAGTACTTTTGTAAGTATTTTGAAGGGGCTAAGACAAGTTAGAACTATAGGGCACATTCCCCTTGTTCCCTCTTGCCTGATGGGGAACAAAGTTTAGGAGAAAAAAGGAAAAAGCCCTTACAACAGCGTCTTGGGATTGAACAAGTCTAAGATGTTCCAGGTAGAGAATGAACAATTTTTAACACAGAAAATGTCCAAATACAGGAAGTAGTATCCTCTAGATTTAGTTATAAGGTTGTTTCTGAGGAGTTACCATTTGAAACAGAAGAGGAAAAGTATTGGTTCTGTTTGATGCTCGCTATATGTTGGATGTGTACCTGTTAACTTTTCAGAAGGTAACTCAACCATTGAGTAGAGTAGGGTTACTATCTCTACTTTTCTGATAGTCAGATAGGCCATGGCCACCACCTTCCTTTCGGTAATAAGACTCAAATGGCAAAGCTAGGCAGAAGCTCAGAGCTGGCTGATGAAGGAAGGCCTTGGTCTTTCTCTTTTTTTAGCATCAGTGACTATAAAGATCATTGACAATGTTAAGAGTCTATAAACATCCCACTTTTTGAGAGTATGTGACTTAGAATCCAAATTTTAAGAATTACAAGAGCCATAGTCCAATCACCAGTCTGAACATTGTCTAGCAAGCAAATTCTGATGCATATTATTCAAGGTTCTTTCTTGGTGGTGTTAGTTATATTAACACCTTTTACACCACATGGGAAAAGTGGGCTATCTAGGTAGCTGTTCAGTTCATCTTTTTGCACACTGCCTTTGGTAACCTCTCTCCCGTTTCTCCTAGTCATGCTTCGGATGTCTTGGAGACCTCTGGGTGGAAGTCAATGGTGGTGTCACATCCCCACTTGGTGGCTGAAGCATACCGCTCTCTGGCTTCAGCACAGTGCCCGTTCCTGGGGCCCCCACGTAAACGCCTGAAGCAATCCTAAGATCCTGCCAGTTGTCAGACTTCATTTATTTTCCAGAAGCAGCAGCCACTGTTGCTGCCACTGACCACCAGGTAGACAGCGCAATCTGTGGAGCTCTTACTCTGTTTCGGGGAAGACTGCATCGTGGCCCCAGACTTTTAAAACAGCACTAAATAACTTAGGGGACCGGGGGGAGGGAAGGGCCCGGGACTCGGGGCTACTCAACCTAATAAACCCTGTTGCTGTGTCACCGTGTTCCCTATGGCCAGGCCAAGTTTGGCACTTGGATTCAGTTTAGGTGTTGGCCCCAAGCACACCCCAGCAGCAGTACTTCGGAGAAGCTTGCCTGCATCTGACTGAGCAGAACAAACCAGCAGGTGCCTGGAGCAAAATGGAAAAAAAGGACGTTTAGTTTTTAAGAGAAGGGAAAAGGAAAGAAGAAAGAATTTTTTCAAAAAATCAGTTTGTGGAGTCCAGTAATCTTTATGTTGAGAGAAACAAATTTTAGTCCTTCCAACTGTGCTAAACCTGGGATGCTTGCGAAAACTCTTCACTACCATGCAAGTATCAGAAGAGCTCTCTGCTTGTTAGCACTTACTGTTTGCAAGAGTAGAATACATCCTTTTGTCCTCTTATGAAAAGTGACAAGTGAAGGCAAAAGGGGAGGGAGGTTATTTGATCTGGAAGATGAGTGTTTTGATGGTAGTGACTTTTGCAGAAATCTTTATTGGTGTTGAAAACTGGAAAAAATTTTCCCCAGAATTCATAGTCTTGACAAGAAATACGGTTCTGTTTTTAGATATCGTGGGAAATGTTTTTTGGCATTTTTCTCTGATTTTCTCTTCCCTTCCCCCTCCCTTTTTCTTAAAAAAAAAAAAAAAGGCAACAACAACAACAAAAACACATAAAACAAAAAGAAAAGGAAATTTTATTGTTATTGCTATGTGAAAAAAAATCCCAGCCCAGATTGCCCTGCTGTTCATACCTGACTTACCGCCTGCGTGGGAGCCAGTCCTGTTCATTCTGATTAGCCCCTCTTCCTACAGGGGAGAACTTCCAAATGTTAATTTTTTTCTTTTTGAAAATATAAATAATTACTATTTTGTACTGTGTGGTTTCTCTGGTCTTTTGTTTTACTCACCTGGCTTGTCTCTTGAGTCTGAGTTTCTTGCTATTGATTTTGAAGCCCTAGTTTGATCTTCATCATGCAGGGATTATGTTTGAAATGTCTAAGAAGCAGTAGAGATTTATTTATTCTCCATAATCTCAAGTTCCCTTTGTGAGCTATCAGCATCTGCCAGTCTTTTGTCCTTGAGGATCTGACATCTACGTCTGATAGGGAGAGGAACAGATCCTACTCTGCCAAATCATTGAGTGGGCTTCTCTGCACCCTGTATAGTTTGGTTGTTTTTTTGAGACAAGGTCCCGTTTTGTAGCCCTGCAGGTCCCCAGCTCTCAGAGAACTACCTGCCTCTGCCTCCCAAGTGCTATGATTAGAAGTGTGCTCTACCACACCTAGCCACCCTTTGTGTTTTAACACCTAATTCCCAATTTCCTTTCTCCTAACAAAATAGACTATTCAGGGGACATGAATATGGAGATTAAATAAAGAGAAGTTATTGTCTCTGGTGGGTCTTGTCATTGACTTGATGTGTTTCCAGAAAAGCTATTGTTTTAAGTGCCAGTAAACTCAGAAGAATGCTCTTGGCCTCCAGGTTTCATAGCATTCCATGTTAAGACAGTGGGATATACTAGAAGATGCATCATCCATTTGGCCAAGCCTGTTTCACCTTCTATTTCCTTTCGATGATATTACTCTTGGCAAATTTTCCAGTTTTCATTGTGTAACCACCTTTGGAATGATCATAAATGGTCTAGTGACAGTATAATCAAAGTTGAGACCTGTTTATAAAAAGCACTCTGCCCTTCCCAGTTTCTTCTTGAGCGTGACCTCTGTGAGGAAGTGCGCAGTTCTCTGTGCACTGGCTGCTGACCTGTGCCACCTTGGCACTCTCCAGGTTTACACACTAACGTAGCTATCAGGGTGGATGCAAAACCTCTATACCCATATCACCTTTTGGGCAACTGTTTGTTCTACAGCCCTCAGTTCACCTGAGACCTTCATCTACAGTGTCCCTTTTCAGCTGCCCATCCTGTTGATGAGTTTGGTTGGACAGGTGATAGATAGTGCTGGTCGACAGCTGGGAGAAGCTGAAGCTGAGGAAAGGTCACACAAGTACTGAGCACCAGATCTTCTAATGTCATATCCTGAAAATTACATAAGGAATGGAGGAAGTTCCATTTCTGGAGTGCTTAGGTACAAAATTGGAAGTGAAGCTTGCTTCCTCTGGAAATAACAAGAACAAAGTTCCAGAAAGGTGCCTCTACTGGCCTGTTCTTCAGAGCTTCCAGGAGGTGAAGTGGATTTTTCTGAACTTCACTCACAGCTCTGTGCTGGGGACAGTGGACTCAGAGAATGTGCCCCCAGGAGGGTAGCAGTCTTTACACCTAGCTCTAAAAAGCAGGATGAGGGTCTTATGTGGGATTTTCCATACTTGCAGAATTTCCAACATAGACTTCACTTTGGGTAGGAAGCTGTTGGAATTTCAGGTCTAGGTGAAGCTGTTCAACGTTTCTCTGTCATTACATTATTTCTGGACATGTTTGTTTTTATTTAAATGATACAGTTGAAGCCATCTGGTTATGACAACATCAGAGCCCCAGCATACTGTTCATAAACCTCCCACTGCCACCACCCCTTCCCTTAGCTCCCCCACATCTGAAATTTAATTCAAGTTAACTCCACAATCTGGGGCATGTGCTGTCACTACGGAGATGTCCGTGCCAGTGGAACAGTTGGAGATTGCAATTCCACAAGGATATGGCTTATTTATCAAAACAATATTTCAGACAACTAGTTCTGCAGAACCTTTGGACTTGCAGTTTTAGGTTCAAATAGAGTATCTGGCAGTATCTCCATCTCCCGACCTCCCTATGGTCAGCTCCTCATATCTGGCCATCCATAGCCAAAAAAAAAAAAAAAAAAATCCCATTTCCTACATGGAGATTAAACCTGTCTGTTGTTATTAGGCACCTTGGAGGTCTTTATAGGTTTGAACAATTTGTGAAAGAAAAGCCCCTCTTTTCCTTTTCACTGATAAGGCTGCTGACCTTTAGCTCTCAAAGAGCTGCCTCCCCACCCCCCAATTCCAGGCAGGAACATGAAGATCCTATGCTAGGCCAGAAGATCTCTGGCTGGACCAGTGTTCTGAGTGTCCTTTTTAAATCTGGCTTCAATCTATTGTGGGATCTCCATATTGGATGAGCCTGTGCAGATGAAAGGAAACAGCTTGTGTGTTTATGAGCAGAACAACAAACAAAGGGGGAGTGGAGCTGCACTTTGAAACTGACTGGGGTTTTGTTCTGGCCCTTCAACTCCTATAAAAGAACAGCTAAGTCCCCCCAACATGACTGCGTTGGCCCTTCTGGTGTACCTTTGTCAATGACAAATTCTTGGCTGGAACCCAACCTTGTTTTCTACAACTAATTATCTTTTTAATCAGCCTGGGCCCTGTGTGTTTCCTTTGTCTCATGACTTCACCGAACTCTGCCCTCCATCATTTAGATTCATTTCTGATGGCTTTCTGACTAATCTAGCATTCAGGTGAGTATCGTTGGGCTGCTGTGTACGTGTCTGCGCAAGGTAGATGTGCTTTCCCCCTTTTAATTTCAGAGGTGACTGTGCCACTGTGGACCCCTTGACCCAATAGGTGGACACCATGGATGCAGTGAGCAAAAAAGCAGGTGTAGGACGATCGGGTCTTTGGGCTAATGAGCCGGGAGAGCCGGAAGCTTTGACCTCCAGATGAGAACAGAAACTTGAATGTTGACTGGTGGGGTCTTTATGCCTCTAAGCCATTAGCAAGATGAGTGCTCCCTCCTATAAATCCTGCAATGCTAGAGAAGGAAGTGGCATCTGCAATACTGTTTGGTGCTGATTTCTGTGGCTCTGAGAAGAAAGAATTGTAGACTTGAGGGAATTCAATACAAGCAGCAGAAACGATTAAGGAGTTGAACGGGATCAACTCTAGGGGAAAGACATTATGAAGATAAAATACACATCACTCTTGTACAGGAATGTAGCACCAGTATGTGCAGCTGACAAATGTCACAGGCCTGAGCACTTTCGGGTTTGTCTCCTGTAGCTCCCTTTCCTTCCGGTTACGTGACTTTGGAAGGTGGTGATAGGACTTCCTCAAGGTCACATTATTCGGCCCACAGCCAAGAAATCAGAGCAGGCAATGGAATATTTGGGGCTTAGACCTAAGAACTAAATCCATGTTTGCCCTGCAGTGATATGGGCTTGCCCACTCAAGACTCAGGAAAAGGCTGAGAGGTCTAAGCTCTTGAGGCTCTTAAAGGTGAGCTCTTTCCAAACTGAAGAAGAAAGAGGTGGTCACAAAATTCATTTTTGTGGCAGAAAACAGACATCCAAGAAAGAGGAGACTTCGTTGTGGTCAGAGACTAAAGCTCAGGCCACTGATTATGCAGATTCCTTGGAGCACTTAGGAGACCCCAGACTTTGCAAGTTTAGGTGAGGGTAGAGGGTAGAATTTCTGTGCTACTAATTAAGTCTAGTGGAGGATGCAGAAACAAACCAGAGAGACCAGAGAACTGAGGGCTAGAAAGATGTGTTGTTGTTAGACTTAGCATAAGTGTAAAAATATTTTAAAAAAGCATAAGGCAGTCAGTGCTTACCGTAGAGCACTTTCAGTCTTGGTGGGGGCAGAAGCCAAGGCTAATAAATCAAAGAACTGAGAATCAGGTCTTTCCAGAAACTTAGCAGTGAGAGAGAAAGTGAACCACCTCCTTTTAGGAACTTATTTCAAGCCAGGGAGTAGTGTTGCATGCCTTTAGTCCTAGCACTCAAGAGGCAGAGGCAGAAAGATCTCTGAATTCAAAACCGACCTGGTCTACATGGTAAGTTCCGGGACAGCCAGGGCTACGTAGTGAGACCCTCTCAAAAAACAAAAACAAATCTCAATCTAGTCAGCACATGGGTTTTTGTCCAGAAGTAATGATGTACAGGTTGTCCTATGTTATAAACACTTTAGTGGCTGAAATTTGTAGTGCAGTGAAGATCATGTTTGTAGAATAATTGTAGCTTTGAGAAAGAAAATGGCCAGCTTCAATTCTTACACTATTATGAGAATTTCTTAAACATGTATTTCTGTGTTTCTTCAGCCTATCTTTCAAGAAGAATTTTGCTTCACAGAAATGTTTTCATGGGCCGGTGCTTCACTGGTGCACTACTAAAACTATGCTAGTCAGCTCTAAATACAGAAGCCCTCTGCTAGTCCCATGATGTAAATACTCTGACCAAGACTGATTTCACATCTCCAAGGTGACCTTACTGAATGAGAATGGGAAGAGATGTGGAGATGTGGGAAGCCCTGTTCTCTTGTACAGCTCCACTGTGTAGACCCTACAGATGTAGTAAGATGTGAAATGAGTAGGAAGAGATTTTGAGTACTTACTGCTGCATGTACAAATTGTTATACAATTTAATTTCTTTTTTTTTTTTTTTTTTTGTGATGATCTCCTGTAGCCCCAGCTGGCCTGGAACTTGGTAGACCAGGCTGGCCTGGAACTCACTGAGCTCCTCCCACCCTTGCCTCCCAAATGCTGGGATTAAAGGTGTGCGCCACCACACCCAGCCTACAATTTAATTTTTTAAGATTTTTTTCATTTTTTTTTAATGTGTATGAGTGTTTTGCCTGCATGCATGTAAGTGTACCAAGTGTGTGCAATGCCTACAGAGATCAGAAGAGGATGTCGAATCCCCTGGAACTGGAGTTACAATTGTTAGCTGCCATGTAGGTGCTGGGAACTGAACTGGGATCCTCTGCAAGAGCAGCCAGTGTGCTTAACCATGGAGCCAACTCTCCAACCCCACAATTTAATTTTTAATAGCTATTTAACAGCTCTAGCTCTCAAAATTCCTGACAGTTAAGCAATTGGCTCAAGAAAGCCAGTGCAAACCAGCTCCAGCATAGCACTGGTGTGGTTTCAGACCTGTCCTCTGACATCTGAGCCTTGTTACTTACCCGTTATCCAACAGTAGTTTAAAATGTACTTGTTCAGTGGCAAAATGAAATACTGCATTTTTATTCATCTATAGATCCACTGACATTGATACATGAACCAATGATCATGTTACAGATTTTAATCTCACTGGGTAAATTAGCACATTTTTATTTCTCTCACCAGTATTAGTACTGTGTGTTGATTGGAGCACAAATGGAAAGCAGGCATCAGTTGCGAGGAGTTCTCCATGATCAGCAGTTCTTCCAGGACTGTGGTCTCTACGCTGTACCCCCCACCCCATTAAATCTGAGCCAAAGTTTTCTTTGGCATTTGAGTTGGCCAACTGCCAGTGGGTGATTCCCCCCAGGGTCCTCTACTCCATCAAAGTAGACGATTTTTGCCTTGTTTGACCCTATAAGAAAGGTTTTACAGTTTCTGTTTACTAATAGTTCATTTATAGATCCAACATACATGCCAAGGACTATATTGGTTTCTTGGCACACAACCATGAGTAAAACTGACTGCCCCTTGTACTCATGAGAATTCAGAATCTAATGAGAGATAATAATAAACCCCCAATACTGTCAAAAAGATGAGTAAAGGAAGTCACCAAAAAGGAGAGGTGATGGCCAGAAAACTGTATGAGGAAAGTCTAGTCGAGAGCCAGGACAAAATATGTTTGGTGTGTCAACAAGAGGCTGGGCATGGTGGTGCATCCCTTTAATCCTAGTACTGTGGGGAGTGGAGAGGGACAGAAGCAGGCCACTCTGTGAGTTTGAGATTGGCCTGGTCTACATAGAGAGCTCTAGGCTAGCCAGGGCCACATAGATGCTGTCTCAAAAAGCAAAAACAAAAAGTGTCAACACGAGAAAGTTTTTTAAAAAAATCACTGGAATTATCAATATGGTAATCCTTGATGAACCTAGCCAGGGTCATTTCAGGGAAAAGATTGCAGCTGGGGCAGGTAGGAACTGAAGACAGGGTGTCTGGGAAAGCCTTTGACATATGGCAGTTCCAGGGGATCCGACGGCCTCTTTTGTCCTCCCAGGGCATTGCATGACATGGGTGCACTTACACACAGGCAACACACACATACACACAAAATTTTTTTTAAAATTGTGTGCTTCTGTGTAAGGGTATGTGCATGTGAGTATAAGTATCCAAAGAGACCAGAGACATCCAATCCTTTTGGAATTGGAGTTATGGGCTGCTCAATGTGGATGCTGGGAACCAAACTGGTCCTCTG
This sequence comes from Nannospalax galili, assembly GCF_000622305.1. NCBI lineage: Eukaryota > Metazoa > Chordata > Mammalia > Rodentia > Spalacidae > Nannospalax > Nannospalax galili. The sequence continues at coordinate 4,083,165 of NW_008342393.1, read as the reverse complement.
CAAGAGCAGTACCCACTCTTATCCCACTACTGAGCCATCTCTCCATCCCCAACATGAGCATGTTTAGAGCTGGGGGCTAGGGAAGACCCAGTAGAAAGGAAGCCATTTAAGCTCTCGGTAGGGAGGGAAGGGGCAGTCTGCAGTGAGACTGAGTCTTATGGGCTCAGGCAAGAAGAAAGCCTGCCTGTGAGGAGAGTCCTATAGAAGCCAGTCAGCCTGTCTTAGTGGGAAGGTGAGCAAGTTTGTATTTGTCCTGTGTTTTTCAGAGTTAAGTAGAAATGAGGTAATGGCTACAACTTCTGGGAAAGGGTGGGGTCTGTGAGGCATGGTCTGAGCTGTGAAGAGTTGGAGGAGGCATGCCCAGGTAGCACGAAGGGACCAGGGAAAGCTGGGGTCAGAGTGCAACGATGTGGGGGTCCTGGGCCATACGTGACTCTGGCCAGGGTAAACATTCATTTTCTTACCTGTACAATGGGGATATCAAACAGATGTCTCACAAGTTCATGAGAAAATTCATGTCACCCTAACAGCACGTGGTATTAAATATAACCTCCAGAAAGATAAACTGGAGTGTTACTGGTATTGCTTTGTGGTTCCTCTTTCTTGTTTTCAAAGATTTTTAATTTTATATGTGTGAAGTTTTTGCCTCATGTAAATGCACCAGGTAGATGCAGTGCCTGTGGAGGCCAGGAAAAAAAAGTGTCAGATCCCCTGAAGCTGGGGTTACAGGTGGTTGCTGGCTGCCATGTGGATGTTGGGAACTGAACCCAGGTCCTTTTGAAGAGTAGTAAGTGCTCCTAACTGCTGAGCCATTTCTCCAGTCCTGGTAGTTCCTGTTTCTAACCTATGCTACATGTGGCCTTTTGAGTCCATTTCCTTTCAGGATTTCTTGAAACACAAATCTGCAATGAGGCACTGACTGACATGAGCACCTTCTGGGTCGGGTGGGGGTCTTCACAGCGGTATCTGCTCTGGAGAAAGCGTCCTGGAGAGACTGGCTAGCTCCAGGTATCTCACTGTTGTCATGTGTGGAGGAGGAAGAAGTGCTGGGGTCCCCGGGAAGAGGCTGCACCTTTTGGTCACCTGGAAATCACTCGGGTTTTTCATTTATGATCCTGATTGTCATCATTGTGGTATCTCCAAAGGTCAGGAGAGCAGACCTTCCTGAGGGAAGTAAGAGGCAGGACAGAACCACTTCAGCTTGTAGTGATAAAAATAAGGGTTGGCGGGAGGAAGTGACTTGGCACCCAGAACCCTGCTTCCTGAGCAGCTGCCTTCTGAATAGCCGGGGAAAGATGGATGCTAAATCAAGCCCATCTTCCCTGCCCGGTCTTCCTCCATTTGCTTCTCCTTATTCCTGTCTTTGCTGCTCCTTGTTCCTCCCTCCTTCTGGAGCATGGAAGCTTCCATTTATTTCTCCCCTGTTTTCCTAGACATTTCTCTCGTCTCCGGTCCCGCTCACTAGAGTGACATCTTGAGCCTGATCCTGCCGCATTAAAAAAAAAGAAGAAAGAAAAAAAAAAAAAACCCTGCCTCCAATGAGCCCTTCATTTCTGATCTCTGTGGAGATGTGGCAGATGGCAGAGCCTGACTGAGCGACAGAGGCCCCCCATCCCAGGCCCAGGAGCTGCCAGGACTGGTAAATGGGCTAGTTATATGCCTTTCTACACTTGTGTACCTAAACTTGGTGGCCTCCTCAAACCAGAATCGCTTTCATGTCCTACAGAAGCTGCCTGGAAGAGGGCAACTGCCCCTTTAGCTGTTTTTCCATCCCTATAGGAGATTTCATAGCTACTGAATTCATCTGTGAGTGAGACTTCCTGATCAAGCCCTGTGTACCTTGCTAGAGTGGAAGAAATGGCTCACTCCTCAGGGAACTCACTGTGAGGCTGAGCAGACCAAATCTTACCCTTAAGAGGCCATTCCAAGCCTGGTATGGTATCGCATGCCTTTAATCCCAGCACTTGGGAGGCAGAGGCAGGTGGATCTTTGTGAGCTTGAGGCCAGCCTGGTCTACATAGTGAGTTCCAGGACAGCTGGGGCTACAGAGAGACCCTGTCTCAAAAAGACAAAAAAAAAGTCCATTCCAAGGCAGGACAACTTTTCACACTCACTGGGGTACCAGGAAGGGACCCCAGGGCCATGCAGGTTGGTGAAGAACTACTGCTCAGGGAAAAGGAGAGAGGTCTAAGACTCAAACCCAACTGCCTTCAAAAGTGCTGGCTAGCCTTGTCCTGACCCAGGGAGAGGAGATACTGGGGACTCTGAAGGCCATTCTTTCCCAAGTGGGTAGAGATGATAACAGTGGGTGAGGAGAAATGGAGGGAGCAGGGTTTGGCCTGGGGCAGGGTGTCACTCAGGTCTAGAGTGTGCCTAGGGGACTGTGCTCTTGATGGTAACTCGCCTTCTAAAGACTCTGGCCACCATATTCTCACAGTTGTGAACATGTTTGTAAGAAGAACTCTGGAGGGCTACGCAGATGAAGCGCTTGCTGGAAGGGGCTTCTCCAGGGCCAGCAGAAGTGGGGTCTGGGCTCCTGGAGCTACAGGTTGCAAGAAAGGACCCTGATTTTTATCCAGAATCAAGGAAAATCAAAACATTTCTTTTTGATGTGTCTGAGTATTTTGCCTGCATGTATGTAAGTGCACCCGTGTCACACAGTGCCCACAGAAGTTAGAAGAGGGTGTTGGATCCCCTGGAACTGGAGTTATAGATGGTTGCTAGCTGCTATGTGGGTGCTGGGAACTAAACTCAGATCCTCTGCAGTAGCAGCCAATGCTCTTAACTGCTAAGCCATCTCTCCAACCTTAATGTGTCTTTTGTAAGAAGATGTGACAGCCTTTTGACCTTCCCTAGGGTATTTTTTTTCCTTGCACATTCTTCCTGGAGCAAGTGGAGCCCATGGTCGCCGTTCTCCCCCTCCCGTCCAGACAGGACCAGGATCGTGGAGGACTATGGTGTGGCTATAATCAGCAACTGTGCCAAACATAGTTCAGATGTTTTGCTTGTTCTAACAGCAACCTTTTGAGAAGGAAAGAGCACCACCATTCCACAGATGAAGAAAGGAGATACAAGCAAGTTGTCTGAACTCTGCAGTGAGGAAGTGGCAGAGTGAGAATGCAGGCAGCCTGGCTCCAGAATGCTTCCTTATTTGCTGGGCTGCACAGCCCACCCTGGACAAGAGAAGCCATCTTCCTCCTGCCATGGGATGCCCATGACGTAGGGGTGGGTGGAATAACAACAATCCCACACTGGCCACTCTGCCAGGGCCAGTCTATCCCTCCCAGACACCATGTGAGCAGGTGCAGGTGAGGAAAGAATTACTGCTCAATGCCTAGAGAGACCAGGGAACTAGATCACAATCATGGCAAGTGAGACTCAACCCCTACTCCCTTCAGACTCATGCTCACTGGGCCTGGCCTTGCCCTGATCTCAGAGAGAAGGGTGCTCAGGCTCCCTGGCACCCTGGAGATGGTTCTTTTCCAAGCCACAAAGGGAGTCTGAGTGAGGATCCCTATATAATGGGAAGAGAAGATGGTAGTTGAGAGAGAGAAAGCCAGCCAGGCGTGGTGGCACACGCCTTTAATCCCAGCTCTTGGGAGGCAGAGGTAGGCAGATCTCTGAGTTCAAGGCCCGCCTGGAGCCTGGTCTACATAGTGAGTTCAGGCCTGCTGGGTCTACAGAGAGAACCTGCCTCAAAAAAAGAGAGAGAGAGAGAGAGAAAGAGAGAGATCTCTCCCAAAAGCTCACTGGGCTTTTGAAGACCTTTCTAGAGAAGACAACATAGTCCATTAAGGACAGGTACCAGGTATACCAACACTAATGCTGTTTTCTGCTGCCCTCACCCTTCCTGGGGTGAGGGGAGTGCAAGGATGCCAATGGTACATGTGCAGTGAACACCATCAGTGAGGTATGACCTCCCACACAGACTTGATGTGCCAGGGCACTTGGGGTCAGGTAGCTCCCTAGGGGAAGTACAGTCTAGCCCATCCAGATGGAGGTTCACAGTCCCCTCCTCAGGGCAAAGAGTCCCTGTGTGCACGCTGGTTAGTCTTTCGACATCCACATTGCCTGAGAGTCCCCAAGTTGACAGGTACACAGCATTGGAAGTCAGGATCAGCCTCTTTAGAGGCTAGGAATAGGGATGTGTATGAGTAGTATTGCCTGCATGTATGTGAGTGCACCCGTGTCATGCAGTGCCGAGGAGGTCAGAAGAGGGCTTCGGATTCCCCTGGAGCTGGGGTTAACGACGGTTCGTAGCCACCATGTGGGTGCTGGGAATTGAACCCCGGTCCTCTGCAAGAGCAGTCAGTGCTCTTAACCGCTGAGCCATCTCTCCAGCCCCAGAAGCAGGTTTTAGAATGTCAAGAGAGGAAGGGCTGAGAGTGGCACAGTATTGGAGGGTTCCCGTCCATACAGTTAAACCCAGAGGCTCCTGGTCTGTAACCTGGGACTCGGGTGGGGAAGGTGTGGCCCTGTGGTTCCCACCCTCTGGAGCTACTTCCTTTTGGGGCTCTTGCTTCAGTTCCAGCCCCTGACATCACACTGTCCCCAATAGAATACTTTTCTCTGAGGCGATGGCTCCAATGTGAACCAACACCTCTGGATCTTCTGGCCCAGTGGAGACCAGCTGGAACTTTGAGAGGCTTTATTAAACAATATTTGTTGAGTGAATAAGTACTAAGAGAGAACAGAAGGGGTATTAACGGATGATGTCCACGAGGCCTAAAAATAGCCCAGCTCACAAGTCTAGGTTTCACTCTGTCCTTGTCAGGGCTTGGCAGACTCTGGCCTGGCTAGAGCTCCTTCTGCTGTCACAGGGAGGAGTCCTCAAGCCACATGACCCCTCTGCAGCCCACCTGAGTGGCCCTCTTTCACCCCTATCCCCAGTACAATGACACTGAGGTAAAGATCTAAGGGCATGGCTTTCCTTTGATGGGTGTAGAGATGTTCCCACTTGCTAAGCCAGGCCGTTGGGGAGAATTCTGAGCATTGGCTGCTCCTACACAGAGTGCCCTCTAAGTAGGGAAGAGTCTTGAGAAGTCCCAGACCCAACCTTCAGCAGGTCATGTAGGTCCTGCACTCAGCTCAAAAACCAGTAGTGACAGCATCAGGCCTCAGAGCCCAGTACTTTGCTCCCAAGGCCCTGCCTGGTCTGTTGCAACCACCCCCAGCTGTGCCCTGTAGACCAGCCAGAACTCTGGCCATGCTGGCTGTTCCATGTACTCTGTAGCCACAAGGATGCAGATGCAGTGGGCAATGCTGGCTCCCTGAGGGCTGAGAGCCCAGCCACTCCTCAGCTTGTCAACATGCCCCCTCCATCATGGGCCCCCTTCTGCCTTGGACTTCCAAAGCAGTGTTGTTGCAGGTAATTAAAGGGTTTTAATTAAATTAGGATCCCATCTGGCTGGGATCAGTCAGGCCCTTAACGAGATTGTGTGTCACCAACATCAGAATGTGTATGGGGACTCAGACAAGAGAGGACTGAATTTAGGGCCTGGAGGCTCTTCAGACAGGGGCAGGGAACCCCTGGGGCTCCCTGAAATATGGCAGCAACTTGTTCCACTTCCAAATAATGAGGCAGGGGATGGGGGAAGTCAGAGCTTTCTCATGTGCCTTCTTGCCCTAGGCGTCTATAAATATTTCTGAGGTGTGTTGAGGTATGCAGACATTGTCTGAGTTCTACAGATGAGGAAACTGAGTCAGATATAGCTTCAAGAAATGGAGACCTAGGGGGCAGGGAGATGGCTCAGTGAGTAAAGTTACTTGCCTCAAAGCCCGAGGACCTCAGTTTGAACCCCAGGACCCTCATGGTAGAAGAGAACCTACTCCCCACAAGTTGTCCTCTGACCTCCACATGTGTGGATACACCCTAAGCTAATTTTTTTTTTTTTTGGCCTTTTTGAGACAGGGTCTTCCTGTAGCCCCAGCTGGCCTGGAACTCACTATGTAGACCAGGCTGGCCTTGAACTCACAGAGATTCGCCTGCCTCTGCCTCCTGAGGGCTAGGATTAAAGACATGCGCCACTACACCCGGCTTCCAAGCTAATTTTTAAAAATGGGTGGGTGGGAAAGCAGAGAGATGGATCAGAAGAGAGCTTGCTGCTTTTCTAGGTCCCAAGTTCCATTCCCAACACCTATGTCGAGGGCCTCATAACTACCTGTAACTCCAAGGGATCTGATGCTCTCTTCTGGCCTCCACAGGTATACACACACACACACACACACACACACACACACACACACACACACACACACACGACATACACCTACACCAGGGAAGGTGGTGGCACATGCCTATAATCCCAGCACTTGGGAGGTAGGAAGATCAGGAGGAGTTCAAGACCAGCCTCTTCTACATAGCCAATCCAGGCCTGCCAGGGCTACATGAGACCCTGTCTTAAGAGAAAGAAAGATTCAAAAAGGCTTAAATATGATAGAAATTGCATTTTCTCTCACATGGAAGTCTGAAGGCAGGCATCTTAGGGCCAGTATGGCATTTCTAGCCCATGGTTTTCAGAGACCAAGCTTTCATTCGGCTTACCAGTCTCCCACTTGTGTGTGGCACTTACCCTTATGATCTATAGTCCTCTGCTCTACCAGCTGAGCTATCAAAGGGCACACCATGGTCTAGTAGCAGCTGTAGCTAGTGGTCACATATTCTAGATAGGGTGGAGGATGGAACAAAGAAGGAACAAAGGGTAAAGACCTTTATTTTAAGATGTTTGTGACTTGCTCTATAACCCCTTGGCTTAAATGTTATTGGCCAGATCTTGGTCATGTGGCCACATGTAGAAGGGAGGCAGAGAAATGTAGGATTACTGTCAGGCAGCCGTGTGCCTGGTGAGCAACTGAGAATCCTATTTCTACGGAGACAGGGGAAAAGGATTCTGTGTTAGTTTTCTTTTTTCTGCAACAAAGACAGACCTGATAAAAACAGAGGAAGGGAGAAAGGGTTTATTTGGGCTCATGGTTTGAAAGGGCAGGGAAGCCATGGCAGTGGAGTGTGAGGCAGCTGGTCACATTGCAACCACAGTCAGGAGGCAGACAGGTAAATGCTGGTGCTCTGTTCACTTTTTCCTATTTATTCATTCTAAGACCCTAGCTCATGGGATGATCCTACCCACATGCTGGGCCAGACTTCCTTCCTTGGTGAAACGTCTCTGGAAACACCCTCATAGACATACCCAGAGGTATGGCCCTTAGATGATTCTAAATCCAGTCAAGATTAACCATCACAGATATGAGACAATTAACCGTTTCTGCTACAAGCATCAAGGGGCAGAACCAGGACAGGAACCAACATCTCCTACCAGCCTGGGGCTCTCTCACCCAGACACAGGAGCAAGACTAGATAGAGTTAGCACAAACCCATTTTCAAAAGCAAAGAGAGAAGTGACATTTGATGAACATCTCATTTACTCTCCCCAACAATGCTTTAAGTAGGGAGAATTTTCATTTTTTCAATTAAAGAGGTGCTGGGAGATGAGCCTTTGTCCAAGAGCACCCAGCTAATCCATCTCAGGATGGGGACCAGGTAGGGCTCCCTGCACACTATGTTACCATTTCATCAGCAGCTTCTGAGGTTCAGAAAGCGCCAACTTGTCCCTTAGGACCACCTAGCCAGGTGGCTCTGAGATAATGACCTGGAAAGCCTTGAACTTGGCATCTTTGGCTCCACTTATTATTGGGTCAGTTTTTAAGCTTGGCAGGTCAACAGGAAACAAAGTCTCCAGTGGAACTGGAATCCAGCCCCCAACTGGTGAGTGCCAAGTCTCTTGTGGCATTTGTGTCAGCTACTACTCTAGGACTTTAGCATAATTGGCAGGTGCCACCCCCACCCCATCTTGCCTCTGCCTGGTGGGGCTGGTGGTGTCTCTTGTCACCTGTCACCCCAGCCCCCGGTTCTCCTGGCAGCACCACAAGACTCAGAGTCTTCGGAAGTAACATTTCTCTCTCCCACTCCCAGCCATGACATTGGATCACTTCCCAACTCAGAGCAACTGGTTCATTATGTCTCCCTCAAACCCTTGCACATGCCCACTCGATGATCAAGTCCCTGGTCACCCTGTGACCTTCAGCTGCCTCCACCCCCATAAACCCCTTCCTCCAGCTTCCCTCTCCACCCACCCACCTCATGCATCTCTGAGCAATGGGCCTCGCCACAGGAGTCTGCCACATGCAAGGTCATCAGCATTCCTGCCAAGGATGGTGAAGGGGGTGACTCAGTTCCCGCTTGCTCATCTAGGGAAGGAGAATGAAAGAGAGGGAGGAGGGACCAGAAACCCATTTGCCTTTGCCTTAAGCTTCATCGAAAGGAGGACTTGGCTTTCCTGCCGGTGGACCTTCTGCTGTCTTCATGAACTGCAGAGAAGGTCACGCAGTACCGAAACCAGGCAGCACCTCCATGCAGAGTCAAAGAGTAAGGCGACTCCAGGTGTCCTGCTGTTCAGAAAAGGGTGGTTCTCTTTCATCCACAGTGCAGCTCCTGCTCTCAGGGAGACTGGGAGACTATAGTCTGCTGGGGAGGTGCAGTCTCTGCCCCAGGAACCCTCAGTCTGAAGTGACACCCAGCCCCTCCCCAGAGAGCATTCAATCTGTTGAGGGAGGCACAGCCCCCATCCCAGGTGCCCTCATGCTCTGATGGAGAGACCCAAGTCATGTCCTCAAAGAACCCTTGGTTTGGTAGGCTTGCTCTAGAGGCTTAACTCTATGGGGGAGACAAGATCCCTGCCTGGTTGAGTGGATGAGGGGCAGTAAAGACCAACAGCATGACCCCCAAATGGCCTGAGGATGTTGCAGACTGCCTTGAAGGTGGTGTGGGGAAGCCAAAGACCCCAGTTTTGTCTTAGAGTTCCTTTAAGAAGAATCAGTCTTGGGTGTTCCCAAAGACCAGGGTGAGAGGTCAGGGTGCCTGTGGGGCCTGAAGTCCATCTCTAACTGAGATGTCACAGATGTTGCTCAGAAGGGCAGAAGTGTGTCTTCTTAGCCACGGAAGTTGGGTGGACCTGCTGCCTTTCTGAGTACCAAGAGGGACCAAGAAATATCTGGTAAGAACAAGAGAGACCAGAGGACTCCTCCAAGGAGTTAGGATTTGGGAGGAAATCTGTTATCCAGATCTGAGCTGAGAACAGCCTGGTTGCTGGAGAAGGCAGAAAGGCAGGAAAGAAGAGGCAGAGTGTGCATGAGGGTGAAATGAAGTTATTAGAATGAACCCACCCCCTGTGCAGGCAGCACTGTGTGCTGGGAAGGCCGGGCCCTCCAGCTGTCGGCCGCAGCTGGCTCACCACAGGAGAGGAGTAGGAGGGGGCAGGTCAGAGTTCAGTGTTCACACAAAGGTGGGGATGGGGTTGCCCCACAGTTGCTGCTTCTTCCTCCAGACCCCACAGTCCTGTGGCAATTGCCCTGGAACAGTTTTTGATGAGAGGCACAGGTAGGAGATCCCTCTGGGTTCTAGCAGCCAAGGCCTCTCTGGGTGAGAGCCACAACCTAGGTCTCTCTAACTCTAATCACCTGTTCAGAGAGTGAGGCAGGAGTGAGCTGTGTGGGGGTGGGAGTGTCTTGAGTCTGCTCTGGAGAAATGGCTCCAAGATGAAGCAGGGCAAAACTGAAAAGGGAGTGTGGCCCCCCAAGACATCTTGTTTCTAGGTCACTTCACATAAGGTGGGGCTGCAGCCAGGTGGCTTCCAAACCCCTTAGCTGTGTACTGCAGAGGGTGGGGATGACTCTAGGCTCAGTGCTGGTGGGCAGGGGGCTAAGACAGAGTGTTCAGGTCATTAACCTTCACCCCAGAACTCTTCTCACTATGGCTATACTGCCAAAAGGGCCCCAAGGGACCTGAGCACTGACCTCCAAAGAGAGTGGACAAGAGGGGACACTGTGGCAGGGGCTCCAGTCTTCCCTTCACTGAGGCCCAAAGGTCAAGGATCCCCAAGTATCCAGTAATTCTGGTTGTCCCCAGTTGGAGGAGGAAGTGGCTACTGTCATGCCACATTGCGTCCCCATGCCACCTCAGCCTGTTCCTTCTCCCCCAAGAGGCAGATGGGAGTCACAGCTGGAGAGAGCAGGGAGGAATCTCTTCACTCTCAGGAGCGGGAGCCAAGCAAGATTGCTTAGAGGTCATTGGGCAGTTTTCAAAGCATGTCAGCATCTACTTGGGCCCAGGCTACAGATGCAGTGCCTCAGGCCCCACTCATACCTGCTGAATTAGGCAAGACCCAGAAAGCTGTGTGGGCTTCTGGGTGATTCTCATGGGCTCAAGTAACTCATGAGATAGAGGAAGAAACTGAAAGAGGCCAGCAAGGACAATGAACTTGGCCAAGGCCACACAGGAAAATACTGGCAGAACTGGGTACAACACTGGACATCTATAACTGCCTCCTGCAAGGGCCTACAGATGGCAATTCAGGGAGGATCAGGAGGGTGACGATTTGGCCTATTCTCCCCTTACTTAGTCTTCTTCCTAAGCTGCTTTTGCAGGTGCCACCCCCCCACTCCCCCAGCTCCATAAGCACCAGGCACAGGGTGTTTGGGCATCTGGCGCTGGATCTGACACTTGCAAAAGAGGGCAACCCAGAAGCTTCAGTGAGCCCCAGCTCTGGTGGCTGATGGAGGTCTGCAGTTCTGGTCCCTATTTGGGAAATACTGACCAGACAGGGGTCCCAGGTTCTTCTCCCCAGACAAAAATACAGTGCCCTGGGAAAGCTTTATTCCCTGCTCCACAGACAAGACTCTGAACACAGAAGTGACAGGGCATTTCACAAGACTTCCCACCCCTCCCCCTAACCACAGAAGACACTATGGAACAGTTCCAGCATGGCCACACAGTCCAGCCTCCTGCACCCCACTCAGCTTGTAGCCCCATGACCCAAAGAAGGAGGCCCCATCCCTATTCCAGAAAGCTTCAGTCTGACTTGAGGGGCTGGCTGTTGAGGAACCGTTCTCAGCAGGGGGAAGGGCAGATGACAGACACAGCACACAGGCAGGCTTCTGCTTGTGGCCTTCATGCTAAGAGGACCTAATAGTCCTGCCTCAGCTGAAGGATGGATGTGCCATCAGCAAGAGGGTGGCAGGAGCATAGCGTGCTGGTGGGAGAGGGGATTTTGTAAAGGGGTGGCCTGACTGGTGACCCATGATTTATTTGTCAAGACAGCAAAGGGCCAAGGGTGGGGGTACGATTACCACTTCAGCCTCAGTGCAGGGGGTGGGGGGGTGGAGGGGTGGGGGTGTCGGGGTTGCCCACCACTGGCCCCCAGGAAGCAGCTCAGCCATCTATCCTAAGTTGCCTATCTAGTGCCTACACAGATGGACTCTCCTGTCTGGTGCTGTCCTCTCTTGGGATGAAAGGGGAAAAGCCAAGGGTTACGGTGTTCTCCATGGCTTTATCTGGGACTACCTGGCCTGCCTGCCCAGGGGCCTCAGAACCCAGCATTGGCTACAGCTCAGTGGGAAAGCCCTGTAAGGCTGCCCAGAGCTGGCTCCTCTTCCATAGCAACCACAATCTAGCAACAGGTTGGGGCCAGAGCTGGGGACCCTTCCCCAACACTTGAGGTCTGGCCTGGACCCACCTGGCCTCTCCTCCTCTCCACCCCCTCCCTGCCTGGGGCCCATCCCTTCCCTACCCAGTGTCCAGCCAGACAACCTCCTGCACAGACCTCTGTGGCCTGCCCAGGTCACCCAGATGGGTAGTAAGGGGTATCGCTGTGGTAGTTGTAATCTGGGCACACCTTCTGCACCAGTCGATAGTCCGTACTGTAGAAGGCGATGTAGACGCACACGACTTTGAAGGGCTGGGAGCAGCTCCAGGTGGCTGAGCTTTGAGCATGGTCTCGGGAGCAGATCTTGGCTGGGTCGTGGGTACAGAGCGAGGTCTGGCGGCCCCGTTCTACCTTCTCCCACTCCATCCGGCAGTTGAAGATTTTGGAGGCCTTGGCTTCAATGAAAATCTGCTGTTCCTGGTGGAACTCCACAGCTTTGCTGGGGGGCACGAGGCTGATAGAGATGTTACCTTGGCCTGTGGCATTGTGGCGGAAGTGGACGCTGAAGGTCCCGTTGCCGTGGTCCACGATCTTTCCAGTGACAAGCAGGTTCAGGGCCACTGTCTTGATGTTGGAGTAGAAGTCACCCCATCCAAATATTTTCTTCACCTTGGTTGCAGGTGGGGGGCTTTGCTTAGGGCGGTTGGGGGGCTGCCCAAGAACACCCCAAGCCTCCCCAGGTGGAGCCAGCAGCCCTAGGAGTGTGGAATTGGCCAAGGGGCGGGACTTAGGTGAGATGTGGCCTCGCTTCCGAGGTACCCTGGGCCGAGGCTGGCCCTCATGGTCATCATGCTCAGGGTCCTCTGAGCCAGGGGGACCATCATCCTGACCACAGATGACCTATGGAGGGATTTGGAAAGAGAATTAGAGCCCGGTCCCCAGAGGACCCCAAGATCTGAGATCTGGCCCAGCACCCCACCACCAGCTATGTTGTCTCTGTCCCTGTCCCTTCTACTCTGACTCAGGCCGGGCTGAGGGGTATCTGCTGTTGTCCCCTTATGCTGGAGTCAGGTGTTCACCCTGGCTCTGTCACAGTCCCCTCTTCTATGATACTTGAGTCACCCACAGTCCTCTTATTGTCCTGTCTCGCTGCTATTCAAAATCCGGAAGGATGGTCAGGAATTCTCTCCCATGGACTAGGGCATCAGAGACAGATGAGGCCTTAGTGGATGGAAAGACTGAGTTTCTGATCTTGAGAAAACATCTGATGGCAGAAGCCCCCAGTCTGAAGGGAGAGACAGAGTCCCCACTGCTGAAATGTCCAAGCTTCACAGTCTTTGTCCTCCACGGGCCTGAGTCATTTTAGGGAGCCCTGAGTTATTTTGGGGAGCCCCATCCCTATCCTAGGAGCTCCCTGTCAACAGCAGAGGCACAGCTCCTGACTTTTAGGACATCCTAGTCCACTGAGTGAGACACCAGTCCTGGTCTAGGATAACTGCTGCCTTTAAAGGCAAAGATAGCAAGCCAATAAAATATGAATCCAGAACTTAATGAGAATCCTAGTCAATTACCAGTTCAGTTCAGGTTTTTTGAGGATGAGGAGACCAGACATGAATGCCACACCCAGCATGGCCAACTGTGTGGAAGCAAAACCCTTCTCTGAGGAACACTGGTGATGATGACATGCCAAAGCAGTACTTACATGATGGACCATTTCTTTCTTTCTTTCTTTCTTTCTTTCTTTCTTTCTTTCTTTCTTTCTTTTCTTTTGGTTTTTTTGAGACTGGGTCTCAGCTGGCCTGGAATGTGCTATGTAGACCAGGCTGGCCCTCTGCCTTTGGAGTGCTGAGATTAAAGGCATGTGCCACCATGCCCGGCCAAAGGACCATTTCTTATCAGTCCTATTTCATAGGTGAGGGCAACAAAATGTGGGATTTACATCACTACAAGGCCAAGGCCACAGTGTCAGTCCTTCCATGGCACCACACACTCTGGCCTCACAGACAAGATGTGCCTTTGCAAAAGACTTTTATCCAAGTTTCATTCCCACCTGGAATGTCCTGTCAAATTCTGCCAGGGCTTGTCCTGCCTCCACAGACTCAGCTATGGTGACAGGTCACAGTTTAGAAAGGCTTCCTGGAGGAGGCTGGGGACAGCCAGCAGGGCTCAGCAGGGCAACAGGGAGGTTGCCAGCTCCCTGAGATCAGTGGCCTGGTTGTGTGTTTGCTTGGTTTCGGACAGTGAGTTCTCACCAGTATGTCATGTCACCAGCGCAAGGGCACCAGCTCAGAGGCAGCAACTGGCTTGGTGGTGACATGGGTGGGGCTGAGGAATGCCAGAGGGGTTGGGGTAGGAGGCTTCAAAGGGGTTTGGACTTCAGGCCGTTTGTTCTGGCCTTGGCTGTGCCTGTGGCTATGTGCAGTGACCAGGCCAGTCTCTGTCCCACAGTCAAGGTTAGCCCTGCCTGCCAAGTCCCCAGTGCCCCCAGGGTGGAGAAGGGCAGGCAGGAAGGCTTGGTACAGGGCTGCCCGCCTGTGTATAATTGACCCGGGTGTTCACAGCTGAATGGTTGAGGAATAGGGAACAGGGTCAAGGGTAAGGGCCAAGCAGGGAAGGGCTTCCTCATAGTGGAGTAGGGGAGTAGTCAACTGGGATTGTTTTGCGGAAGGGGGCAGATCCAGCTGTGGCACTGAGGCTTCTCCAGGACAGACTGGGGCTGGGGCGGGTGTGGGGCGCCGGACATGGGTCGCAGGGGAGTTTAGCTCTGAGCTGGGGCCGGGGTTGGGTTCCAGCGTGTCCTAGGCCCCTGGGAAACCGCGGGTCGGCACCTGGGGAGCTGGCTCTGGGCGCTCCGCTCAGCGGCTGCGAGCGCCCGGGGCGGGAGCCGCCAGCCCAGGTCCTGTGGGGCTCCGGCTGCGCGCAGCCGGGAGAGGCGAGGAAAACAACAGGCGAGGAGGGAGGGAGCGGGAGGGACGGCAGGAGTCAGGGACGCGGGGGCCGACCCCCGCTAGCACCGGCTTGACGCGCTGGGGCCCCTGGAGCCAGCGGCTCTCTGGGCCCCAGGGGTCTGGGGAGAAGCCCGCGTCCCCTGACCTGGCAGGTCACCCACCCCACCCCCGTTCCGTGGGTCCTGGGATGCTACAGGAGGTCGGGTGATCCTTGGCGACTGGGTTCCGGGGGCCTTTTCCCTAGTGCCAGTCGCACCTCCCGCCACCAGCCGCGGAGTGGGTGGGCCAGCTCAGCACCTTCTCCCCGCCCCTATTAACCCTTCCAGTCCGGCCTCCGGCCTCGGACCCGCCCTCTCCCCAGCCTCCAGTGTCGCCTGCATCCCCGGGATGCCGGGGGCGGGGGGGGAGGGAGAAAGTTTCAGGGCTCAGCAGCTTCCCGCGCTCTCCCCATCCTTGGGCCCCCGCCCTGCGTCGCTCCGGGTGGACCACTCACCAGATAGAGGCTGCCCTGCACTAGGAACACGAAGCAGCAGCGGGTCAGTTGCATCTTCCTCCTCTGCTCTCGCCCCTTCCTCTCTTTTCCTTTCGGGGTCCCTGGCTCCCCGGGACTGCTCCTTCAGACGCGCTGTCCCATGCTCCAGTCCCCCGCGGCTCGCGGCCCTCCCTTCAGCCTGCCGCCCAGGACCGACCCCGCCCCCTTCGGTCCAGCTGTGCAGCCGCCGCCCCCTCCCCGCGTACTGCTGTGCGCGGCGTGGCCCCGGCTCCCAGTCCCAGATGCGCGTCCCGAGCGTCTCGAAGGGGCTCCAGCTGCGCGGTGGCTCCGCCACTCCAGACAGGCGCTCAGCGCCCTTCTGGCTTCCAGAGGCTCGGCTCTCCCAGATGTGCTGGAGACCTGCGCGCGCGCCCGTACCCGGTGCTAATTCTTCAGACCAGACGGCCCCTCCCGCCCCGTCGCGGCGCGCCCCCTGGCGGACGCCCCGGGCCTCGCAGAGCCGCGGCCGCCCGCTCCCCGCGCAGCGCCCCGCCAGACTGGAGCGCTCCTGGCGCCCAGGCGGCTCCCGCTTCCTCGTCCCTCCCACTGGCGGCGGCGGCGGTAGCAGGTATGGTGAGCCCAGTCGGTACCTCCGGAGTTAACTCCTCCCCTGCCGGCCCGCAGTCCGGGAACCTGGGACGCTGACTTTCCAGCAAAGAGAGCAGGAGGTGGACAGAGAAGCTCTGGGAGAGGAAGCGGGAGGCTGGGAGAAACGTGAATGGGGACACCAGCTTCTCTGCACTTCTGGCAGCGGGCCTGTTTTTCAGTAGCGGGCACCTGAAATCTGCTGCCCTACCCCCATCCCTGGGAGTTCTGAAATTTGGGGAGACAGTTTTGCCCAGTTCCATTCTAAGGGCTCAAGGACATCTTCACATCTTCTATAGCTTATCTAAGCTGTCAATCCATGTCTCACTGCAAGACTTAATGAGGTACTGACGGAAGTTCCTCCAAGTGTCTAGCCTGCATCCTTATCCTTGGCACGTCTGTTCCTTTCCTCAGAAAATCTTAGGACCTTAGAGCAATCACTGGGAAGCATTTGGTTGAAACTCTGGGCTGAAAAAAACCACTAGGCACTGGGCTGGATTCTGGGGCTGGAGTAAGGGTGAACCTCTTGAGGAATACCGGAGTGGGTGGGGTGAACAAGGCCTCACTGGAGGCTGTCCCTCCATTCTTCTCTACTCATTTCCTGTGACACAGGGGCTCACCAGGCTGAGGAGGGTCCCATCCCAGTGGGGTCCCAGGTTGCCCTCCAGGGTAAGAAAAAACAAGCTCCAACAGATTTCCCAAAGGCCCACTCTCCATCACACTCACTCCTGATGGCCAAGTCTCCTTAGCTCTCTAGAGCCTCTTCAGTCTTTAGAAAAACAAAAGATCAATCCTAGTACCCCTTAGAGACTTGTGAGAGTGAGGAGGTGCCCCAGCTTCTCGAGTAGCCCCAGCCTGGGCTGGGCCTGTAGAACAGCATGGGCACTCTACTCTGTGGCCCTCTGAGGTCCAGTGTGGTCCCTGCCTGTAGCCCCCCAACCCCCACCCCCAGCTCACATCTAGCTGCCTCCCCCACCATCTGCCAGGCAGTGCATGGGGAATGCAGATGAATCTTAATACCAGCCTGGGCCAAGTGAGAAGGAGAGACTGCAGAACCCAGGCAGCCTCCCTGAGCCCCCTGCTTCTGGGCACCTGGGCCTTCCTAGGGCAGTAACTGCTCTTTCAGGTGTGTGTGGTGTGTGTGCTAGCTCAAAGACCCCAAGCCAGGGGAGGAGGAAGGAACAGGTATATTTTTGTCTGGCCTGGGAGCCTCTGGTCCAGCTGGGAGGAAGAAGCTGTTGATCTGAGCGTGGGCAGCTAGTGCTGGCTCTCATCTAGGCAGAGGCATAGCTGGGCCCACTCCTTGTCCATTACAGGTCTTGTCCCTGGGAGAGTAGTGTGGCCCTGCAGAACCAGCACTGTTTTCAAGCCAGATGGTTCTATATTCTACTCCAGACCGGGACCTGCTGTGTGACCTTGGGTAGGTTGCTTCGGCTCTCTGATGGCAGTTTTCTGATCTGGTATTTCGAGAGGGAAGGGAGATGCAGTGTGCAAACAAAGTGCAGGCACCATGGTGGGCAGGCATGTGGGAGTGTAACAAAAGGAAGGGCTTACTTTGCTTTTACACCTCCCACACATTTGCTCTGGCTGCTCTTCCTGCCAGGCTTGCCCTCACTCCCATCTTGGTCACTCCTGGCTCTCACTTCCTTTAAGTTTCTCCTTTGCGTTCATCCATCAGCCACTAGCCCAGCCTGTCCTGAGTGCCAGGCTCCAGGCCAGAGGCTAGGATACAGAGATGAATGGGACACCGTCCCTGCCCTCAAGGATCTCCTCAGCCAGTGTGTGAAAATCGATCATTACAACTCACTGTGGTGAGTGGAATAACACAGCCCCCATAAGGCGTTCTAGAAGTGCTGGGGAAGAGGGGGGATCGGCAGGGCTGACTTTTTAGGGGAGGTCATGCCCTGGAGATGAGGAGCAGTGGGTTGGCAAAGGCTCTTCCTGAGGCTAGAACTGGGAGCAGCTTGTTTGCTATTCTGGGAACGCCCTTTCCGGGGAAAGAAGGGAGGCAAGGACCAACCATTGGAGGCCTTATATGTCAGCTCTAGGGGTCTGGACTCTTGTTTATGAGGAACACTGGAAGGGTTTTAAGGGGCTGATTACGGTCCAATTTGCATTTTGGAGAATTCACTAGAAAGAGGAACATCTATCGAGAGAGGCAGGGGAAGGAGGCAATTAGAAGACTGGGGTTAGGGGGCATGAAGATATCCTTTGCAGGAAACATGAAAAAACACATGAGATTTTGGTTGTTGCTGAGGTGAGGCAAGCAGAGAGGGAGAAATGGATGCCCCTGGGGTAACAGCTGGATGACAGACTAGGGGGAGAGTGATATCTTAGAGGGTTCAGCTTTGTCCGTGACAAATCTGGGTGCTGTTGGCCAGTGAAAGGCAGTAGAAAGTCTAACCTGAGGTCTGCTGCAGGAGATGTAAGCACCCTGGCATTTTATTTATTTATTTTCCTTTTTTCTTTTTTTTTTTTTCCAGAAAAAGGGTCTCCTTGTAACCCCAGCTGGCCTGAAACTATTATGTATATTATGTAGACAAGGCTGGCCTTTAACTCACAGAGATCTACCTACCTCTGCCTCCTGAGTGCTGGGATTAAAGGCGTGTACCACCATGGCCGGCAACCCTGGCTTTTTAAAAGTGGGCAAAAGAGCTGAAAGTGGTGACACATGCCTTTAATACCAGCATAAGAGGTAGAAATCGAGGCTGGCTTACTCTACATAGTGAGTTCTAGGCCAGCTGGGGCTTCGGGGAGCTCTTATCTCAATAAAAGCAACAAACAAACAAGAAACAAAACAACAACAACAAAAAACTGGGCAAAGGACCCTCCTGGGCAGAGCAAGCAATCAGGGCAACGTGTGCATGGGGCCGATTCTGGAAGCTGCAGGAGCAGGAACTCTCACCTGAGGGTGGGAAGCAGAGGGGTCATGGGGCTAGCCACTGCTATGCACATTCTAACCTTCCCCGCTGGGGAGATGGGAACCCAGGGCCACACATTTCACAAGACCCTGTCCCCCAACTAGGGTACACAGAGGTGATCTTTAACCATCTCTTTGAAAAGCTGGGGATATAACTCCGTTGATAGAGTGCTTGCCTAGTATGCACAAAGTCCTGGCACCCCATAAACCCAGCATTGTGGTGTTCACCTATAATTCCAGCACTTGGGATTTAGAGGCAGGAAGATCAGAAGTTCAAGGCCACCCTCAGCAATATAGCTACACAGTGATTTCAAAGCCAGCCTGGGCTACCTGAGACTGTCTCAAAAAGAAAAGGAAAGCTCTGGAGTAGGGGATGTCAGGAAAGAGTACATAATCCATAACACAAAGGAATAGAGGGACCTGGCAAGGGAGAGAGAAAAAGCAACCCCTGGGTGCATTGAAAGCCCTCCATCAAAGGGCAGGCCAGACACATTGCATACTGAACAGAGCGCCATGACAGCAGCACAGGCAATGATGCCTAGGGTGTGCCTGCCACTCAGACTCACCTCTCTGTATGCCCAAGCCCTTTCCCCACCATCCTTTGCACACATTAGGTGCTTAAAGAAGGGAGCAGGGATGACTGCACTAGGCCTGAAGCCCCCAGCCTTGTCTGTATCCACATGCCACCTGGTAAGGGCCTGGTTGGATATTTGCTCAGCACCTCCTCATGCCCTCACCTGCTTCTAGAAGAATCCTATCTATGTGGCTGGCCTCCTCCCACAGTACAGCCACAGTAGAACAGCACAGTGGGTCCCTGATCTGTGCTCAGCAAACGAATGGAAGATGGAGTTTCTGACTGAAGGGCAGATAGACAGTGAGTCTATCTTGAGCCTACTGACTGGAGAAGTCTGGGGAGAGGTGAGACAAGTTCATAATTGTCAATAACCTCTCATGTTTAGCTGGCAGTTTGCAATTTTAAAGTGTTAGGATAGAGCATTATGTATAGGATATTAGGGAGGCCCAGAGGGGAAACCATACTCAAAATGGGGGGTGTGGGGAAGCATGGATCTTAGAGAGATGAGTGGGAAATGATGTGTGGATCAGGAGGGGAAGGAAAGAGCCTTCCAGGCAGATGAAGCAGCTTGGGGAAAAGCCACAGATGAAAGAGAGCCTGGGAGTGGGGTTCTGAAGGGGACCAGATAAAAGAGTCATTTGTTCCATGAATAGTTATCAAGTGTCTACTTTTATGTCTAGCCCGGGCTGGGTGTGCGGTATGGATCTGGACAGGAGACCACAGTCCTCATTTGCATGAAGGATGTGGGCTAGGAGAGAGACAGGTGGAATGTCTAAGATGGAATGCCCAGGCTCTGAGACACTGACAAGAAGCATGGGAGAAGACCAGTTCCAAGAAAGAGGAGGGGAGGAAGGTCCTTATGTACCAGGGGTCAGAGCCTAGACGTCTTAGTGCATGAGGAGTTGGAGGAGGCAAGTCTGGGGAAGACAATGAGAGTGGACCAAAAAGAAGAGATGCGGTGCAACAGTGGATGGGGGTGGCAACTAGCATGTGGAGGTGTAGGACTTTGCCATGTGTTTCACTGGGGGGTGGGGGCTTGGTGTCTTTGGTTTTTGCTTTGCACTCTGGAGACAGCACCAGGAAGGCCATCTTGGTCTTTTTAGAGGCTGGTGAGCTGGGAAGAGCTGGGAGGTGATGGGAACCTGAACTAGGGCAGAGATAGGGATGTGAGAAAAGGGTAATGGGGACAGGAGAGGAAGACTGGGAAAAGTGTCTAAGAGGAGGAGCAGAGGGGTTAGATTCAAGGACATGGGAGACAAAGCATCAAAACTGACCTCTAGCTCTCTGGCCTGGGGAATACAGGTTTGGGGAGGTGCCTGTGAGGTTTTTGGGACTCAGGCACTGAAAACAGATGCAGGGTGGAGGTTAAACAGTAGGCCTATGAGCCTGGAGGTTCATCCCAGGGAGAGTGGGAATTGCTGACAAAGGGAAGAGAGCCAGGATGGGTGCACAGTGGGGACTCCAGTGGGGGACATGGGAACCAGGGGGACACCCGGGAATCCCTGACCTGGAAGGCCTAGAAAGAAACATAATATCCCAAACTGTGAGGGCTCAGGCCTCAGAAGTGGCTTTGAATATTGCACAGGCCCTCACCATCCATTCTGAAAGAACTTGAAGAAACATAGTCTAGCAGCTGTAGCTTGGAAGTCTGGCTCTGAGGTCCCACCCAGCCATCTTGGGTGGTCTTGCCTCTTCCTGGGTCTCAGCTTCTTGTGGATGTGGAGAGCTTCAGGCTCTCTCTAAGTCTTTGTCTGGGTGTAGCTCAGAAAGTGCTTTGTAAACAGTGAACAAAGGAGTGGTAGAGCTCTTCTGCTACATTTCAGCGTCTTGGGAAGTGTGGAGCAGAGGGGAGAAAAAACTGGGCCTGAGCAAGGCTGCTAAGGCAGGCAGCTGGCAAGGAACCAACACCTGGCACCAGGTCAGTGGCTACCCCCTCCGCCACCTGTCGGCTGGACCAAAGTCACTGTGGTTAACTAGAGCGCCTCAGGGGTCGATGGAGAGACAGTGCGGGTGTGGTGCAAGGAGGCGAGTGGGGTCAGCGCGCCACCTGGTGGGAATTTTCAGAAAGGCAGAGGCATTGACTGAAAAACGAATGGCCACACTTGGGAGGTGAATGCAGGAGGCTCAGACGTTCAAGGCCATCCTCACTACATATCGAGTTCGAGGTCAGCTTAGGTTAAATAAGATCTTGTATCTTACCCCCACATTAGCCCCAAAATGGTGCTACTTGGAGATGGGCACTTGAGCTCTGGGGCCTAATCGCCAGGTTCCTAGCCTTGATTTTTCCACTGTCTTGGGCAGATTATTTCAAGTCTCTGTTCTTTATGGAGGTAATAACAGTTTCTTTTATGTATGTGAGGGTTTTGGCTGCATGCAGAAGAGGTGTCAGATTCCCTGGAACTGGAATTACAGACGGTTGTTAACCTCCTTGTGGGTGCTGGGAATCAAACCCTGATCCTCTGCAAGAGCAACCAGTGCTCTTAACCACGGAGCCAACTCTCCAGCCCCGGTAATAACAGTTTCTGTGTCTGGCAGACAGTAAGTGCTCAATAAGTGCTAATTATTGTAATATTCTGATATACCCAACCAAGCACAGATTTTCAGGTGTCACTGTCCTGCTGGGAGCTCATAGGAGGCAGCACAGGGAGGATGGCGGATGGATGGTCTTCGAGCATCTGGGGATTCTTCATTTGTGAAATGGATCACTATAACACCTGTGGAGAGAAGTTCTGCTTCTTTGCATGGGGGTGGCGGGCAGGGTGGGTGCTGAGGACCCCCCCGCCCCCGCCGTTTGTGTCTTTGGAGCTGCCTCGTGAGTAGTAGTCACAACGGGCCCACTTCATGAGCGCGAGCCCCATTGGACCTCCCCTGAACATTGTGGCCAGGCTCCAAGTTGTAGCAGCCTCCAGAGATGAAGTCCTCTCTTCTGGGGGGCGGGGGTATCACCTAAGGCCACCTGCCAGGCCTTCTACAATTCTAGGAGCCCACTGTCCCCAAGCTTGCAGACACGCCCGGCTGCGCCTTCCATTTCCAAGCCGGTAGCGACGCCTGGTGGCTGAATGAAGAATCACTGCGCCTTCAGCTCGTGCTTCCTTGCCAGCTAGCTCATCTGGGCACTCTTGGGTGGTGGTCCCAGGGAGCAGCAGACACTTTCCGGGGGATTGGGGAGGCACAGGGGCTCCCCAGAGTACCCCTGACCTGGACTTCTACTGGGCAGATGATATCTAGGATCGTTGATCCCAAATCCTATCAGAGATTCTGTAGAGGATGTTTAGGGACTGAGGAAGGGGCAAGGCTGTGGGTGGTAGCCAGAGACCCCAGGGGCTTTAGAGGGAAGGCTTCCCAGGTTTGATCCCTATAAATTATTTGGCATCTACATTGTTCCCTCTCTGGTGTTCCAGCGCCCAAAATTTCAATGACAGTAAATGGGGCAGAGACCAACCAGCCTAGGGATGGCCACAAGTCTGAAAATGACCCCAGGCCAACAACCTGGAGCATCAGCTATGGCCAGGGGGGCTAAAGGACCAGAAGAAGATGAAGGGAGAGGTGGCAGGAAAGATGCCACCACAAGAACCTGACTTTTCTGCCCCAATCAACCCTGGGCTACTTGGGAAAAAAAGACAAAAATGAAATAAAATAAAAAATATTTGTAACTTTTTTTTTTTTTGAGACAGGGTCTCCCTATAGTCCCAGCTGTCCTGGGACTCACTATGTAGACCAGGTTGACCTTGAACTCACAAAGATCTGCCTGCCTCTGCCTCCCAAGTGCTGGGATTAAATGCATGCGCCACCACACCCGGCACCTATTTATAACGTTTATGTGTATGAGTATGTGTTTATTTTAGGTGTCTATTTTTACATATATGTAAGTACACCCATGCCATTGCAATGCCTGTGGAGATCAGAAGAGGGCATTGGATCCCCTGGATTTAGAATTATGGACAGTTGTTAGCTACCACGGCGGTTGCTGGGAACTGAACCGGGATCCTCAACCGGGACCCTCTGCAAGAACAGTCAATGATCTTAACTGCTGATCCATCTCTCCAGCCCCCTCAGCCTGTATTCTTATACAACCCAGGAGCACCTGCCCAGGGGTGGGACTGTCCACCATGGACTGAGCTCTCCCACATCAACTAGCAATTGAAACTGCCTCACAGACATGGCTACAGGTAATGTCTCAATTGAGATTTCCTCTTTCCAGGTGTGTCCAGTTGACAACTAAAGCTATCCGGCACACTGCCTCACCAGTCCAGAACATTAAAAATTTTAATAGAAATATGTTTTTAAAATGTTTATTTTTATTATGTATATGTGTGTGTTTGTGTATGGGTATGTGTGTGTGAGTGAAGGTGCCCTTGGAGGTCAGAAGAGGGTGTTGGATGCCTTGGAGCTGGAGTTATAGGTGGTTGTGAGCCACCTGATGTGGATGGTGGGAACCAAACCAATCTGCTGCCAGAACTCTGGTCCCCTACAGGAGCAATACTCACTTTTAACCACTGAGCCATCTCTCCAGCCCTTTTATTTTTTTCAGTCTTTTTGAGACAGAGTCTCCCTGTAGCCCCAGCTGTCCTGGAACTCACTATGTAGACCAGGCTGGCCTTGAACTCACAGAGATCTGCCTGCCTCTGGGATTAAAGGTGTTAGGGCTTTACTTTTAAAAAAATATATTTTATTTATTGTTTTATTTTATGCGTATGAGTGTTATACCTGAATGTAGGTAAGTGCACCCATGTCATGCAATGCCCGTGGAGGACAGAAGAGGCCATCAGATCCCCTGGAACTGGAGTTACAGACAGTTGTTAGCTGCCATGTGGGTGCTGGGATTCGAACCTGAGTCTTCTGCAAGAACAGTGTTTTTAACTGCTGAGCCATCTCTCCAGCTCCAAGGCTTTACTTTAAAAAATTATTATTATTATTACTATTTGTCTTTTTGAGACAGGGTCTCCCTGTAGCCCCAATTGACCTGGAACTCTCTATGTAGAACAGGTTGGTCTCAAACTCACAGAGCTCTGTCTGCCTCTGTCTCCTGAGTACTGGGATTAAAGACATGAGGCACCAGGCCCAGCAGGCTTTACTTTTGTTTTATTTATGACAATGAATATTGATTTTTCTACTTGCGACATGAAGTATCTCCTTAAAAGAAATTTGTTTTGCACTGGGCATGGTACTGTAAAATATAATCCCAGCATTTGGAAGGCTGAGGCAAGAGGATTGGGAGCTTGAGGTCAGCCTGGGCTATTTAGAGAGTTCTTGTCTAAAGAAAAAGACACTAAGCTGGGCATGGTGGCACATGCCTGTAGTCCCAGCACTCAGGAGGCAGAGGCAGGAGGATCTCTGTGAGTTCAGCCTGGTCTACATAGTGAGTTCCAGGTCAGCTGGGGCTACAGAGAGACCCTGTCTCAAAAAGACCAAACAAACAAACCCATTACATAAATAAATATACAAACAAATAATGAAATTGTGGTGAATGGGTGATAGTGATTAACTAGAAGAAAAGTACTGAGTACCTGGCAGCATAGGTTGACACTGACGTGCATATGGGTTATGCCATAGCACTTCCTTCTCAGGAGACAGGATGTCTTTAGCTGCTGTGTTAAAAGCTTTTCTTGTTGTTGTGTCAAAATACCTAATAATAAAAAAAGACCACTAATGGCTCAGGTATAGCATAAGGGCAGTAGGAGCTGAGGCAGCCCATCATAGTGTGTCCACAGTCAGGAAGCAGAGAGAGATGAACGCGGTACTCAGCTCCCTTTCTCCTTTTTATTCAGTCTGGGACCCCAGCCCACCAGATGGTGCTGTTACATTCAGAGTGGAGTCACAGACACATCCAGAGTTGTGCCTCCTAGGGAACTCTACCTCAGTCAAGTGGACAAGGAAGATTGCATATGACAGCTGCTTGCTTCCAGATGCTGTGGCCCAGTTCACTTAGAGAGCAGCTCCAGTTTCCTGCCCTCCCCTCACTGCTCTGTCTGGCCTCTGAGCCGTTAGCAGTTCCCCCAGGCCCTCCCTGACTTTGCCCATGCAGTGCCCTCTACTGGACCCCATCCTGCTTGGCTGATGGGCATACACCTGTTCACTTTTGGAAGTAAAACCTCACTCAGGACTTGATTGTCTCATGGCTTTTCTTGTCATTATATAGGGTTACATAAGGCCATTTCATGTAAGTCTGTAATTATATAATTATGTAATATACTTTGTTTCCCCGCCTTGCCCTAATACTCTCCTCTTTCTTCTTCTCCTGCTTTGTTCTCCGAGACAGTTTTACTTCTACCTTTGTGTCAACTTACATATAGAATTTTATGTAGGCACAAAGCTTAGACCACAAATTATAGAAAATGTAATATTTGTCTTCCTGAGACTGGCAATATGATTTATCTCCAGTTGTGACCATTTTCCTGAAACCAACATAACTTCATTCTTCTTTATGGTTGAGAAAAATTCTATTATGTATATAAACCACATTTTAAAATATTTTATTATTTTTTAATTTATTTTTTGTATATATGAGTATATTGCTTGCATGGTAGAAGGTGAACCTGTGTCATGCAATGCCCTGGGATGTCAGAGGAGGGTGTTGGATTCCCTAGAACTGGTGTTATGAACAGTTGTTAGTTGCCATGTGGGTGCTGGGAATCGTACCTGGGTATACTCTATAAGAGTAGCCTCGCTCTTAACCACTGAGCCATCTCTCCAGCCCCATGAACCACATTTTATGTCTCCATTTCTCTGTTGATAGACTCCTAGGTTGGTTCCATAACTTAGCTGTTGTGAGCAGGGTTGCAGTAAACATTGATATGTAAATATCTCTGTGATATGTTGACTTGGAGATTCTAGGTAAAGGCCCAGCTGTGGCTTCCCTGGTAGTCTATTTTTAGGTTTTTGGGGAACCTCCATACTGATTTCCACAGTGCCAGAACTAGTTACTTGACTTCAAGTTGCACTACAGAGCCGTAGTAAGAAAACCAGCATGGTACTGGCACGAAAACAGACACAAAGATCAATGGAATAGAACAGAGGATCTAGATGTCAACCCACACAGCCACGGCTGCCTGATTTTGACAAAGACACTAAAAATATACATTGGAAAAAAGACAACCTCTTCAAAAATGGTGCGAACAAAACTGGATATTCAAAAGTAGAAGAATTAAGCTAGCTGTCCCTAAATGAAAATCAACCCCAAATGGATCAAAGACCTTAATTAATATAAGGCCCGAGACTCTGAAAGGTTAGAGGAAAAAAATAGGGAAAACACTTCAAGATATCATCATAGACAAGCATTCACTCTGGAAACAGCTCTAACAGTTGGAAAATGGGATTTCTTGAACTTCAAAACTGCTCAGCAAATGAAATAGTTAATCAAGTGAAGAGACTCCTAGAGCATGGAAGAAGATCTTTGCTAGCTCAACAACTGACAGGGTTAATATCTAGACGATACAAAGAACTCAAAAAACTAAACACCAAACCCACAAACAAGCCAGTCAACAAATGAGCTAATGAAATGAGCAGACAGTTCTCAGATGATGTGTGGCACGGCTGCCCTTTCCATTTTAGAAAAGCCTTGGTTTGGTGCGGGTGAAATGGCTCAGTGGGTAAAGGCACCTGCTGCCAAACCTGACAGCCTGAGTTTGATCCCTTGGACCCCCATGGTGGAAGGAGAGAACTAACTCCCACAAATTGCCCTCTGACCTCCACATATGTGCCATGGCATGCGTACATGTTCCCCCCACCACGATAAATAGATAAATGTAATAAGAAACTAAAACAAGGGGGCTGGAGAGATGGCTCAGTGGTTAAGATAAGATCTGAGACTGAGCACTGGCTGCTCTTGGGAGGATCCAGGTTCAATTCCTAGCACCCACATGGCAGCTAACAACCATCTGTAACTCCAGTTCCAGAGGAATCCAACACCCTCTTCTGACCTCTGAGAGCATTTCATGACTTGGGTGCACTTACAGGCAGGCAGTACATTCATACACATAAAATAAAAAATAATAAAAACTTTTCTGGGTCTTTTTGAGGCAGGGTCTCCCTGTAGCCCACCTGGCCTGGAACTTGCTATGTAGACCAGGCTGGTCTCAAACTCACAGAGATCTTCCTGCCTCTGCCTCCCAAATGCTACTATACCCAGCAAAATGAAATATTTTTTTTAAAAACCCCAAAAACTAAAACAGGGCTGGGCATGGTGGTATATTGTTACATGCCTTTAATCTTAGCACTTAAGAGGCAGAGGCAGGCAGATCTCTGTGAGTTTGAAGCCAGTCTGGTCTACAAAACAAGTTCCAGGCCAGCTGGGGTTACATAGTGAGATCCTGTCTCAAAAAGCAAGCAAACCAAGAAACAAAAACAACAAAACACCCCAAACCTAAAACAAAAATGAAATACAAATGGCCAATAAAGATACGAAAAAATGTTCGACCTCTGCCATCAGAGAAACAAAAATGATATTGATATTCTATCCCACCTCAGAGAATGACAGCCATCAAGAAAGACAAATTACAATAAATGTTGGTGCAGATTCCAACAGGAAGGAAACAGTCATAATTTTTGTTTTTGTGAACTTGACAAAGACCTAGACACACCTGAGAAGGAAATCTCAGTTGAGGAATTTCCTCCATTAGATTGGCCTGAGGCCATGTCGCTGGGCATTTTCATGGATGCCAAGTGATGTAGGAAAGCCCAGCCCACTGTGGGTGGTACTATCCCTGGACAGGTGGGGTTGGGCTGTATAAGAAAGGTAGCTGATGGGCTGGAGAGATGGCTCAGCAGTTAAGAGCACTGACTGCTCTTGCAGAGGACCTGGGTTCGATCCCCAGCAACCACATGGCGGCTACGAACCGTCCTTAACTCCAGTTCCAGGGGAATCCGAAACTTCTTCTGACCTCTGTGGCATTGCACGACACGGGTGCACTCACATACATGCAGGCAATACCCTCATACACATAAAATAAAAATAATAAACAAAATATTAAAAAAAGAAAGGTAGCTGAGCAAGCCAGCAAGCAGTACTCCTCCAAGGGCTCTGCTTCAGTTCCTGCTTCCAGATGCCTGCCTTAAGCTCCTGCCCTGGCTTCCCTTGATAATGGACAGTAACCTGTAAACTGAAATAAACCTTTTCCTACCAAAGTTGTTTTCGGTCTGTTTTATCACAGCAAGAGAAACTAAACCAGAAAGGAAACTAAAGCCTTTTTTCTCCTTTGGACTGTGTGTGTGTGTGTGTGTGTACATGTGTGTATACGTGTGTGTATGTGTGTGTGTGTGCACATGTATGTAGGGCGGGTGTATGCACACCAGGATACCCATATGGAGGTCTGAGGACAACCTGTAGGAGTCAGTTCTGTTCTTCCACCAAGTGGGTCCCTGGGATTGGACTTACGTCGTCAGCCTTGGCAGCAAGAACTTTTACTCACTGAGCCATCTCACCTGCCCCAAACCAAGGCTTTTCTGAAATGGAAAGGGCAGCCCTACCACCACTGGACCAGAATCCCTTACCCTAAGCATACCTGTTCTGGGCTCTCCTTCCTCCCCTTGAGGTCTCCACTATGAACTAGACATGTACAGGGATGGGCTTTTCTGGTCCAACTTCTAACATCGGGGAGGAGCTCAATAAAAACATGAGCTGTGAATGAGTTCTGTGGGAGGCCAGGACAAGTAAGGTGGGTTCCATGTCTGTGTGTGGAGTGGGTGTAACCTTTATAGAGATGGCAGACGTAGGTTTTTCAACTGTTAGTGGCAGCAGGGGAAACTGAGGAAGATGCTTCCTGGAGCAATCTACTGTCAAAAGGAAATGTCTGTCGGTCTAGGGGAAGTCAATTTCTTTAGTAAATAAGGCTACCATATTGTGATCCATCTGGCAGAAAATGAAGTCAAATGCCTGCAACACCCTCCCCCAACATCTGACACCTCCTACAAAACAGATCCTAGGGGCCTTAAAGACCTAGAGCTCACCTTTAGTCCCAGCACTTGGGAGGCAGAGGCAGGTGGATACCTGTGAGTTCAAAGCCAGCCTGGTCTACATAGTTCCAGCCCAGCTGGGGCTACAGGGAGACTCTGTCTCAAAAAGACCAAAAACAAAAACAAAAACAAAACAAAACAAAAAAACTAAATGTATCAGAAGAAGCTAAAAACATTAGAAGAAAATCTAGAAGATTAATTAATTTTATTAACCTGGGGGATAAAATAGCTCTTTTTCTTTTTTTGAGATGCACATGCACACACACACACACACACACACACACACACAGAGAGAGAGAGAGAGAGAGAGAGAGAGAGAGAGAGAGAGAGAGCAAGTGCATACTTGCATACAGGTGTGTAAGTGCAGAAGAGGCTAGAGGCCAACCTCCAGTATCATTCTCAGGAATCTAACTTGGTTTTTGTTGTTCAGTTGGTTGGTTTGGTTTTTTGAGATAGGGTCTCACTTTGTATCCTTGGTTGGCCTGGAACTCCCTGTGTAGACAAGGCTGGCCTCATATTTCCAGAGATCCCCTGCCTCTGCTTTTGCCTACTGAGTGCTTGGATTATTAAGGATTGTGCCTTTTATACAAGATTTCTCTCTGGGACCTGGGGCTTGCTAATTCCACTAGACTGAATGGCCAACAAGCCCCAGGGATCTTCTGTCTTTGCTTTCCCAGCTCTGAGATTGCACACTCAGGCCACAATACCTAGGTTTTTACATAGGGGATTCATGCTTTCAAGTACTTTACCAACTGAGCCATCTCCCTAGACCCCTGTTTTTGTTTTTAATTAATTAATTTGTATTTTTTGTGTTATGAGTGTCTTGCCTACATTCATGTAAGTGCACCATGTTCATGCAGTGCCTGCAGAGGGTAAAGGAGTGCATCAAATCCCCCTAGAACTGGAGTTACACGATTGTTAGCCCCTATATGTGTGCTGGGAACTGAACCCAGGTTCTCTGCAAGAGAAGCCAGTGCTCTTAACCTCTGAGCCATCTCCCCAGTCCCTGTTTTTGTTTTTTTGAGACCGGGCCTTATATAGTCCGGGCTGGTCTAGAATTCACTATGTGCTTGAACTACTGATCCTCCTGCTTCTACCTCCCAAGTTCAGGGATTGCAGATGTGGGCTACCACACCTGACTCAAAAAACCTTCCTCTTCTTCCTCTTTGTCCTCCTCCTCCTCGTCCTCCTCTTCTTGTTTTTGTTTTGTATTGTTTTGGTTTTTGAGACAGGGTCTTCCTAGCCCCAGCTGGCCTGGAACTCCCTATATAGGCCAGGTTGACCTCAATCTCACAGAGATCCACCTACCTCTGTCTCCTGAGTGCTGGAATTAAAGGCATGTACCAGTATGCCTGGCTAAGATATTCTTCTTACGTAAGTCAGATAACCAAGCAGCACAAGGGGGAAGGGGGAGATTGGTTATGAAAATTTATTTGAATGACACAAGATTCCATAAACAAAATAAAAACAGCAATCGACTGAAAAAAAATAACTGCAGGGGCTGGAGAGATGGCTCAGCGGTTAAGAGCACTGGCTGCTCTTATGGTGGACCCAGGTTCAGTTCCCAGGACCCACATGGTGGCTAAAAACTGTCCATAACTTCCAGCGATCTGACACCTTCTGGCCTCTGTGGACACCAGTTATGTATGTAGTGCACAGACATGCATGCAGGCAAAACAGCAACACATGGGGCTGGAGAGATAGCTCAGTTCTTAAGAACATGTACTTCTCTTGCAGAGGACTCGAGTTTGGTTCCTAGCACCTACACTGGGCAACTCACAATCACTTGTAACTCCAGCTCCAGGGGATCTGATACCCTCTTCTGGTCTCCACAAGCACCTGCACTCACAGGTGTACAACCCCTTCATACACATGTTAAAGAATAAATCTTGGGGCTGGAGAGATGGCTCAGCGGTTAAGAGCACTGACTGCTCTTGCAGAGCACCCAGGTTCAATTCCCAGCATCTGCATGGTGGCTACGAACCATCCTTAACTCCAGTTTCAGGGGAATCTGAAGCCCTCTTCTGACCTCTGCAGCATTGCATGACACTGGTGCACTCACATACATGCAGGCAATACGCTCATATGCATAAAAAATAAAAATAATAAAAATTAAAAAAAGAATAAATCTTTAAAAAAACCCATACACATAAAATAAGTCAATCTTTAAAAATATATCTGCAGCATATATAACAAAGAATTAATATCACTTCCTTAAAAAAACCAGAGGACCCGGGTTAGATTCCCAGCACCCACATGGCAGCTAACAACTGTCCATGACTCCAGTTCCAGGGGATCTGACAGCTTCTTCTGTCCTCCGTGGGCACTGCACAACACAGGTGCACTTACCTACATGCAGGCAATATATACATACACATAAAATAAAAATAATAAATAAAATAAAAAAAATAAGGGGGCTGGAGAAATGGCTCAGTGGTTAAGAGCACTGGCTGCTCTTGCAGAGGACCCAGGTTGTGTTCCCAGTGCCCATATGGCAGCTAATAACCATCCACATCTCCACTTCAAGGGGATCTGACACCCTCTTCTGGCCTCCGAGGACATTGGACAAATGTGATACACTTACATATATGCAGACAAAACACCCCTACACATAAATAAGAATAAAATAAATAAATAATTTTTTAAAACTCCAATAAAAGGTAAAACATAAAAATCAGGCAGAGGCATAAGCTGTTGCAGAAGATATACAGGAAGAGATTCTACCTTACAAAAGTCAGAGAAACACAATTTAAAACAATGGATGAGATATGTGTATTAAAAAACAAAAGGACAGCACCAGGTGTGGTGGCACATGCCTTTAGTTCCAGCACTCAAGAAGCAGAGGCAGGTGTATCTGTGAAATGTAGGTCAGCCTGGTCTACATAGCAAGTTCCAGGCCAGCTGGAGCTACAGGGAGACCCTGTCTCAAAAAGACCAAAACTAAAACAAAACAAAACAAAACACCTATAACACGAGAGAGAGAGAGGGAGAGGGAGAGGGAGGGAGAGAGAGAGAGAGAGAGAGAGAGAGAGAGAGAGAGAGCGCCAAATGGACAGCCAGGTGTGGTAGAGCATACCTGTAGTCTTAGCACTCAGGAGGCAGAGACAGGAGGATCATTGCAAGTTCTAGATCAGCCTGGTCTATGTAGTGAGTCTCTGTTTCAAAAGACAAAAAGGTAAAATTAAGTGTTTCTTTAAATTAATGGACTTCAGTTTTTAGAATACCTCTGCTCTTACAGAAGAAGAAAACAAAACCAACAGCAACAAAAAAGCAAACAATCGAGTAGCTAGCACAGAGAATTCCCAGCATACCTCATCACCCCATCAAGAACAATTTATGCCAACATGATTTATTTGCTGCAAGTGATGAGCCAGTGTCGATATATTATGTTTAACGTTCATAATTGGTTCAAATTGTCTTGGTTTGTACATAGTATCTCTCTTCAGTTCCGGATCCATGTTACATTTAGTCACCATTTCCTCTACTTGGGAAGAGGGACCCTCAGCTCCATCAGATTGGCCTGTGGCCATGTCTGTGGGGCATTTTCTTCATTGTTAATTAACATAAGAGGGCCCAGGCCAGGTGGGTAGTGCTTACTTCTAGGCAGGTAGACCTGGGCAGTCCCTGCTCCAGGTCCTGTCTCTTTCACCCATCTATCTGCTCTAGTTTTCTCAGAGAATTCCAAACTATTGGAAACTTTCTTCCCCTTCTCCACTAGCCTCTGGACCCAGACAGCAGTGGGTGCCTCTGTTGACCCTCTGGCTGTCTAGAAGCATTAAGTGGAGCAGCCTCCGGCAGCATCCTGATCCCAGTTGTGAGTTGAAGAACAGCAGAGACCAACAACTGTCTTTAGACACCTATGGTTTGTTTAGGTGGTTATAAAGAACATGTAGTACTATGGTTTATAATTAAAAAGAAAATCCAATAAAGTTAATAAAAAAAGAAATTAAAGTTTTCATTTCCTGGGGACAAAACAAGAAAGGAGCAGGAGGTGTGTGTCGGGGGAGGTGTCTCCTGAGGCCATGGGTTTGGAGGGATGAAGAGCGCTTAAGGGGATGCGGGAATGGAGGGATGGGGGAAGAGAGGGAGGTGGTAGAAAAGACTGCGGGGCCGAGGTCTGCTAGGAGGTGTGGGAGGTAGAGATGGGACTTGCGGCCCTAGAATCTGTATTTATACAGTCGGCTTCACGTGGGGTTATTTTGGGGAGGCTGGTGGGGAGTGTGGCTGGTGGTGGGTGACAAGGGCCGGCTATCCTGTGACACTGCCATAGCCTATGGTCCAGTCCCTGGCTCCAGAGCCTTTTGGACTTCGTTTTTCCAGCAATAAAATAAGAGTTGGCACAAGAGTCCCGTGGAAAGGGGTTGGGGCCAGGTCCCTGTCACAGAGGCTCCAAGCGGGCGGCTCCGCCTCTGGCCAGCAGAGGGCGCTGCGACGCCGCGGCATCGAGCTCTGCGCCCGGCTTGCTGGGGGCTTGCCTCCTGCCCCATCCCTGTCTTTACCACTCTGGTCGCGCCAGAGTGTCCCGAAGCACTCAAGCATCTGCTGCTTTGGATGAAATAGATGAGGCTGGGTCAGGAGCCTATTCAGAAGTCGTTCTTTCCATGCCCCTGCCTCCGCTGGGAGTTTCACAGCCAAGTTCCTCCTCTCTTTTTGTCCAGCAATCTGTGCTTCTGCCGCTATTTCTTGGTGTCCATCTGAATCTCGCGGTAGTTAAAAAACCCTTGTGCGCTGTGCCCCGAAGGAGGGTCAGTCACCGTCCCTCCCGTTCTGGTGGTTCTCTTGCACAAGCCTATGCTCTATCATGGCCTTCTAGTTCCCAGCACAGACGGTGTCCCTCTCCTCCCCAGCTGCAGGACAGCTGGGGTGAGAACCACAGCCCCTAACAGATCCTCTCCCACAATGGGGAAAGAGGGAGGGCTGCTACCTGGTGCGTATCAGGACTGACCTCGCTTTAGCATGTGACCCTAAGGCGAGACCATCCCTGGACAATCCTCTGTGAATGCAGTCTCCCCAAGGCTTTCTTAGGGAGCACCCTCCCTGCTTCCCTATTCCCCAACAGCTCCCCACACTCGGGTGGCTAGGAGTGGCTGGGGGACATTATGAGCTGAATCAGTCCCCATTTCTCACTCTAGTGCCTTCCTTCACTGCCTTCCCTGTTGCCCATATGTCACTGGCTCTGCAGTCCCAGGCCTTGATACTCCCTCCTCTACCTCCCAAGTGCTGGGATTGCAGGCCTGATGTTGCAATACCTGGTTTTATGCCATTCTGGTGATTGAACGCAGAGCTTCTTGCATGCTAGGCAAGTGCTCTACCAACTGAGTTACATCCCTGCCCTTGGGTGTCTGTTTTGTCCCAAGGTCAAAGGAAGCTCTGCTACCTCTCAGTTGCTTGTTCGTCCCTCCTGGGGGTTTGACCATCTGGGCTACCTTCCTTAGGGTTGACTAAGAACACTGATGGGACCAGGCTAGCAGTAGAACATCCTGGGATCCTGATGGCTAAGCTCCGGGCTTGCCTTGTGACTTGGAGGAGCCACCCCAGCCTGTCTAGTGCCCATATACCAAGAGAACCCACGTGCCCCTGCCTCTCAGGCTCTCTGATGCCCCAGGCCCTGTTAGGCTGTTGCCCAGGGTCACAATACAGGAGGATTGACAGGAGTGAGGCCAGACCACTGGGGTTGCTGGGAACTGTAGTCCCAGGGCCAGCCTCCCAGGAAGAGCACCCAGTATCCTCAGTTGTGTGGCATGTGGAGTGGAAAGTGTCTGCAGCCAGGCACTTGAGAGGCTGAATGGATGTGTTGGAAAGGCCAAAAGACCAGCACCTGGGACCAGTGCAAAGACCCCACCCCAGGACCTCATCCCTTCTTATTGTCCATATGCCTTCCTGTTTTCTGTCAGCTGTAGGCATCAGGCCAATGGGCAACTCCTCTTCAGATGCCCCAGGCCATCATCAGTTGCTGGGTCCATGTGACAGGGACCTAGGGAGTGGCAAGGACCTGTACAGACACACCAAACCAGCAAGTCCTGGGTTAGGTATCTGATCATGCCTGGGGCTGTCCATCCTGACCCAGGCCTGGATGACAGGAAGGCATGGTGGTTAAGACCCTGCCAAGTTCAAGTCTAAACTTGAATACTCGTTTACTGTGTAACTATGGAAAGGAAGCCCCTATATCTTCTGAGCCTCACTTTCCCTACCTGCAAAGTGAGACAACAATATCTCTGATGGCCATGGAATTAAACGATGGAGTTTAACAGTAGCTGTGAAAGCTAGCTACGTGCAGCATCAGGAAGCTTGTCCATGCACATTACATGAATGAATTCTTACCCTTGCTCTAAGCTCAGACTCTGTCCTCTCACTGGCCCCCTTCTGTAGAAAAAGAGAGCTGACTCTTGCCCTCAAGGACTCCCTAGCCCAGTGGAGAGGCAGAGCACAGAGCAAGAATTTACTGAGCCAAATCAGTCTTCATTACCCAGTGACACTAGAATTTAGGTCATAAACTTTCAAGCTCTAATGGAGTCCTCCTAATATACCCAGTGAACCCATAGTGTGGACAGGGAACCAAGGCCCAGAGAGGCTGTGACACTTTCCCAAAGGCACACAGCACGTAGGGATGAAAACAGCATTACTTGGTTCAGGTGTCCATGTTCTTCCTCTTGAAATAAATACAATATGTAACATAAACCCAAGTGCTAACCATTGAAGACCAGTTTTCAGAAGAGCCTACTGACTCTTCCTTATTGATGGAGGACTATAGAGAGCAGGTACCAACCCTGCCTTCCCATCTCTCTTCTGCCTCTGGATGCATGGAGTGAGGAACAGTGAGTTCTGTCTGGTAAGGCTAGAGAAGGCTTCACTCACTGAGGTAGGATTTGAAGGATGCCTAGAAATTTTCCAGACAGACATGAAAGGAAACTCATCCAGGAAGAAGGAAACCCATCCAGAAAGAGGCATGGGTGTAGAGGTACCAGGCTTTAAGTCTGGTAGAGCTCATAGCAGAAGGCAGGCCACCATCATGACTTTGATGTGGCTTGCTTCCCAGTTTGAAGTATTGGTTCTGGTCCCCAGCATTGGGTGGAAGAGGATGCAAAGTGTTTGTGAGTTGGAGGCTGGTGGGAAATCTATTGGTCAGTTGGGTTCTCTAGAGAAAGTTGTCTAATCTTGAGCCTGGGAGATGGGAGAATGGCTCAGTTGGTAAAGTGCTTGCCTTGAAAGATTGGGGACCCCAGTTTGAATCCTCAGAACCCAAGTAATAATGCAGGAAATGGTGGTGCCTGTTTGTGATTTCAGCACTGGGGAGGCAGAAGACACAAGATTCTGGAGGCTCATTGGTTAGTTAGTCTAGCCGGGTGAGCCCAGGCCAATGAAAGATCCCATCTGAAGGGAAGTGGATGGCATTTCTGAGGATGACACCAAACATGATCTGTCCTCTGGTCTCCACACACACACATACAAATGTAATAAAATAAAAATAAATTAGCCAGGCATGGTGGAGCACACCTTTAATCCCAGCGCTTGGGAGTCAGAGACAGGTGGATCTCTGTGAGTTCAAGGCCAGCCTCGTCTACATAGTGAGTTCCAGGCCAGCTGGGACTACAGGGAGGCTTTGCCTCAATATGACAAAAAAAATTAATAAATAAAATTAAAATTCCGAGCTTAGGGGCAGGCAAGATGGCTCAGCAGGTAAAGGATGTAGCCACATAAGATGGCCTGATGATCTGAATTCCATTCCTGGCCAAATAAAGGTGGAAGAGAGCCAGTTCCACAAAGTTGGCCTCTGATTTCCACATGTGTGCTGTGGAGTGTATCTTCTCCCCTTCATGCACACTCACATATGTCACATACACACTAAAAAAAAATTTTTTTGAGACAGGGTCTCCCTGTAGCCCCAGCTGGCCTAGAACATACTATGTAAACCAGACTGGTCTTGATCTCACAGAGATTCACCTGCCTCTGCCTCCCAACTGCTGGGATTTAAAAGCATGTACCACCATACCTGGCTAATTTTTTTAAAATAAAAAAATATTATCTTTAATTCTAGCACTTGGAAGGCAGAGGCGGGCTGATCTCTTATGAATTCAAGGTCAGCCTGCTCCCTCCCAGCCCTGCTACTTCCTGTCTGGTAATGTGATGGCGCCTGCCCTTGCCATTTGCCATAATGTTATGTAGCCAAGAGAACCCTCAGCAAAACAGTCAATGCAGGTGGTCATGCCCTAGACTGAATTAAACAAGCATCTTTTCTTTATAAGTTAACCTACCTCTAGCATTTTGTTATAACAACAGAAAATGAATATTGAGGAAGTTGTGTTGGGGATTGAAGGGGACTTGAAGGAGAGGGGAGGCATGGAGACAAGACTCAAAGCACAGGCTGGAGGCAGAGCAATGAACCAGGATTGGTTATGCTGGCTGGAATTCCAGGGACCTACTGGTGGCTAAGCCACTGAAGCAGCCACTGGATGAGTTGTTATAGGGATCGTCACAGGAGATGGCCAGTGCCTAACCTGCTTACAGGGTCAGGTTCAGCTTTGAGCTCTGAGCTGCAGCTGGGCCTGGCACACAGGCATTTATATAAGATGGGGTTGTGTGTGGTCACACACACTGCCTGTGGGTATAAAATGCACTAGAGATTCTGGGTTTGTAGATGGGTAGGGGCATAGGCAAAGGCATTAAAGGCATGTGCTTTGATTGTATGCAAAGACATATAACCATGGATATTGGCACCAGTGAGTCACCCATGGGGTCCAGTACACAGGGCAGGTACACGGGACTTGGTTTTCATGTGTGCATGGAGGTGGGTACACTCTGTGCATATGTACATGCATAGTCTGTAAATGTAGGTATGGGCTTCTGTGTGTGTGTGTGTGTGTGTGTGTGTGTGTGTGTGGAGAGAGAGAGAGAGAGAGAGAGAGAGAGAGAGAGAGAGAGATCAGAAGGCATTCTTGTCAAGGTGGGATGCACTGAGAAAAACTTCAGTATCTGTGAAATTAGAGTGCTGGGGTTGTTTAGAAATGGTCAACCAGAAAACACATGCAAATCAGATGTGACATGCAAATGACCAAGCTTTTCTTTCCTGGCCTGGGCTGGGGCCCCAGGAATCTTCTTGGAGCTCTGGGGGCAGGGGCAGTTGGAAAGGAGGACTGTGGCCTAGCTGGGAGCAGAGCTCTCACCCCCTTGGTCCCCTCCAGCCTGTGAGTTCAGGCTTACATCTTCAGGAGACCTCGAAGACTTCCATGGAACTCCCATGAGAGGCTTCCAGCTGCTGCTGAGCCTGGTTCTCAGCAGCGGGGTGGTGGTGGGGGAGGAGCGAGAGGGAGCTCCCAGACTCTACCGGGGAGAATGGATGTCACAGTGACAGCTGGCCGGGCCTCCAGTCACTAGTCAGGCCCAGTTGTTGGGGCGCCAGGGCGAGGGATAAAGGGCAGACAGGGCCAGGAGATGGACATGCAGGACCCCACAGGTTTTTCTTTGGCATTCGGAGTGGAGGACACCCAGCTGGGGGAGCCTCCCAGCCCTAGCACCCGCTCCCTGCTTACAGGGGTCCCAAGATAGCGCAGCACAGAGTCATGGGGGCCAAGACTGTGTCCTAGAGTTGTCCCTGTGCCAGGAGGACGCTTCCTGATTTCCGCACACGTGCTGCACGCGCAGTGCATGCGCAATGCACGTGCCTGCCCTCCTTAGCTGTCGACACTGGGCATTGTGCCTCTGCTTCTGTGGAGCCCATTCATCATCGGGGTCCCGGGTCTCCATGCCCAACCTTCAGGCCTGGCACAGATGCCAAACTGCCCACAAATGCGCTCCAGTCCCGGGCAGAATCTCCTCCCTTGTTCCCACGCTGTGACTACAGCAGGGCCCAGCCGGGGGTGTGTGTGGTTTCTCGGCCCCACATGCTCTGCTCCCCAAAGTGGCTGCCTATCCAGTTTCAGATTCACACCCAGCTGGGGGCCCAGTTGCCTCCAGAGTGGCATTTCTCTTCCCTGAGATTAGAGACTGTGACTTCTTCCTTCACTTGGGTCCTGTGCTGGATAGCTTTAGTGTCAACTTGACACACCTGGGTTGAGGGAGCCCCAAGTGGGCAATTGCCTCTATTGGACTGGCCTGTGGCCATGTCTGAGGGGCATCTTTGATGATTTTATTCTTGTGCTGGATGGCTTTAGTGTCAACTTGACACACCTGGGTTGAGGGAGCCTCAATTGGGGCATTTCCTCTATTGGACTGACCTGTGGCCATATCTGAGGGGCATCCTCTTGATGAGTGATGTGGGAGGGCCCAGCCCACTGTGGGTGGTGCCACCCCTGGGCAGGTGGGCCTGTGTTGCATAAGAAAGCAGGCTGAGCAGGGGCCAGGGGAACAAGCCAGTAAGCAGCATTCCTCCATGGCCTGTGTTCCAGCTCCTGCCTCCAGGTTCCTGCCCTGAGTTCCTACCTTGGGCTCCCTGATGAACTGCGACCTGGGAGATGTAAGCTGAATAAACCCTTTCCTCCCCAAGTTGGTAGTGGTCAGAGTGTTTTGTCACAGCAATGAAGAAACAAACCAAGGTCCCTAGAGGCAGGAGCTGTGTATGCCATCAGAGTAGATTTCCTGAGGGTAGTGACTGTTCCCACTAACACACTGGAGCCTCTCTCAGGCCAGGTGTATTGACTTCCAGACCAAAGGACTGTGCTGAGCCCAGTCTAATAACCCCATTTCTCTCATACCTAGACCAAGGTCAGAGATAATTCCCATGAGCCCCAGGAAGGGAAACCCAGCCTGTGCCTTTGGCATCTCAAGACAAAACCTGTCATCACAGAAGGCAGGAGGCACTTCCAATGCTCCCATCACAATAGGGTGAGCCTGCTGTCCAGCTACATGGCACCCTACATGTGCTTCACCAGGGTAACCAGGTAAGAAAACTTTCAGTTTCCAAGATGTATTATCCCTGTTGGAATTCAAGAAAAATATGAGGGCCAGAAGAGGCTGCAATGATTATACTATACCCATGGGGAAACTGAGGCTGTGGGAGTTTACTTATCACAGGAACTGAGGGCGGAGGCTGAGCACCCTGTCTCTCAGTGCAGGCAGGCTCCTGGATGCCTTCTGAAACCCTCACCCAGTTCCTGTCACAGGTCCCTTCCTCAAGGTGAGAGTGAACCTCCAGCCTCAGTCCAGTGCCCTACTACTGGCAGTCACTGTGGAGTTCACAGCTGGGTGAGCCTAGGGCTGGGACAATAGACAATTACAAGTGGAATTGAGGGTTGGGCAGTGAGGGCCTCAGGGACCCTCAGTTGAGGGCAGGGAGTGCTTCTGAGATGGAGCCACTGTCTACTGCCCAGAACCATAGGCTCTGGGCAGGACATGGTGGATGGCTGGTGAATGTTTGCTTTTGTCTTGGGACAGCTCCCCTTGGGAGCTGATGAGAGGCAAGGCCTGGTGGCCAGACCTTAGCCCCAGCAGAGGCAGGAAATAGACCCTCACTCTCTCAGGGGCTCAGCCTCATGAAAATGCCCAGCTCTGGCCTGAGGCAGCACCCCTGTGCAAGAGAGTTATGGACCCTGCTTTCAAGGAGTACAAGGTGGACAGTCTTACCCCTCTCTTTAATAATTCATAAGCAGTTACTTCCATTGTAATTGGTCAATGTTAGTCTGTCACCAGTGGAATGGGATCTGCTCTTATCATCTGGCTGGGTCCAGGCTTCCTCTTCTACTCAGCACAGAGCTTGACCTGGGGCAAATGTTCATGAAATGTGTGGATTGAATGGTGTGTGGAATT
This sequence comes from Nannospalax galili, assembly GCF_000622305.1. NCBI lineage: Eukaryota > Metazoa > Chordata > Mammalia > Rodentia > Spalacidae > Nannospalax > Nannospalax galili. The sequence continues at coordinate 4,042,439 of NW_008342393.1, read as the reverse complement.
AAATGGTATGGCAGCCCCAGTCCAGCTCCCACAGAGAATCCAGCTCCATTCTCTTCCATAGTCTATCAGCAGGAGTCCTTGATTTTTCTCCTGAACACAGACTCAGTCCTACCAGGGACTCTCCTCCTCTCCACCAACCATCCCTTCCAAAGCCTTCTCAAACCCACATTTGAATAGTTGCTTCTGGGCCTCACAACTCCCATGGCTCCCTACTGCCCTAGGAAAGTGTCCTAGCTCTGTGCCTGGCATTCTGAGCTCTTGTTTCCCTGCCCCATACACTACATCACCTTCCCTAGACTCAAACATCTTCTATAGCTTCTTCTCCCTCACCTTCTTGGGTGATTTGAGGCCCCTGCTTGATGTTCTTCTGTCACTCTATGTATCTCTCAGCATTTGTCAGGATTGCAGAGACCTGGAGCAGGGCCTGGTACCTGGTACCAGGACAGACTCTCATACCCCAGCCCTCCTTCCTCCTCAGCCCAGTCCCCGTTGGATGTCCTTGTATCGCTTGTCACATAGGGACCGGTTTGTCTGTGATTTGCCTATGTGTTCAGTGTGAGCCTCAGATGGCCGAGCCAGTCACTACCTGGCGCATGTCTTGTCATAACCACAGCCAACAGTGCTCATGCGCAGTTTCTCTGTGTCTGTGAGTGTCACCTCCCTTCATACTCCCAGGACCTCATGTGGGTAGCTATATGCTGGCTGCCATCTTACTAGAAAGTAGGCACCTGATATTTTGTCCAGGGATGCAGATGGGGATAAGGAGCTGTGACAGAGTTAAGGCTTCGCTAGGCTGCTCCTGAACTTTCTCCACACCAGGTCACAGCCATTTTTCCTGCCCTGCCTCTAGCTAGACCCATTTCCTGTTTCTCTGCTTCAGAGCTGAGGGGTACTAGAAATCAGAGGTGGGAGCTATTGGCAAAGCAACAGAACTTCCAGACCCTGGTTCCCTAGGGCAAATCTGTCTTAGTGATTCTGTAAAAATGAATGAATGAATGAGTGAATGACCGAACCTGATACAAAGAAGGATTGCCTTCATCTAGACATCTGTTGGGGTGCATGAGGGATAGAGGGGAGGCAGTGATATTCACAGGGGACTCCTTGGGGCCATGCTGGAAGAGACAGCGTTAAGTCACCCCCTGCCAGTCTGCTTGTTTTGACTACAGGAGTGTCTGTTTGTCTGAGATGTCCCCTGTTTGCCCTTCTTTCCCAGCTATCCATGGTTAGCCGGACAGCTGTGAGAATGTCTGGAGCTGTCTGGCGCGATGCGGTGTGAGAACATCTGGGGCTGGGTGTGCAGCACATTGAGGCGGGGGGACAGGGCCCCTGGGCTGCTGTGTTCTGATCTGAGAGGTAGACCACTCAGGAGCCCCACAGCCTAGGGATGTACAGTTACCCCACTGGCCACTTTTATCTCTGCTGGGCAGCCAGCAATCAGGCGCTTTTAAACTTCATAGTAAATGGATCCTGGGAGGGGGCTGAGGCCTTTGATTGGAGGAAGGATAAGAATAAAGGACAATGAGGCAGCTTCCAGAGTGTGTAGCAGAGCTGGGGAGGATCTCCCAGGGTACCATCCATGGGGTACCACCTCATCCAGGCTGACTTCTTTTGTTACCCCCAGCCCTGGCCTCCAGCACTTGTTAGCCTAAGTCCAATCCTCAGTTTTTCACACTTACATCTTCCCTTCCAGGCCCCAGTCTGGATGTCCTTGATTCAGCTCTAAGGTCCCTGAGGTCCCCTCTTTGCTGACTCAGCATGGTCTTCCCAGCACCACATAGTATATAGGAGATGATGGGAAAAGGAATATAGAGCTGCAGGTGGGATTCTCATCCCTCTGCCAGAATAGTGCTCTCCTCTCCCTATCTCCACTAAATCCAGTTCAAAATATCTCATCCTGGACTCCCCTAAAGATGGAAAGTGGTGGTGGTGGTGGTGGTGGTGTGTGTGTTTGTTGCTGGCGACTGAGCTCATGGCCTCCTGTATACCAGGCAAACACTCTACCATTGAGCTGCACCCCTAACCCAAAGTGACTTCTATATGTAGACTAGGTCTCCTCCACAAAGATGAAGGTCCCAGAGCTCAAGTTCTAGACCTCAGCTACCCAAACAGGGTATACCTGGTGTGCATTCAGCACCCTTTGCTAAGTCAGAGTTGAAGAGAGAGAGGGTCCAGACCTGCCTTCTCCAGGAGATCATAGCAGCCCCCAGTTTCATAGAGTCCAAAGAAGTCTGTGGTAGGAGATGTCCAGAGGTGACAAACCCCTTGGTGGGATGATGTGGCAGAGGCACAGACAGTGACCCTCCCTTGGGTCACACTTCTATGTAATCTCCCTTTGATATGGCAGGATCTGTTACTTGCTTGAGCAATGGGCTGTGTCCCAGGTGATAGCTGTGCTGATATGATAAGGTTCTCAGCCAGTTGTCTTAACAGTCATCAGAGGGCGGCAACTCTGGGTGGGCCTTACTGCATCAGGTGGACGTAAGAACAGAGACCCTCCTTGTAGTCAAAGGTGCTCTGTTGGGCATGGAGAAATAACCAGCCCTGCTGAGGGAGCCCGGAGAGGCAAGATGGCTCCTGACCAGTGGCCAATGAGAAACCTGGAACCTCAGCCCTGTAGTGCAGGAACTGAAGTCTGCCAGTGACCACATGATCTTGGAAGGGGACCCTAAGCTCCAGCAAGGAACACAGCCCACCTACACTCTGATGGCAGTCTGAGATCCTGAACCAAGACCCCAGACTGCTGAGGTACAGGAACTGTGGGGTAGTTGTGCCACACATATGTGTCATTTTGAGCTGTGGGCTTGTGGGATTACTTCCTCAACAGTGGACACAGGGAAAGGTGCTGGAGGGAAAGTTGCAGAGTGGTCCTTGAGAATAGGAGGCTGAACTCAGCTCTGACCATGCCCTGTGCCCCTGTTTTAACCACTCCATTCCCACTGTCTTTACCCATCACTAGGCCCAGCCTGGTGCCTGGGTGCTTGACTCAGGGAACCCTTATGGAACCCAGCTGGTCTCAGTGGTGACTTGGGGAGCACATGTTTTGGGATTCCCAGACTCTGGGGCTCCTTAAATCCAGAGCAACATGGGGACAGTGATAAATCTATCCCAAACCCACACTCCAATCCTAGGGCCAACACCAAATGACACATACACCCTGCTGCCGCCACCCCCCTACAAAAGCCCAGCGCCGCCAGCAGCCCAGACAGCCGGGGCAGACAGCTGCTGCCCCCTCAGCCCTTCTGTGCTTCTTGCCCCCCAGGATGGCTGTGGGGGAAGAGTTCACAGCCACCGTGGTGGGTCAGCAGCTGGAGGAGCCCAGATATAGGGGAGCCCAGAATGTGAGATAGTATTTCAATCAAATGGCCTGCCGGCTTTTCCAGGGGGACAGGGATGGCCAGGGTGTCTGGGAATCTGGGAATAGAAAATGGGAGGGATGTTTTATATTCCACCCCTACCCCCAGTCCCTCCTAGGTGCAGGTGACTGAGGATTAGCCAAGAGACAGGCCTGGTGAATGAGTTGGTTTTCAATGAACAGGGGTGCAAACCACCACCCCTTCTGGGTGTTTCCTGTCCCAAATGTCCTGAGACCTGGCTAGAAGCCACCAGCTAGAGCAGCTGGCAAGAGGCTGACTCCTCTCCAGCACCTTCCTTTTGTCCACAGTAAATGAACAGGATTTGGTTTCTATGCAGATCCCTCCCCTCCCAGGCCCTGGCCCAGGGCTCCATCCATCCTGTCTAGGCCAGGCCTCTCTAGGATACACACAAAGAAAGCATCTCAGGTTCCCTGTTGGGCACCTGCCCTTTGATCTGTTCCTCCTTCTTCCCTGGGGTGCTGGGTGCTCCAGGATGAGGCTCCATCCAGGGACAGGCACCAAGAGATAAGATCTAGGATGGAAAGTGACCCAGGATGAGAGGGACTTTAAAGGGGAGCCGACAACCCCCCTTTTGCCAGGCTCATCCCTGACTGCCTACCTGGGCTCTCCCCTCCTCCACCAACCTGGTGTTCTTTCCCCAGGCCTGGCCTCCCTCCCATCTGTCCTCCATCTTCCCCCTGGCCCTGTGGGGAAGTGCAGGTTGCCTGGAGCTTCACTTCCTGGACTATCTACTGCAACACAATCACCTGGGGGCTCAGAGGACACCCCTTCTAACCCTCCCCCAACTGCAACCTTCAAGGGGACCCTGGACACTGTCATGTCAGCAAGTTGTCAGGGGACCCCACAAGCCTGCGTTCTCCCCGTCCCCAGAACCTTAAGGATGCACAATGTGCACCCATCATGAGCTACCTCCTTGCCCAGGCACCTTGTAGGGTGTGGTTGGGGGCTCAGGACACCTGTCAGACCCCCTCAATGAGGCCTTGTCATTGCAGAGGCTCTCTTTAGTCCACTTGGGGGTGTTCCCAGGGGAACCCCCTTTTATCTTCCTGGAGCAAGGTGGGCTTCAGTGGTGAACTTTTAGACCAGGCCCTGCGGAGGTCTCTCTCCTAACTTTGCTCTTCTTTCTTTCAATTGTTTGTTGGTTTGCTTACTTGTTTGGGCTTTGTTATCATTATTTGTTTTGAGTCAGGGTTTTAACAAGTAGCTCAGGCTGGCCTGGAACTCTTAAACATCCTGCCTCAAACTTTTGAGCCTGGAGTTATAGGCAGGGACTACCATGCCTAGCTCTCCTTTTCCTTCCTGCCAGGTTTGCAGACCAGGCAGTGTTGCAAGCAGTTCCAAGTCTGAGTCCCAGCTCATCCTCACCTCCACACCCTGCACAGGCCCTTCTGTCTGCAGAATGTATGCTCTTCCCTTCTCTTCCCTGCCATCTAAAAGGAGATCAGTGTGGAGCAGAGACCAGCCAGAGGTCTCAGTCAACGATGAGATCTAAAGCTGGAGGAGAGCGGGACGTCCTGGACCTACTGCTTCAGCCCAGGGTGGAATGACATGCTGGTGTTTGTCAGAGAAACATACACAAGGTTGCAGCTGTTTGGAGAGGCTGGGTAGCAGGGCACAGGAGGACCATAGTCCTCCAAAGAGAGGCACAACTGAGCAGGCCCTGCTTGCTGTTTTCGGGAAGAGGAAGTAATGGTGGTGGAGACTCCCAGAGAGGAGGAGATGGGGGAGAGTGGCAGGGGACTAGAGTCAAGAGAGAGAACTAAGGAGGAGGGCCGTGCAGAGGGCAGCTCCAGATGGGGCCTTGGGAAACAGAAAAGAGTGGATTAGCATGTGCACAAGCATGCGCGTGCGTGTGTGTGTGTGTGTGTGTGTGTGTGTGTGTGTGTTTACAAATCACTCTTGACTCGGGAATTGCTGATCAGAGATGGTTAGGAGCCTGAAGCTGAGGATGTGCCTGCTCCCAGCAGCCAGGCTGGAAACCCTCAATGAGGCATTAGAAGAATGCTCAGCAAGGCTTTACTTTAGTTAGGGAGAAATGAGATCCAGACTGATGTCTGCTCTGGACTTTCTTTAGAAAAAGTATCAAGTTGGACTGTGTTTTGGTGTGATTATAAAATGTTCCCTGCAGGTGTCTGAGCACCTCCGAACACTTGGTCCCCAGCTGGTGACACTGTTTTGGGAGACTGTGGAACTTTTAGAAGGTAAGGCCTAGATGGCAGAAAGTCAACTAAGGGTGCTCTTTGAAGGCTGTATCTGCTTCTGGTCCCAGGCTTTCCTCCCTGTCTCCTGCTTGATATCACCTGAGGAATCTTTACTACATGCTCCCACCAGCAAGTGCTCCCACCAGCAAGTGCTCCACCAGCATGTGTTCCCACCAGCAAGTGCTCCCACCAGCAAGTGCTCCCACCAGCATGTGTTCCACCAGCAAGTGCTCCACCAGCAACTGCCCCCACCAGCATGTGTTCCCACCAGCATGTGTTCCACCAGCAACTGACCCCACCAGCATGTGTTCCCACCAGCATGTGTTCCCACCAGCAAGTGCTCCCACCAGCAAGTGCTCCCACCAGCATGTGTTCCACCAGCAAGTGCTCCACCAGCATGTGTTCCCACCAGCAAGTGCTCCCACCAGCAAGTGTTCCCACCAGCATGTGCTCCCACTAGCAAGTGTTCCCACCAGCAAGTGTTCCCACCAGCATGTGCTCCCACTAGCAAGTGTTCCCACCAGCAAGTGTTCCCACCAGCATGTGCTCCCACTAGCAAGTGTTCCCACCAGCAAGTGTTCCCACCAGCATGTGCTCCCACTAGCAAGTGTTCCCACCAGCAAGTGTTCCCACCAGCATGTGCTCCCACTAGCAAGTGTTCCCACCAGCAAGTGTTCCCACCAGCATGTGCTCCCACTAGCAAGTGTTCCCACCAGCAAGTGTTCCCACCAGCATGTGCTCCCACTAGCAAGTGTTCCCACCAGCAAGTGTTCCCACCAGCATGTGCTCCCACTAGCAAGTGTTCCCACCAGCAAGTGTTCCCACCAGCATGTGCTCCCACTAGCAAGTGTTCCCACCAGCAAGTGTTCCCACCAGCATGTGCTCCCACTAGCAAGTGTTCCCACCAGCAAGTGTTCCCACCAGCATGTGCTCCCACTAGCAAGTGTTCCCACCAGCAAGTGTTCCCACCAGCATGTGCTCCCACTAGCAAGTGTTCCCACCAGCAAGTGTTCCCACCAGCATGTGCTCCCACTAGCAAGTGTTCCCACCAGCAAGTGTTCCCACCAGCATGTGCTCCCACTAGCAAGTGTTCCCACCAGCAAGTGTTCCCACCAGCATGTGCTCCCACTAGCAAGTGTTCCCACCAGCAAGTGTTCCCACCAGCATGTGCTCCCACTAGCAAGTGTTCCCACCAGCAAGTGTTCCCACCAGCATGTGCTCCCACTAGCAAGTGTTCCCACCAGCAAGTGTTCCCACCAGCATGTGCTCCACCAGTATGTGCTCCCACCAGCGTGTGGTCCCACCAGCATGTGCTCCACCAGCAAGTGCTCCTACCAGCAAGTGTTTCACCAGCAAGTGCTCCACCAGTGTGTGTTCCCACCAGCGTGTGCTCCACCAGCGTGGGCTCCACCAGCGTGTGTTCCCACCAGCATGTGCTCCCACCAGCGTGTGCTCCACCAGCGTGGGCTCCACCAGCGTGGGCTCCCACCAGCATGTGCTCCCACCAGCATGTGCTCCCACCAGCGTGGGCTCCACCAGCGTGGGCTCCCACCAGCATGGGCTCCCACCAGCGTGTGCTCCACCAGCGTGTGTTCCCACAAGCATGTGCTCCACCACCGTGTGCTCCCATCAGCGTGTGTTCCCACCAGCATGGGCTCCCACCAGCATGTGCTCTGCAATTGAACAATGACTAAAATCCTTGGGAAACCATGAGCCAAAATAAGTGTCTCCTTCCTTCCTTGCTTCTGTCATGTATTTTGTTACAGCAAAGAAGAAAGTAACTAACAGTTACCCTACTTTCAGGACTTATAAGGCAACTAAAATCAAGATACTGTGTTACTGGTGTAAAATAGACAAGTGGGTCAAATGGAACAGAATAAGGATTCCAGAAACAGACACCCCCCCCGCCCCCGCCCCGGGCCAGAAAACTTGACTTTGGCAGGTTAGAGGAGACTTTTCTTTTTCAAATATTTTTTAAAAAATTATGTGTATTTATGTGTATGCCACATTTAGATACTGTGGAGGTCAGAAGAGGATGTTGATCCCCTGAAGCTGAAATTGCAGGTGGTTGTGAGTCACCCAACGTGGGGGCTGGGAACTGAACTTGGGTCCTCTGGAAGAAAACTACTCTAACTACTGAGTCTTCTCTCCAGCCCCATTGGGGACTTTTCAAGAAACAGTGCTGGGACAATTGTGTATCAGTATGTAAGAAAAAAAATTGTCATAGACCTAAATGTAAAACTTAAGTTATAAAACTTCTAGAAGAAAGCATGAAAGAAAATGTTTGTTAGACTGGACTAGGCAAAATGCTCAGACATGTTGCCTAAGGCAGAATTCATAAAAGAGCAAAGTCATTAAAGTAAAAGTCCTTTCAAAAGACACAACTATAAAGTTGAAAAGATAGCCACAAAGTGTGTGGGGGGGAATAGCAAAACACGTTTCTGGAAAAGGATTTGTATTTGAAATATCCAAAGAACTTTCAAAACTCAACAATGAGAAAATAAAAAAATTGAAAAATAAGGAGAAGGGGGCTGGGGTTAGAGCTCAGTCAGTAAAGGGTTTGCCATGCAAGCATGAGGATCTGAGTTTGATCCCCAAAAACCCATGTAAGAAAGCCAGGTGGGATGGCACACCCCAATCCCAGTGCTGGGGAGACAGAGACAGGTGGATCCCTGGGGCTCGCTGGCCGGCCAGCCTAGCCTGGCCAGTGAGGTGCAGGCAGGTGAGGGACACTTACAAAACCAATAAAAGTGGATGATGTTCTGGGGAATGACACTTGAGACTGACCCCTGGCTTCCACATGCATATGGCCTCATGTATGTACCCTCCCTCCCCCATGAACACATGCACAGGTACAGAGAATAAGGAAAAGAGCTGAACCAGCCTCCCTGAAGAGGCAGAGAGGGCAAAAACTATGAGAAGCACTAGCAGCTTGTGCCAAAGGTGTGTAAATTAAAACAGACGTCAGATACTACCACACTCCTATCAGAATGGGCAAACTTGAAAACTGACCATATCATGTGCAATGAGGACACAGAACAAGAGACCTTTCATTCACAGCTGAAGGGAATCTAACATGTAGGACTGTTGTGGGACACTGTGTTCCATCGCTGTCCTCCAAGCATAGTAGCCATTCTTGCCACCCTAATTCAAGCAACTGTGACTACTGTGATTACTTCAGCAAGATCAGCCTGTTGACGCTCCCTCATAGAAGGGGTTGGGAAGACTCATTAAACCCTCACTTCAGGTTCCAGCATGCCCTCCCTCCTGTGCCCCCGCTTCATGGGGTCTCTGAAGGTGCTAAAGTGTAGAGGTGGCAAGTTAATTGAAGGAGGGGGGACTCCATCTACGCAGGCGTGGATAAGTCGGTGATGCAGCTGTTTCAGAGTCACCCATGGTCCCATGAGTAACCCAAATTTAACCATATTCCTCTAAATAAGGCCAATACTCAATTGGTTTGCCAAGCTAGACTTGGATAGAATTGTTTCTTTGATCTGTTGTTGGTGCCCTATCTGGGGTGAATAGCTGTTAGTTCACATCTCCCCAAGAAAAGTTAAACACAAGTACCCCAAAAATATTGCTAAGCACTTGCCCAGCTGAATTCAAAACTTATGTCCTACATGGAAATGTTTTAGCAACCTTATAACAGTTAAGAACTGGAAGCAATGGGGCTGGAGGGATGGCTCAGCGGTTAAGAGCACTGACTGCTCTTGCAGAGGACCCAGGTTTGATTCCCAGCACCCACATGGCAGCTACGAACTGTCCTTGACTCCAGTTCCAGGGGAATCCGAAGCCCTCTTCTGACCTCCAAGGCATTGCACGACATGGGTGTCCTCACATACATGCAGGCAGTACACTCATATACATAAAATAAAAATAATAAAATATTTAAAAAAAGAACGGGAAGCAATAAGGAGGCTGGAGGGATGGCTCCATGGTTAAGAGCACTGGCTGCTCTTGCAGAATACTTGGATTCTGTTCCCAACACCCACATAGTGGCTAACAACCATCCTTAGCTCCAGTTTCAGGGGATCTGATGCCCTCTTCTGGCGTCCTTGGGCATTGCATGACATGGATGCACTTACATAAATGCAGGTAAAACACTTGTAACTCACACACATTTAAAAAATTTTTTATTTATTTTTATTTTATGTGTATGCATGTATTGCCTGCATGTAGGTAAGTGCACCCATGTTGTGCAATGCCTGCGGAGGTCAGAAGAGGCTGTTGGATCCCCTGGGACTGGAGTTACAGACAGTTGTTAGCTGCCATGTGGGTGCTGGGATTCAAACCCGAGTCTTCTGCAAGAACAACCAGTGTTCTTACCTGCTGAGCCATCTCTCCAGCCCCAACTCATACACGTTTTTAAAAAAATGGAAGCTGCCAGGCATGGTGGCACATGCCTTTAATCCCAGCACTTGGGAGGCAGAGGCAGGCAGATCTCTGTGAGTTCAAGGCCAGCCTGGCCTACATAGTGAGTTCCAGGACAGCTGGGGCTACAGGGAGGCCCTGCTTCAAAAAGACAAAAAAAGGAAGCCACCAAGATGTTTCAATAGGTGAATGAATAAACCAACTGTGTAATTCATCCAGTAAGTATTATTCAGTGATTAAAAAGAGATGGATGAACTGGAAATGGATATTTCCAAGTGAATGAAGGTTGAAGACCACAAGAGAGGATGCAGAAGTGATGATGTAACATAACAATAGGAAACACCCTCACTGAAAAGAGTGAAGGGAAAGATGCCAATCCAGTGACTTGGGAAATGAGCAGCTTTAAGAGTAAGGCTTGCCCATAGTGCTGTGCTCTAGTTGATGAAGTCATTTACTGTGGGGCAGGGGTTAATATCCTGATATTGCTCTGCACATATGCTGGACTTAAGCAATTAAGCAAGAGGTTGCCAAGTGGCAGGAGCCATGTTTCTCACTGTGCAGTGGGAGGTTCCAAGTGAGCGAAGGAGGTGACAGAATGATCAATGGATTAAATGAAGATTGCATACAAAAATATCCACAGAAATGTCTCTATATTACGTGCTCTAGTATACATATATGCATTTCCTTGTTCTGTCAGCTCAGGTCTAGAAACAACCACATCCTGTCAGACAGGAGCATACTTTGTACCCAGGTCTTGGTTTTGAATAATAATTTCAATAAAAGGCACCAGGAATCGTTAGAGAAATGGCTGAGTGTGGGACACAGGCAGGTGACATGGATGAGCCTGGAGTATGCTACAGTGCCAGAGGTAAGCAAGCACTGGATCAAACACAGAAGCCCCATAGTGATGGGAAGAAGTCACAGGAGTTAATTGAAAGAGCTTAAGGATGGCTCCTGAGGGTAATATAGATTTTTTTTCCCCTTCTTATCTTTTTGCCTTTTGAGATAGGGTCTCACTCTGTAGCACACCTGGCTCCAATAATGGACTAATTTAAGCAAAAAATTAAGTAGTATCGGGCTGGGAATTTCAGTTGGCAGAGTGATTACCTAGCATACTGCTGTAAACAGATGATTGATTGGGCATAGTGCTACCTATTTGTAATGGGAGACAGAGGCCAGGGAATCACAAGTTCAAAGGTAGCCTGGGCTATATCATGAGACTCAAGTCAGCCTGTGCTACCTATAAAGACTGTGTTTGAAAAACACTAACATGAAACAAAATAAAAATTAATAAATAAGCTGGGCATGGTGGCACATGCCTTTAGTCCCAGCACTTCGCAGGCAGAGGCAGGCGGATCTCTGTGAGTTCAAGGCCAGCCTAGTCTACATATCGAGTTCTAGGCCAGCTGGGGCTACAGGGAGACCCTGTTTCAAAAAGACCAAAAAAAAAAAATAAATGAGGCGGAGACATATCCGATGTCAAATACTGTAGATTCAACCATCCACAAGTCAAAAACATCTGAAAAAAAGTGTCTATACTGAACAAGTAGAGATGATTTCTCATCATTGCTCCTTGAACAATTCAGTATAGCAACAATTTACATAGCATTTATATTGCACTAGCAGTATAAGCAATCTAGAAATGATTACACACACAGGAGGATGTGTACTAGACACTGTGCATAAGGGCTTCATGTATCATGGGTTTTGGCGTCTGCAGGGCATCCTAGAACTGACACCCCACAGATATCCAGGGATGACTATATACAACTGAGAAGAGACAGCTTCCAATTCCTGAGCACTAGCTCTGTCCAAAGAGTGTATGTAGTATGGAAACAGGAGAAAGAAGGGAGCTTGTGATGGAAACATCTGCCGAGCATCTCCTCCAGATAACATCAACAGGCAAAAGGAATGTTGATAGCGTGTGCTCTTGATATGATGTGACAAAAATGGCATTTCTATTCCCCAGACCCACAGACCCAGTCTAATCATGGGAACTTCTCAGAACTGTTAAGGTCATCACAGACAAGGACGTCTGAGAAACCATTATGGCCAAAGAGGCAGGCCTAAAGAGTTATAACTACTCAATATAGTGTCCAAGATGGGGAAAAAAAGGAGCTCTAGATAAACACTAAGGAAATATCAATAATGCATGAACTTAAGTAATATTAACGTGTTCATATTGGTTCACTAAATGTAACAAATATATAATAAATGTACACTATATTAATAATATGGGAACCTGAGTGTGGCTGTATAGGAACTCTTTGTACCAGCTTCATAATTTTTCTGTAAATCTAACACTTTAAAGAATGTTGACAGCAAACACTAGTTTTTTTGTTTTTTGTTTTTTTTTGTCTTTTTGAGACAGGGTCTCCCTGTAGCCCCAGCTGTCCTGGAACTCACTATGTAGACCAGGCTGGCCTCGAACTCACAGAGATCCCCCTGCCTCTGCCTCCCGAGTGCTGGGATTAAAGGCGTGTGCCAACATACCCGGCTTTCTTCTTTTTTTTAAAGAGCCAGGTGTGGTGGTGCACATCAGTAATCCCAGCATTTGGGAGGTTAAGATAGGAAGATCATGAGTTCAAGGTCAGTGGGGTCTACACAGTGAGCTGGAGGCTAGCCTGGTTACAGAGTAAATTCATTTCAAGGGTTGGAAAGATGGCTCAGTGGTTAAGGGCCCTTGTAGCTCTTCCAGAGGACCTGAGTGCAGATCCCAACACCCACATCAATTGACTCACAATTGCCTTATAACTTCAGCTCCAGGGATCCAAAGCCTCTTTTAGCCTCCAAAGGTACCTACAATGAAAGTGTGTGCCTGTGTGTGTGTGTGTGTGTGTGTGTGTGTGTGTGTGTGTAAGTTCAACAAACTAAAAAGAAATGTCCCATATGTTAACTAGTTGATTGAATCCTTTTATAACTTATATACATATCATTGTTGTACACTGTAAAATATATACAATTGTCAATTATATTCTAACAAAGATGGAGAGGGAGCCGGGCATGATGGTGCATGCCTTTAGTCCCAGCACTCAGGAGGCAGAGGCAGACGGATCTCTATGGGTTCAAGGCCAGTCTGGTTTACATAGTGAGTTCCAGGCCAGCTGGGGCTACAGAGAGACCTTGTCTCAAAAAAGATACCTCCCTGAAAAAAGAGGGAACTAAAAATTCACTCAGAAAAATAAGGCTTGTTTGTTTTTTGTTTGTTTGTTTAATTTTTTTTTGTTTGCTTGATTTGAGATGGGCTGGCCTGGAGCTCCTTAATGTAGCTGGGGATAACCTTGAGCTTCTGATCCTCCTGCCTCAGCTTACCACATACTGGTGTTACAGATATGCACTACCATGCATGTCTCAGAAAAATAACATTTTAAAAGAAGAAAACATACAGCTCAGTAAAAAATGGCTAGAAATGTGCTGAAAAGGGGCTGGAGAGATGGTTCAGTGCTTAAGAGCACTGACTGCTCTTGTAGAAGACCGAAGTTCAGTTCCCAGCACCCACATGGTGGCTCACAATTGTCTATAACTCCAGTTCCATGGGATCTGGTGCCCTTTTCTGGCCTCTGCAGGCATGGCACACATGTGGTGTACATAGGCAAAACACCCATATACATAAAATTTAAATAACTCCAAAAAACTTTAAAAAAAAGAAACATGTTGAAGATGCAGCTCAGTCTTGGAGTAGTTGACTAATGTGTTTGAAGTCCAGGGTTCACTCCTTTGTGCTGAAAACATAAGTGGGCTGAAAACATAAAATCTGACTGTTTTACTGAAGACAGCAGATAATCCTCAGCAACATTAATCATAGGACAATGTAACTTAAAGCTACAGCGAGATATCACTACACACACATCAAGCACGTTCCTAAGTGCTTTTCTAAAAGAAAAGAAAACATACATTCCCATACAGAGACCGAACGTGAACGCCCGTGGTAGCTTTGCTTGTAATATCAAGTATTGCCTCAGAGCCTTCATTTCCTGTTCAGTCCACCATCAATGGTATCTTTTTTGTTTTGTTTGTGCACGGCAGGCAAGTGCTATACAACTGAGCTCTATCCTCGGCTCTCTTTACTTTTGAGACAGAATCTCACTAAATTGCCCAGGCTGGCCTTGAATTTTCTATGTGTCCTAGCTAGGCCTTGAACTTGTGATCCTCCAGCTTCAGCCTCCTCAGTATCTGGGATCACAGACCTGCATCACCAGGCTTGATTTTGATGGTATATCTTTTTTTTTTTTGGTCTTTTTGAGACAGGCCTAGAACTCAATTTATAGACTAGGTTGGCCTTGAACTCACAGAGATCTGCCTGCCTCTGCCTCCTGAGTGCTAGGATCAAAGGTACACATGTGCCACCACACCCAGCAATGATAGTCTTGATTCTTCCTTCACTGCAGAGTTGAGAGCTCTGGTCTCCATCTCGCTTCTCTCTGACCTCCCAGCTCCTGGGAACTGTATTTTTTACCAAGTTGTTAACATCTACCTTCTAGAAAAACTGTAGCCACATCTTCTCTGATTTGTCCAGAAGTTGATCCTTGCTAGAAATAAATAAACAGCATTTGGTCATGCAATGTGCTAGGATCACAACATGACTATGACAACCAGTCATAGTCAGAAAGGTTCAGAGTTTCATAAGAATACACAACTTGGGAGTAAGAGGGATGTAGTTTTTTCAGTCTCCACAAACTCAATTGCCTTGGACATAACCCTCTTTCTTTCACACAGGGTGTCATGTATTCCAGGCTGTCCTCAAACTTTCTGTGTAGCCAAGGATGACTCTGAAATTCTGATCCTCCTGTTTTCACCTCTCAAGTGCTAGGATCGCAGGACTATGTCACCAAGCTCAGTTTATGTGGTGCTAGGGCTTTGTACATGCTAGGCAAGGGCTCTACCATCTGGCTACATTCCCAGTCCCTCACTTCTATTTTTCAGCATTAAACAGAATGGCTTAGTGTAATAAGACATGAAAAAGAGATAAAAGGCATACAAATTTGGAAAATGTGAAATAGTCAAAAACAAAAATCTTGGAAGCTGGGGCCCAATGGTTTTGAGCACTGCTGCTTTTGCAGAAGACCTGAGTTTGATTGCCAGCACCCACTTGGCAGCTAAAATCTGTCTGTAACTCCAGTTCCAGGGGAATCTGACTCCCTCTTCTGACCTCCGCAGGCATTGCATAACATGTGTGCACTCACCCACACACAGGCATTATACTCATACACATAAAATAAAATAAATAAAATATTTTAAACAAAACAAAAAAACTTGGAACCTGAGCATGGAGGCACACACCTGTAACACCACAGCACTTGGGAGACTGAGGCAGGAGGATTGAGTTCAAGGCCAGCCTGGGCTACATAGTGATACTCTGTCAAAAAACAAAACAGAGGGTTGGAGAGGTGGCTCAGTGGTTAAGAGCACTGGCTACTCTTGCAGAAGACCCAGGCTCAAATCCCAGCTCCCACATGGCAGCTAACAACCATCCATAACTCCAGTTTCAGGGGATCCAACACCCTCTTCTGGCCTCTATGGGCACTACACGGCATGGATACACTCACATACATGTAGGCATATAACAGTCATACACATAAAAATAAATTTAAAGTCAGCCAGGCATGGTGGCACATGCCTTTAATCCTAGCACTTGGGAGGCAGAGGTAGGCGGATCTTTGTGAGTTTGAGGCCAGCCTGGTCTACATAGTGAGTTCCAGGACAGCTGGGGCTACAAGGAGACCCTGTCTCAGAAAAAAAGACAAAAAAAATTTTTTTAAAGAAAAATAACTGGGCGTGGTGGCGCATGCCTTCAACCCCAGCACTCAGGAGGCAGAGGCAGGTGGATCTCTGTGGCTTCGAGGCCAGCTTGGTCGCCACAGTGAATCCAGAACAGCTGGGGCTACAGGGAGACCCTGTCTCAAAAAGACCAAAAAAAAAAGAAAAGAAAAGAAAAATAAGCAAACAAACCACCAATACCACCAAACAAACCCTTTAGAATAAAATATCATAGCAAGGTTTCAAGAACACAAGGTTAATATTTTTTTGATATTTTATTATTTTTATTTATTTTATGTGTATGAGTATATTGCCTGCATGTAAGTAAGTACACCCATATCATGCAATGCCAGTGGAGGACAGAAGAGGTGGTTGGATCTCCTGGAACTGGAGTTACAGACAGTTGTTGTCATGTGAGTGCTGGGATTCAAACCCAGGTCCTCTGCAATAACAGTGTTTTTAACCTATGAGCCATCTCTCCAGCCCCAAGGTTAATATTTTTAAAAGTTAATCACTTTCCTGTAGACTAGCAATGAACACATGGAATTTGAAATTAAAACACTATTTACATTTGCATTACAAAAATTAATATTTAGGCATGAAATCAGTAAATATGTATAAGATCTATTGAGAAAAAGCTACAAAACTTGAATGAAAATCAGAGGACTAAATAGAGAGGCAGTCTATGTTCATGGATAGGAAGGCTCAGGTTGTCACTCAGTTTGCAACTTAATCTATTGATTCAATTCAATCCCAATTGGCCTTTCAGCAAATTATTTTATGGACATCAACAAACTAACTCTAAAATGTATATGGATAGGCAGAAGATTCAAAATAGACAACTCACTATTGGACAAGAAGAGACGTCAGAGGACTATGGTCTGACTCCAAGATATGGTATAAAACTACATCGATCGAGAAAGTGTTGGTGAAAATACAAATAGATCAATGGAATGAAATCAAGAGCCTAGAAACAGGCCCACATAGATACAGTCAACTGGTCTTTGACAAAAGAGAAAGGGTATACAATACAGCAAAGACAGCCTTTGCAATCGATGGTACTGAACTACCAGAAATTTACACGGGGGTTGGGGAGGATGGGGGAGGGGGAGATAAAGAGAGAGAGAAAGAGAGATTGATTTCAAGCCAGGTGTGGTAGTGCACACCGTTTTTTTAAAAATTTTATCTTTATGTGTATGAGTGTATTGCCTACGTGTGTTTAAGTGCACCCCTGTCATGCAATGCCCGTGGAGGTCAGATGGTGTCAGATCCTCTGGAACTGGAGTTATGAATGGTTGTTAGCCTCCAGGCACCATGTGGGTGCTGGGAATTGAACCCAAATCCTCTGCAAGAGTAGTCAGTGCTCTTAACCATTAAGCCATCTCTCCAGCCCCAAGAGAGAGAGATTTCAAGTGATGTTGAGATGGACTTCACCCTGAACGCCCCTACTGTACATGGGATCAGGCCACCCATACCCTTCCTGCCTCTTAGCTTTTCCCAAAATGGGGAAATGAGAAGTAGAGGGGACAGACTGGAGAAACAAAAACAAAAACAACAACAGTGAGATGAGATGCCACTCCACCTCTATCAGAATAATCAAAATTCAAAACGCTGATGGTACCAAATGCTGGAGAGGGTGTGGAGCCACAGGAACACCCACCTACAGATATTGGGAAGATGCAATGGTGCAGGCGTGTTTTAAGATATCATGGCAGATTCTTACAAAACAAAATATACCCTTACGATACGATCCAGCAGTCTAACACCTTGCAATTTTCCCAAATGAATAAAAAAAAGTATGCTCACATAAAACACTGCACATAAAGATTTATGGTGATTTTATTCAAAACTATTAATACCTAGAAACAACCAGGGTGTCCTGCAGCAGGTAGACTATGATATATCCAGACAATGAAATATTATTCATTACTAAAAAAAAAAAAAAGAAAAGAAATGTACTATCAAGCTGTGAAAAGACACGGAGCAGTCTTAAAGCTCATTACTAAGGGGTAGAAGCCAAGTTGACAAGGTTAAAGATTGTATGATTGCAACCACATGACATTCTAGAAAAGACAAAACTGTAGCCACAGTGAAAAGGATGGGAGGTTGCCAGGGAGTGAAGGAAGGGAGAGATGAATGAGTGGAGGTACAATTCATCACATTACACACTTATCAAAACCCACAGAATGCACAATTGTCTGGAGTAAACTCCATGTGGACTTAAGGTGTGTTATGTGGTTATTTCCTCTGAGTTGAAATATTCTCTTCTGAAAGGAGGAGGGAGACTCATGAGGCTCCGAAAGCTCAGAAAGTTAAGACTCACAAGACCCCCAAAGGGGAGACTCTTCCATGGATCTGCCTGTAAATTGAGCAGAGTGCTTCAAGGGATGCAGCTGGAGTGGACTTTTGGGTGAAGCACCTGCCTTCAAGTCACCCATGCTCCTGCAAGAATCCCAATAAACTCATTGGTTTGGCTAGACTTGGATGGAATAGTTTCTTTGGTCTGCTGTCAGTGTCTTATCCTATCTGGCACCCAGTGTAGTGATCAAGGTACATCTGCCTAAGTTTGTAGATTGTGATAAATGTGCCCTGTGGAACAAGATGCTGATGGTGAGGGAGACCATATGTTCAAGGAGAGAGTATACAGAAACTCTCTGTACTTCCTACTTGGTTTTCTTGCAAACCTAAAACTTCTCTAAAAATAAAATAATTACTGAAGATAAAAAATCCACCAGGCATGGTGGCACACAACTTTAATTCCAGCACTCAGGAAGTAGAGGTAGGTGGATCTCTGTGAATTTGAGGTCAGCCTGGTCTACATAGAGGGTTTTAGGCCAGCCAGGGCTACATAATGAGACCCCTGTCTCAAAAAACCAGAAATAAAATAAAATAAATAAAAATCAAAGCCAACCACAGAGCTTAGAGGAAGGAACTTTTGTCATTGCTTTGGTTTTAAGAGGGGTGATGCACATAAAGCTTTGGTTCTTATGGTGAGCTGATCATGAGCTTTTAGAAAAGCAGTATCTATAGGCTAAGCGGAAATCAGGTGTAGGAGAGAGATGGTGGCCAGGTAGTAGGCTTGGGAGTCAACTAGAGTGGGGACAGGGGTTGTGGTGCAGTGGAATAGTTACCAGGAAGGCAGTATGGCAGAGACGGAGTATTATTAGTTACTTTTTGTTGCTGTAATTAAATACCATGACCAAAAGCAACTTAGAAAAGACTTTATTTTATCTTTTGGTTCCAGTGGGTTGAGTCTATCATGGCGGGAGGCACAGCTAAAAGCAGCCAGAGACGGAAGTTGGCTGATCACATTTTTGTATGCAAACCAGAAAACAGAGAGCGTAGGCGCCTGAAGAGGGGTGAGACTATAAATTCTCAAAGTTTGCCCCAGTGAAGTACGTCCCCCAGCAAGACTCCAAAGCCTAAAAGTTAGTGTGATAGGGAGTAAAGGCCTGGAAGAGTTGCTGAAATTTTTGCACTGTAATGGTTGCTAAGAAAAGGCCTGGAAGAGTTGCTGAAATTTTTGCACTGTAATGGTTGCTAAGAACTTTGGACCCTGAAAGGCCCAAGGATAAGATAAGAAATAAGAATGAGGGGTAAATGGGAATCTGCCTGTGGTTACCCCAGATAGAAGTCATTGTTTTCCAAGCTTGCCTCATTCCTGTATCTTTTATGACATGTGTTACCTGTAAACCACTTACTTATTGCCACTATGCATTACTTGCCCTTTGCATGTATTCCTCACACGAGTATAAAGGCCCCCAAAGACTTGAGTGAGGGGCTGACTCCTTATAGAAGGATCCGTGTGTCAGTCCCGCTAGCATGAAATTAAACTTTTCCTCACCTGACTTTGGCTGTTGATCTCTGATTTTTCCGAAACATTAGTTCCATAACCCCCCTACACACTGCCACCAACTAGGGACCAAGTATTCAAATACGTGAGCCTATGGGGGCATTCAAATCATCACAGAGTAAAAGGCCATGAAGGACTCCCACAGGCTCCTGAGACTTCTGGTTTCCCGCAGAGGAGCAGGTGGAGAGTTGATTCAGTGTCCTGGTGGTTCAAGATGGGGTCCCAAGTATCCAGGTCACCCATGTCACCCGGAGGCTGAGAAGGTGGGGTCTGGGAGCCAGAACTGGATTCCACAAGAAGGAAGGCCAACTGGTCCAGGAGGGGAGAACAGGTTGCCAGGCAGTGGAGCACTGTGGGCCGTGGTTGAGGGGTATAAAGAGGTGAAGATCTTTTTCCAGGAATCTAGAATTTGGTGGGGGAAGAGGGCAAGAGGCTAGAAGTTAGAGAGGCGCAGGCTCAGAGAAGGTGTTTATAGGATGAAGGAAGGAAGAGTAGGAGCGTGTTTATAGACTGGTGGGAGGGTGTCCTCAGAGGGGAATCCAGCACAGGTGGAAGTGACTTTTCCACTGGTTGCTTCCATTTACCATAGAAAATACACTACACTAATAAGGGAAAAACGGGGAGAGGAAATGAAACCACCTCAATTCCACATTTTGATTTGGTCAATAGTTCTGTTTTCTTCTGAAAAGCTTTTCTTGGCAGAGACAGGAGGGGAACCCAAGAAAGTCAGGTTCCAAGACCCCATCTTGCCTGGAACCAGAAGTTAGGATGCAGTGGGCACTGGGCTGGTGCTGAGGACTCGCAATAGCCTCAAAGTTTAACCACCAATCCTTCAGAAACTAATAAAGAAACCCGGACCCGACTCGCTTGGCTCCCCATCCTGTATCTCATTCCTCCCCTCTTCCCTGGGGCCACCATACTCGGGACCCACCCCTGACCTCCACACGTGGAGAGGGCAGGGAAGACCACAATGTAGTGCCTTTGGGGTAGGCTTGGCAGTAATTGAATCCAGGGACCTGGAGACAAGCAGAGGCCGGTGGCTTTCCCCGGCCTAATTAGAGGTATTTTTTTTTTAAACCAAGGAAACAAATCCATATGGTCTTCCAGTCTTTTCTCAGGCTCTTTACCCTCCTGAAGTCGTAAATGTCCTGGGCTTTTTAGCACCAGGGGATTGGGAAGGGGGAGGGCCCACAGGCTAAGGTTTCTTGCTGGAACCAGGGTCCAGAATCTGGGGCCTCAGCGCCAGGATCCACACCCCCACCCCAGCCCCTGGCTCCCTCTGCTATGCCTGGCACACAGCCTCCATCCTCCACCCACGCAAATCTCCATTCTCCCCCAGGACCTGGGGTCGGTCTGCCCCGCCCTCGCAAACTCTCCTCCAGTCCAGGACTTCTTCCCTCAACAGGTCCAGTGGTGTGTAGACTTCCCTATTCTCTCAGCTGCTTCCTGCATTGATGCAAACCCCCAACCTTTTGTCAACCGTTCCTCCTTTTTGTATGACCTTTTCCCACCATAAGACTCTGGGAGTAGATCAGAGACAAAATTCAGGTTTTGTCATTAGCAAGCAAAGGTGTGTGTGTGTGTGTGTGTGTGTGTGTGTGTGTGTTAAAAGCTGCCCCAAGCAATTTTCTGCTGCAAATTAGAAGGCACCAGGTGAGAGCCAAAGCTGGCAGAAGGGACCTGCAGGGCTTTATTTCTATGAGGATGGCTCTAGAGCTGGGAGGAACAGAACCTGGGATGGGAGCTGCCCGCCCCACCAAGCTGTGTGACTGGTGGCTGCATATCCAGGCCTGGGCTTCTCTGCAGAACCAGGCAGATGTAGGCTTCTTGAGTGGGTGACAGAAACCTGGGGTGTAAACACTGGGAGGAAGGGGCCTGTTCTCTACTCTCCAGATCAGCAGAGCTTTGGGTTTCTGCTTGCATGGTGTCTTGCTTCTGAGACCTCCCTCGAGGGGTCCGTGAGAAAAGTTCTGTGGTGCCTCAGCTTCCACAGGGGATTGGTTGCAGGATCTCAAAAATGTTTACATCCTTCAGTAAAAAGATAGAGCATTTGCATACAAACCACACACCCTTCTGTATACTTTAAATCACCTCTGGATGACTTACAATACCTAATTTGATGTAGATGCTGTTTAAATGGGGAATAATGATAAGGAAATCTGTACTTGTTCAGTACAGATGCAATTTAAAACATTTTTATTTTATTTTTTTATTTTTTGTGTATGAGTGTTTTGCCTTATATATGTATGTAAGTGCACCACGGGCATGCACTCCGATGGATCACCTGGAATTGCAATTACAGGCAGTTGTTAGCTACTATGTGGGTGCTGGGAACCCAGTTGGGATCCTCTGCAAGAGCAGCAAGTGCTCTTAACTGCTGAGCCATCTCTCCAGCCCCCTATGCATTTTATTTTATTTATTATTTATTATTTTTTATTTTTATTTTTTTGTCTTTTTGAGACAGGGTCTCCTTGTAGCCCCAGCTGTCCTGGAACTCACTATGTAGACCAGGCTGGCCTCGAACTCACAAAGATCTACCTGCCTCTGCCTCCTGAGTGCTGGGATTAAAGGCGTGTGCCACCATGCCTGGCTATTTTTTAGTTTTATGTGTAATGCTGTATTGCCTGCATTTGTAGGTAAGTGCACCCGTGTTATGCAATGCCCAAGGAGGACAGAAGAGGATCCCCTGGAACTGGAGTTACGGACAGCTGTTAGCTGCCACGTGGGTGCTGGAATTCGAACCTGGGTCTTACGCAAGAACAACCAGTGTTCTTAACCGCTGAACCATCTCTCCAGCCCTCCCCATGCATTTAAAAAATATTTATTCATTTACTTATTTATTTGTGTGTGTGTGTGTGTGTGTGTGTGTGTAGGTAAGAGGGCAACTTTAAGGAGTTGGTTCTCTCCTTCCACCTTGTTTCTGAGGCGAGGTCTCACTTGTTTCTGCTGCTGCACTGTGCGCATGTGAGTTTCCAGAGGATTCCCCTGTCTCCTCCTCTCATCTCACTTTAGGGGTGCGAGGTAGGATTACAGACTCGAGCCACACTGCATCCAGTTTTATTATTATTGTTGTTATTTTTGATGTGGGTTCTAGGAATCACAAACTTAGGTCAACAAGAACTTTTCCTCACTGAGCCATCTCGCTGGCCCACAATTTTTTTGACTTTCAATCCATGATTGGTTGAATCTGTGTCTGCAGAAACCACAGATACGAAGAGCTGACTGTATTTGGAGGTTCAAGGTCTCAAATGTGTTCCCACTTCTGCTGTGCAGCCATGGTACAACTTTGGGAGAGATTTCTCTGAGTCTCAGCTTCCTCAGGTACAATGGAGTGACCGTAATAATTGTTCATCCAGTTTAGCACTGGGTGAGGAACAGCCTAGTAAGCGTATGTCTCTGCAAGGAGCTCTTGTGGCCCAAGTGAGACACAGGAGCTGTCACTAAAACTGAAGGGGATTGAAGGGGGGAGTTAGACAGGGAAGCCACACAGTTGACAGACAGGTGTCTGGTGCCTAATCTGCAGCCCTTTCCAGTTGCAGCCCAGTTCAGCATCACATCCCTCACCTGATCATCTGCTTCTGCCGGGAGGCCCAGGCTGGTCTGCCTCACAATTGGTGCTTGTGGGTGGCTTCTCTTTCTCCTTGTCAGCCAAGAATGGGGGAAAGAGCAAACTGCTGGCCTGGCTGGAGCCTCAGGGACAACCCTGAGTGGCTTTTGCCAAACATGTCAGGTTGGATTAAGTTATGAGGCTGGCGAATCATTGTTTCTCTCCTTTCTTCGGCTTTATCTTTAGCTGACTCTCTGTGCACAGTGGGGGTCTGGGTTCTCCTTGAAAGGCAACGCTGGTCCTGTTGGCTGTGAGGTTGGAGTAGAAGTGGGACTAAGTAGGTAGAGGGAGCCAGGCTGGGCTCACTGTCTGTCGAAGGGTCACTTCCAGGGTTCTGAGCACCTACAGAGCTAGGGATGGGGGTGGGGAAAGTCTCAGAGACTCTTAAATTTCATAGATGATATAAAGCAAGAACTCGAAGTTGAATAGAATCCTTCATATACAAAGTACTGAGGCACTTTAAGGCAGTGTGGCAAGACCTGGGCTCTGAAAGGAAGAAGCGTATGGGAGGCAAAGGGATGTGTGTGGCTGGCTCCAGGTGCAGTCCTTGTGGGCTGCAGGCATTAGTTTGTGCTGAGGGTGGAGGAGGGGTAGGGTGAGGGAGGGGGATACAAATCACTCAGTCTAGCTACAGTGACAGGTATAGGGTGAGAGATAGGCTAGGAGGGCAGGGTGGGGTTCCTGTTGAGGGGCCTTTAATACCAGGATGGGAGAGACAATGACTCAAAGATAATTTGATATAATTATATTCATAAATATAATTTAATAGGTTGTGCTAGATTCAGTCTCATACATGCAGTACTAGCTTTAAGTAGTGCAGCAAATTGCCAAGTTAGTAACTAATTATCCCCATTTATTCTTAGGGAATAAGAGCTCAGATAGGATTTGGGATCTACTTTCTCCAAGACCCCAGAGCTAGTAAGTGACAGGGCCTGGCTTTGAGTCCAGGAGTGTGTGGCTCTAAAGCCTATATTCCTTTTGTAACCCTAGGGGATGGAGCTAAGATAACCAGGAGGAACTTTGGGGAGAGTGTTCTGGCAGGCAGACCTGGAGACTTCCTTTCCAGAACTGGGCGGGGGGGCTACCTGATGGGATCTTTCAGAGATCAAGGGACGGTAGAGTAGCTTGAAAGGCAGAATTTCTAGCCAGGCATGGTGGATCATGCCTTTGGGAGGCTAAGGAAGAAGGATCATTAGGAGTTAGGGACTAGATTGGGTTACATTGTGAGTTCCAGGGCAGTCTGGGCTGTAGAGTAAGACCCTGTCTTAAAGAAAGCAAAACGGCCGGGTGTGGTGGTCCACACCTTTAGTCCCAGCAGAGGCAAGGCAGAGAGATTGAGACTGAGATTGAGGCCAGCCTCGTCTCCATAACAAGTCCAGGCCAGCTGGGACTACAGGGTGACCCTGTCTCAAAAAGAAAAATAAAAGAAAGAAAAGCAAAACAAAACAGACAGACCTCTAAGAAAATCTCAGGTGCTGGGACCTACTATGGATAGGCAGAGTAGTAGGCAGCTAAAGGTGGGTGGAGAGACTCAGACAGGCTGCCCACCATGCCCGTGAGTCTGCAGCATGGCCAGCTGTACTTTTTTTTCTGACCCTGCCCACAGGCCTGGCTCGGTTGGCTCTGTGTCAGGCTTGCGGCAACAGCAGCCTCCAGCAGCCTTGGTGGAACACTGGGAGTAGAGGGTAAGGGGGCTAGTGGCAGGCTCAGGGTTCAGACTCCAGGCTCTGAACTGGGATCCCCTTTTTTTCTTCCCCTGGTGGGGTCCAGCTGTCCCTGCCATTCTTTAAGAAGGGACAAGAGTTGCTGGGAGGGGATCCTTTGGTAACATTGAAGCAGGGTCAGTTTATCTTTAATCCCCATCCATCTCTCTGAGGTTTAGTTCCCATTTCAGTCTCCCTGTGTTCCTAGACTAGTCCCTTCATCTCTGTCCCCACCCAGCATCTCCAGCTCCAACCTGCTGGTAGCACATCCTGCCTGAGATGGGGCAAGAGAAGGAATAGAAGGCTCTGCCACTTACTCTCGGATGGCCATGGGCAAATCTCTGACTTTCAGTTGTCTCACCTGAAAAGTGGGTCCAATCATGCCTCTCATACAGGAACAATGGGATGATCATACAGAATGACAGTTGTGATAGTGCTTTATAAGCTTTAAAGTGCTAGACAAATGACATTTGGTATTATTAAGCAGTGTTGGAGGGGGGTCCTAACAGTCCCAATTCCCTAGGGTCCTCTGGAGTCTCCAGGCCTCCCCCCTATCTTGAAGCCAGACTCTGGATTGGTCCTGAGTATAGGAGACAGGCTATGGGCTCCACTGAGGCTAAAAGACATCTGCCTACCAAGCCTGGGCAATGGCTTCCTCCTTGTCCTTCATGGAGCAACTTTACTGATGGAGGGCTACCTGGATGGGGGCACTGACTCCATGTTGGGTCTGCCTCAGACAGCTTCTGCACCAGTGTGCCAAGCAGACTTTCCCACTGCTAAGACCCTATATGGGGATCCAAGTCTTTCTGGGTCCTGTCAGCCTACCATACTCCCTCCCCTGTTTTCTTCTGCCAACCAGGCACCTGGGCGGGTGGGGTGCTGCAATTTGGCCTGGATTAGAGCCTCCCCCAAGAGCCCCCACCCTCACCTGAGTCACTATTCTGGGTTTGCCCAGCTCTGGGGTTTCTGGAAGCCTCTCTTGGGAGGCATGTGACAGGCCCTGGCCTGACAGGCATGTGGCACTCTCTGGACACATGCCCAGCCCATGTGTTGCCCCAGGAAGGAGGAGTCAGGTGCCCAGAGCTGCTGAAGTCACTTCTGTATGAACTTAGTGTGATTTTTGACTGTTCCCTCCTGGGCTGGCTTCTGGCCAGTCACCCTGCCTCTCCCTACCACCACCACCACACACACACACACACACACACACACACACACACACACACACACACTAGAAGGGATGCCTTGAGCATTTAGCTGGCTCACGAGGCCTGGTGGCTGCTTCTCCAAGTCTCAAAGAGGCAGCATTTTGACAGGAAATCTAGACTGTGGCTCTTCAGGCAGAATCCAGTCTCACTGAGATGAAACAGTTTCTGTCTCTGTTTTGGCTAGGCTGGGAGCTCCCAGAGAGGGAGACCATGGCTCATGCTGCTTAGTCTCTGAATCAGGAACAGTGACATGGATGTAGGAAGGGGAAACAAGATTATGGAGCAACCAGAGGAGTGGAATCCTGAGGACCACAGCTGGCTGCTTCTGTTGGCTGAGAGTAGAGATTTTCCAGGCTGCGAGTTTTCTGAGGCTGTCCTAGTTGAAGGGTACAGGGTGGCTCAAGGTTACCAGCTTTACAACTTAGGGTTCAAGGCTATGGGGATCCTACCCTCCCCTACTCCTCATACTAGACTTCTAATTTCTGGGAAAGCCCTGTCTTTCTCCTTCTCTTAGCATAGCTTCCAGGAGACTTATCCAGGGGGGTCTCCTGTGTCTCACCTACCACCCTCCCCTCTGACCTCTACCATCTATCTCCTGTACCCTGCTCAAGGTCAATCCAATTGGCTTGCCCCAGTCCTTCCCCTCCAGGACCTCCTGCAGTCCCTGCTCTGGGGTCTCCTGCTACCTTTCTAGAAATCTGTTATTTTCTTAAGCTTCTTTAAGTCTACAAGATCCTAGGTCTCCCAACTCACTGCCTGACCCTTCTAAACCTTTTGCCTTGTCCTTCCTCTCTGGTCACCTAATCCCTGTTCTACAGAGACCTCAACCAGTGGCTGGCAGATGACTCAAAAGGGTTCCACCCAAATGTTGGAATTCTTCTGAACACAGATAACCAAATATCTCCTGCCCTTCTGTGACCATGACCCAAAGGCTTTTTCACCTCAGCATGGAAGTCTCAGTCTTCTCTGAAGTCCTCTCTGCTTCCCAACTATCCCATCTCCATGAACAACTCTATCAGCCACTCAATAGCTTAGGCTAGAGCCTGGTCTTATCCTAATTCCTCTCTCTTACTGGATTTTACCAGTTCTGGTGCTAAGGGTAGCTTATTCCGCCTCTTCCTCTTCTTCCTCTTCCTCTCCTCCTCCTCTTCCGCTTCTGCCTCTGCCTCTGCCTCCGCCTCCTCCTTCTTTTCCTTATGAGGTAGGGTCACACTTGTAGTCTAGGCTGTGCTTGGATCCTCCTGCCCCAGCCTGAGTACTGGAATTATAGGCCTGACCCCTATGCCAAGTTTTTACTCCTTTTCCTTTCTTTTTTTTTCCAGTACTGGAAATTGAACCCAGGGCCTCATGCATGCTAGGTAAATCCACTGAGCTACATCCCTAGACATTCCTTCTTTTTTTAAAAATATTTATTTACTATTTTTATTTTATGTGTATGAGTGTATTGCCTGTATGTATGTAAGTGCACCAGTATCATGCAATGCCCATGGAGGTCAGAAGAGGGCGTCAGATTCCCTGGAACTGGAGTTAACAGACTCCATATTTAGCTGCCATATGGGTGCTGGGAATCAAACCAACGTCCTCTACAAGAGCAGCAAGTGCTCTTAACCACTGAACCATCTCTCCAGCCCCTTCTTTGTAAATTTATTTATTTATTAAAAAATTTTATTACATTTATTTATTTATTTATTTATTTATTTATTTATTTATTTATTTATGTGTGTATGCCACAGTGCATGAGTAGATGGTAGAGGACAACTTGTGGCAGTTCCCTCCTTTACCTTGTAGGTCCCCCTCCCCTCTCTCCTCCCTCTTTCCCTCCCTCTGCCTCTCCCTCCTCCTCCCCATCCTCCTCTTCTTCCTCCTCCTCCTCCTTTTTGACATTTCCTCTTCACTCCCTCTCTAGATTTTTATTTTATTTTTAATTATATGTATGTGTGCAAGTGCACATGA
This sequence comes from Nannospalax galili, assembly GCF_000622305.1. Classification (NCBI taxonomy): domain Eukaryota; kingdom Metazoa; phylum Chordata; class Mammalia; order Rodentia; family Spalacidae; genus Nannospalax; species Nannospalax galili. Next base: position 4,014,415 of record NW_008342393.1, on the reverse strand, counting down.
GTGCAGGTGCCCGAGGAGGCCAGAAACCTCGGGTCCCCTGGAAGTGGAGTTACAGGCAGTTGTAAGCTACTCAACATGGGTGCTGGGAACCAAACTCAGGTCCTTTGGTCTTCTGCAAGAACAGCAAGCACTCTTAATTACTGAGCCATCTCTACAGCCCCTCTTGACAATTCTTACTAGAACTTTATACTCTCACTGCCTGGTGGACCCCAAGTGTTGTGCCAGATTGGGGCTGCATTTTGGGTTTCGGGGCTCCTTTTTTAATATTTTTAAATTTTATTTTATGTGTGTGAATGTTTTGCCTTCATGTAAGTACACTAAATGCGCCAGAAAGAGAGTGTCGGATCCGCTGGGACTGGATGGAATTAAAGATGGTTGTCAGCTGCCATGTGGATGCTGGGAACTGAACCCCATGTCCTTTGGGAGAGCAGTAAGTCCTGAGCCATCTTTCCAGATCCTCAGTAATGCTTTTTTAAAAAGATTGTATTTAACCAGGCATGGTGGCATAATCCTTTAATCTCAGCACTTGGGAGGCAGAGGCAAGTGGATCTCTGTGAGTTCAAGGCCAGCCTGGTCTACATAGTGAGTTCTAGGCCAGCTGGGGCTACAGGAAGACCCTGTCTCAAAAAACAAAAACAAAACAAAACAAAATTTTATTTAACCAGGCATGGTGGGACACACCTTTGATCTCAGCACTTGGGAGGCAGAAGAAGGTGAATCTCTGTGAGCCTGGTCTGCCAGCCTGGTCTACAAAGGGAGTTCCAGGTCAGCTGGAGCTATTCTCAACAACAACAACAGCAACAACAAAAATATTTTATTTATTTTTATATATATGAATGTTTTGCTTGTATGTATCTAAGTATACCATGCACATGCAGTGGCCCCAAAGGCCAGAAGAGGGCATTGGATCCCCTGTAACTGGAGTTAAGGGCCCGTATTAGCTATGTGGGTGCTGGGAACAAAACCCAGGTCCTCTCAGAGAGCAGAAAGTGCTCTTAACCCCTAAGCCATCTCTCTATCCCCTCCCTTTCAGTACTCTTACTCAACTCCCCACCCCACCCCAGGATGACCACTACCACTACCACGGTCAGTGCTCTGCTTCAGATGAGATGACATTCCTGCCACAGGGATGGAGCACTTGACCCTTACCTTAGCCCATCTGTGATTATTTTTGTGGGTTACAGGGATGGGCCAATCAGAACCAAAGACCCCTGAGGATTCTGGCTAGGATGATTAGGACCAAGGTGCTCTTCTTCCCCAGAACCCTGAATGTGAGGCCATGCAGCCATCTTGCCAGCACAAGGAAAAAAGCCATTAGAGGAAGGAGAGGAGGAGGTGGAGATAGAGAAACTGGGTACTGGCTACCAGGACCTGAGGACCTGTTGAGCCAGTCCTACCCTGGACTTTTCACTTCTGATAATGGACAGTGAATTTCCTCTCTGAGTTGGATTTGCTTTCTCTTGCAACACAGACTCCTGGCTAGTGAGCATGGTGAGGAGAGGGGAGCTCTCCCAGGATGGCTTCTAGGCTCTCTATGGAGTAGGCCAGGTGCCAAGAAGTCATGGCATGGCCTCCCTCTGCTCCAGCACTGATGAATGGAGGCTGGGCTGCCCTGTGCCCCTGGCCTGCACATCCTGTGCACAGCACTGGCATCTAAGAGTAGAATGAGAACCATCTGGGCTGCTGATGGAAGCTGTAGCCAGGGGCAGGGCTAGGTCCCTGGGAGTGGATGCTGAGCCCCAGACCAAGGGCTTTGGGAGGAAGGGGGGCTTCAGGTTTCTGCTGGGTGACTCAGAAGGACCCTTAAATTCTAAATCACTAGGCCATAGGGTATCGGGGAGAGGCATTCCTAGATTTTTCCCAAGGGGGCAATCACAGCCTGGGGAGGAGATCCAAACTCACTTCTACAAGAGCCCTTTGGGAATGTTGCTGGAAATACTTGGTGCTGGGATTGTGGGGAAGGGAGCAGGGTTGCTGGGAAGGAGCAGCAAGTCTGGGATGTGCCCGGATGTGGTGGGAAGGTAGCACCACTGGAACACCCTGGGAGGGATGAGAGGAGAAAACTGGGATGTTCCAGTGGGTTCTTCTATGATGGTACCTTTGGGAAATGTCCTGGGCCTCAGCTCCTGGATGGTTGTAAGGCTGGTGGAAGTCATGGATGCCTAGGTAGAACATCCTGGGAAATGGGGACTACTTCCTGGGCCTGGGAGTTCTCACTGTGGGGTGGGGGTTGGGGGGCTGATGAGCCCTGCCCCCTGTCTGCATGGAGGCAGTATACTGCAGCACCCCAGGGCATGTGCTAGGAATGCCTGTCCACTTTGAAGGAGCTGGGCTGAGAGCTGGATCTCTGGCATGGGCCAGGCAGGACAGCAGAGGGGTGGCTGGGGTGGCTGGGAAGGGTCAGCATGAGGGTAGAAGTGTTGGGAGGGTTGGAGCAGGGAACCATAAGGGACAGGAGGCTGAAGAAAGAGTACTCCTTACCTAGGCTCCTTTCTCTCCAGACGCCTGGAGGCCCAGCCTGGTTCCCTGGCCTTCTGCCCACCAGCTGCCACAAAGCTGGGATGGATCTGCTTTGCATTATCAGAGGAGCCGCCTCCTCCAAGCATATGGTCAGCAGACCCCTCACCCAGAGCATCTTGGGAAATGTCTTCTGTTGACCCCAGCTCTGACAAGCCCCTTCTTTCCCTGGAGCAGTGACAACAGGCTCAGGGTCCCCCATGGCCCTCTCTTCTGGATATAGAAGCCTTACCCATGTTCCAAGTCTCATCGTACTTTGTCTACTGGTTGACAGAGGGAAGGGAAGGAGGGGAAGGGATGGGGCAGATGGGCCTGAAACGATTAAGGGCTTCGGCCACCAGCCTGGAGAATGAAAGACAGATAGACTCTAGGGTCTGAGTTCAAAGGAGGGATGCCTTGAGGGTGGTATGGCATTGCCGGGGGGGGGGGGGGTCGTCAGAAGGGAAGACTGCAGGCCCAGGCCCAAGGACACCAAGGTCACAGAAAGAAACCGAGGGAGGGGGTTCCATCTGTCCTCTGATACCTCTGAGGACTTAGAATGAGTCCCTACTGTGGGAAATTCAAGTCTGTACAGCTGAGCTGCCCTGTGCAGTAGCTACTAGCCACATGTGGTCATTGGCATTTGAAATGTGTCTGATCCAAACCGATATTTGGGGGAAAGGATAAATATACATAGAATTGTGACAATGTAGTGGGATTAAAAAACACAAAATATTGGGGCTGGAGAGATGGCTCAGCAGTTAAGAACACTGGCTGTTTTTGCAGAAGACCCAGGTTCGAATCCCAACACCCACATGGCAGCTAACAACTGTCTGTAACTCCAGTTCCAGGGGATCCAATAGTCTCTTCTGTCCTCCGCAGGCATTGCACGACACAGGTGCACTTACCTACATGCAGGCAATGCATGCATACACATAAAAAAATCCAAAATATTTCATTGATAATTTAAAGATATCGATTACACTTTAAAATGATATTTTATATCTACTAGGTCAAATATGTTAGTATGCCCAGCTGTTTCTTTTACTTATATAAGGTGCCTGCTAAAGAATTTACAGGTACACACGTGTTACTTGTGTCATATGGGTATGGATGGAGCTGCATCAGAGCACACGAATCACTTACTTAGTACTATTGAATAGTATGCCAGCTCTGTACCAGGCAAGGCGCTAAGCATTAGAAGTTGGACAAAACCAGAGCCCATTTCTGATTTCCTGGAATTTATAATAATCAAATAATTACTCAGATGAGTGCCTAATCACAAAGCAAGCTTAACTAGTCTAAAGAAAAAGCTCATGTGGTTTCCGGAAGCTGAAACCTGACTTGGAGCTGGGCATGGCGACACTTGCCTGTAATCCCAGTGCTTGAGGGATCAGAAGTTCAAGGCCAGCCTTGTTTATATATTGAGTGTGAGACCAGCTTGGGATATACAAGGCCCTGTTAAACAAACAAACAAATACCAGAGGGCTGGAAGAAATCTGATTGGGGCCCAGAGCTCCACCAGGCTTCCCTAAGGATGCACTGGACTGAAGTAACTTGGGAAAGAGTGTTCTAGATAGAAGGACAGCATGTGCAGAGGCCCTATGGCTAGAGGAAATAGTAAAGTTTAAAGAATTCTGAAACGCTTATTTGGGGGGTGCACAGAGTAAGGAGAAGCAAGGGCAGTGAGTCTGGGGTACTCTGGAGGCGCCTCACATAGCCCTCCAAGACCATAGTAAGAATAGGAAGCTGATGAAGCAATTTAGCTTTTGAGAGGGAGAAAGAGGAGGGGTTCGGGAAGACAGAGGTTTTCTCCCCATTGTTGGGAAGAGACAGGGAGGTAACCATCCCCATTGGCTTTCAGGGTCTAAGAATGTAGTCCAGACCCTCTACCAGACTCCACAGAAGCCCTGGTCCCTGTCTGGCCCTCTCTCCTTCCCTCCTCTCCTCACTTCGCTTCCCACCTTCCTCCCTTCCCTATCTGGGCTCCAGGCTCCAGAGCTTCCCCAAGCCTGGCCTGTTCTCTCTTCCCAGGCTGGCTACCTCATATACCCTGAAGAGGCAACTTCCATGTCCCTTCCCTGACCTCTGCGCTAGACTAGGACCCAATTAAACTTTGTGCACTAGCTAGGGCTGTGTATTCTAGCTCTCTTAAGAATTTACAGATGCTGAAGGGAGGATTTGTGCCCCCCCTCCTTACTTTACTCTCACTGGACAGCATCTGGCTTTTCCCACAAGAGGCACCTTTAGGGCGAAGATAGTATTTCTCTCATCAGAATGGGAGGTCCCTTGAGTAGCAGACGTAGCTCTCATCAGATTAGGAATGTCCCAAGACTGAGCCCATCTTCTCCATCAGACAGGGACTGTCTCCCATCACTCTGGGGCCTCTCCTATACAAGTTTCATTTCTCCCACTTCTGACTTCCCCCTGCCATGTGTTTCTCACCATCCACCTCATCAGTCGGGGTGGGAGACAAGGAGCCTCCTGTCTCTTCCATGTCTGACTCTTGGCTGGGCCCGGCTGGCTCTGCTCCCTGAGCCTGGAAGCCTGGAAGGCTTGTTTGTTGTTCTTCCTGGAAGAACAAGCTCCTCCTACCTTCCAGGGTGACCACAAGTCCCTACTACTGGAGGACCTGGACAAGAGACCAGTTAGGGCTGAGCAGCTCTGACCACCTGCCTGACCAATCCTCAGAAGGGGCACATTCTGGAGCCAGGAGCCCTAGAGCCCAGGTAGCTCCAGGGGCTGATCAGGCAGGGCCACTAGCCAGGCAGGCAGGAGTCCTGGTTAGGATCTTCTCACAGAGCCTCAAGAGAGAGGCCTGCCTGCCTGACTCCAGGCCAGGCCAGTCAGCCTCCTGCTGGGCCATCTGGATGGAGATGCTGTGTGATCTTGTGTGTGTCTGTCTGTGTGCTACAGGCCATGTGGGTGGCTGTAGGGTTATGACCTGGCCCTCCTAGCAAGTCTCTGGTTCCCCTGTGGTCAGTTTCACTTCTGACATCTGGTCAAGTTCACAGCTGGCCAGCTTCCTGCATGGCAGTTTTTACTTTCCCTCTCAGAGATCTGGGGGCAAAGGGCCCCCACTCCTTCCCCCACCCACTTGCAGGAACTTCATGACTACACTTGTAAACTTGCTGGATTTCTGTTAAAACTTAAGAGAAAAATAAGACAGGAATGTACCAAGTTGGAAATTATACTGAGGGCCCCTGATCCACACATGCAAACCCAATGAACTCAAATCATGGAAGCTTCCAGAAAAATCTCTTGGCACCACTTTTCTTTCTTTGCTATTTAATGTTCATCACTTATGTTTTATGTGTAGGTTTCAGGAGGGCCCAAGAAATGATTACACAGGATGCAAGGGGAGGTGACAGGGAGGGTGATTGGGGGGGTCTGGAACTCACAGCCCCCAGTTAAAGGGCCAAAAAAGTTCTCATCTCGGCCCAAAGGGAGGCAGGAGGGGGCCCAGAACCAAACACATGCTAAACCATACTTGCAGCTCCCTCCCTTTCCCCAACTGCTGTGGAGGAAAATACACACAGACTGTCCTGCTCCCCAGATGCCCCAGGGAAGGGCCAGCAGGTGGGGTTCCTCTCCTCATTGCAGATTGAGATCCACAAAATGCTACCTGCTTACAATGCTCCTGGTCGCTTATACAGGGTTTGGAGGACCCTGGGTGGGGAGGGGTGCTGGTCAGTTCGTGCATACCCTGCCTGGGGCACCTTCATGCTAAATAGAGGGAAAGCCGCACTCATTCCAATAGCAAGCAAAACAGAACAGGCCAGGGAGGGGGTAAAAAATGCCACTGAGACCTCATGCCCCTTTCTGGTGGCGCTCAGGAAATCAGTCCTTTGTAGAGAACTTGGTAGAGACCCACCACCGGCCACAGTCCAGTTCTTTCTTGCTGTCTGTTTTTCTTCATTTCAGCCTCCTGGGTGCAGCCAAATCCAGGGCTTTGGGAAGAGGAGGAGTGGGAGCATTCCTCCACGCACAGGCCCTTGGAAGACAGACGCCATCTCAGGCCTCAGCAGTTCTTGGCTTGCCAAGCCCGGGGGCGAGGAAGACAGCCCCATGAAGCTCAGCTTCCTCTGATACCTCTTTGGCAGCAACCCTAGCGGCAGGATCCAGTCTCAGCCCCCAAAGAGGAAGACATGGAAGGAAAGCAAGATGTTTCCTCATGTGGGGTGTGTATGTATGTGTGTGGTGGGATAGGAGTCTTTAGTCCCTGATCCCTAGGGTTGATTCTAAGGGCCAGTGTTGGCTCCAGGTCTATGCCAAGAATGAGGGCACTGACAGATACATCACTTCACAAATATCATGTGGACAAGCCTGACAGAGGCAGACAGAGGCAACTCCCCATTCCCCAAACCTAACTTCATCAGGATGGGCCAATAGACCAGGTCGTCTCCACAGCAGCTGGGCAGGGGCCTGCAAGTGATGGAAGATAGGGCAGACCTGGCTTCCAGACATTTCCCTGAAATTCACCCCATCCTTGCCATCAAGCAACCCTAATGTTTACATTCAGAAAGGAGGGTGTCAGCCTACATTTGATCTCCTTGTTGCCAGATGGCTTAGGCCAGTCTCTGCCTCTCTCTGGGCCTCACTATCTTGTGTGTAAGAGAGGGTTGTAGACTGGGTTTCAAATTGGCTTCCAGCTCAGATAGGCCTGTGATTCTCTTCATCTTTGGCCAGAGGGGAGTAGGGAGGGGCCTGAGGAGAGGCTAGACTACCACGATGCTCCCTGTTCCCCAGTTCACAGTGTAGAGTCCATGGCTCTGATTCTTCAGTACCGCCTGAGTCTCTGGGCCTTTGCCCCTGCTACCATCCCTGGTGTCAACCCCCAGATATGACACCAGCTATGGTGTGGGAAAGGTAGGGAAGGCCTGAGATGGTGATAGGGCAGGGCAGGGGTGGGAGGTCCTGTCTCTCATTGGAGAGGGAGTGTGGTCAGAAGCAAGGGGCCCCTCAGGAGCAGCGACAGGGCTGTGGTTTGGAGATCTGGGCTTGGAGGCCCTGCACAGAGGAACTCAGCTCTGACTGCTGGGCCACCCCAAGGGAACAGCTCCATGGGGGCTGGCTAGAGCATCAGTCGTTGGAATGTGGGGCAGGACAGGGGCTCCAGATCGGTAGGCTCACACAGGGGATGTGGCTGTGGACTCGCTGCACAGGCTTTCCACAATGTCAGCTCTCTGGATACGGCGCAGAGCAGCCAAAAGAGCATCGAGTGTCGCGCTGTCCTGGGCAAACCAGCTGTCCAGCAGGGCATGAACTGGGCAGGCCTCATGGGTGAAGGAGTCTATATGCTCAGGCTGGTAGCCCAACTCGCCTGCCAGATGCCGCCAGGTGTCCCCTGCAGAGCCATTGAGCAGCTTCTCTACCTCCTCACGCTTGGTTGGGGGCAAGCTACTATAGAGGTTGCCATCACCTTTGAGGGCTGCAAAGAAGCAGAGGGTGTCAGTCCCTATCCCTGAACTGCCTTTCCTACAGTGGACCTGGGGGCCTGGGCTAAGACCCAAGAAGGGCTAAGGCATTCTCCTCCTAGTCTAGGGCTAGAGGCCTCTGGATAGCCAAAATGAGGTCCTGGATGGGGCCAGGGTGGGAGGGACCTTGGGGCTGCTGACTCACCCTCTCCTACCCTCAGTGCCTGCACCATCATCCTCCCCACAAGTGCCCCTCCCTCCAACAATCATCAAGGCAGAGGAGGCCACAGTACTCAGCACTCAGCCAGACAACTGCAGCAAGTGTCCTAGGGCCCTATGGGTTGCTAATTAGGGTATACACTTAAACACTTGTTCCCCAGAAGTCCAGGGCAGGAGGCTAATTGCAGCTACTTTGGGCAATAATTAGCCCCCAGGGGGGACAATTAGCCTGATGAGTCTGGATACTTTGGCTTGTAAAAGCCTCCATTTCCCAAGTCATCCCAGTAGAAAACACTTCCCCTTCTCACCTCCCAGTGCCCACCCAACCTCTCTCCTACCTTCTGCCAGTCCCTCCTGGAATCTAATCATAATTGTACCCCTGGTGTTCTGTCTTGCCACTCACCTTGGCCTGAGGTGGTCTGCGTGTGCGGCTGCTGGTCATGGAGGCTCTGGCTGTCCACAGAGATGCCACTGTCACTGTGGAGTTTCTCTCCCTCAGGTGGGGGTGTCTGGTTCACCGGGCGGCTATTGGCCCCCTGCTTGTTTTGCTTGCAGCTGTTCCACCTGGAGCCCAGGGATAGGTCAGGTCTTGGGGTGAGGGGCTGTACCAGCCAATGTGGCTGAGACATTTGCACTCTGATGGATGGGGCCTGGGGCATGACAGGTGCCCACAGTACCCAAGGAGCTTATTTCTTCAATGATCTTAGCCAAAAGACTGAGAAGTGCCAAGTGCTCATTTCCTTATTCATTGCCCCACTCCCCAACACACACACACACCACACACACACACACACACACACACACACACAAACACACAACGTGAAAACTCTGTAACTTTGAGACTGGAATAACTCTGAAATTGTCCAACAAAGGTTCATGGAATGAATGGTGTATAAATAAATGACTTCCCAGAAATTCTACTTTTCCTAATCTACCCTCCTAAAATATTTCCACATGTGAGTAGACACACACACACACACACACACACACACACACACACACACACAGATTTCCTCTGCAGTTATAAGCAACAACAAAAAACTGACCAACTGTATTATGAGTGGTTGTAAATGATCAGATAATCTATGTTCTGAAGAAAGCTCTCCTGATGAGGATTAAGTGTAGGAAACCAGGCTGCCAGGCCCTAGGGTAAGATGAGCCTAAAACTTTAAGTCCAGGCTGTAGTCTCTGCTAAAGGGAGGGGTGCTGAAAACAGTAGCTCTGATAATCCTTGTCTTGCAGAACACTGCGAGACTGGCAGGAGACAGTGTCCTTGTTACAAGTGCAGGCTCTTTGCTCTGTGGGAAAGTGTCTTGGTCAAAAACCCTTAGCTCATCTCCTTGTCCTGAACAAATAACTCAGTTATCCTTAGCTAAGAGATTAGGCCAGGTTAAAGGTTTACTCCTGAGCTAAAAGCTAAAAAGTTCATCATGCTTTTAACTCTAAGAAAGAAAACATTGTGGCCAATAGACTGCAGGATGGGCATTGGTAACCTTGAGTAAAAGTTTAAGCATCTTTCTGGTGCCCGCTAACAGACTATATGTCCTGTTTCTTTGTACCCTAAATCTTTGTATGTGACTGCCATATCCCACATGACTGCCAGTTCTTTCAGATGTATAAAAACCATCTGAATTTTGTAATAAATGGCTTGTTGAAAAGACACAAGTCCCAGGGTCCAAGACTCTGTCACCAGTCAGTATCACCGTCCTTCACAAGAGCAAGGTTCCCTGATGAGCAAGGCACACTTAGGTCACCGGATAATTAAGAGAAAATTTCATTGTAGAAGATGTACAGTGTGTTCTCTTTAAGTCATTAGAAAAACTCTGCATATTTACATATAATAAAAAATTCATGTATGAGCTTTTATATAAAAAATGTACTGTAAACAACTGGGAAAGCTCTATTCCAGAGATTTACCACTAGATGAGTAGGACTCAAGGAGATAAAAGAAGGAAGATTGGGATAAAAGATAAAAGAAGGAAGATTGGGTCTTGGGATTGGGGCTATAGCTGAGTGGTAACAAGCTTGCTTAGCATATTCAAGGATCTGGGTTCTATCCCCAGCACCATACACACACAAAAAAGGTTTTCTTTGCATTTTCTTTTCTTTTTTTTTTTTTTTTAAAAAAAAGCCGGTTTTATTTTGATTTTAAAAACAAAAAAAATTGGAAAATACTTTTAAGTTTAAAAATCCTTTTTGGGTTTTTTTTTTTTTTTTAAAAAAAAGCCGGTTTTATTTTGATTTTAAAAACAAAAAAAATTGGAAAATACTTTTAAGTTTAAAAATCCTTTTTGGGTTTTTTTTTTTTTTTTAAAAAAAAGCCGGTTTTATTTTGATTTTAAAAACAAAAAAAATTGGAAAATACTTTTAAGTTTAAAAATCCTTTTTGGGTTTTTTTTTTTTTTTTAAAAAAAGCACGTATTACTTTGATGATTAAAACGAAACAGAATGGGACATGCATTTAAAGTCTAAAATGCCTTCTAGGAGTTCTTATATGTCTTGAATTCCTTGATGTGGTTATGGCAAGAACTCAAGGGTGACATGGGAGTCCAAGGGTGACTCAGGAAAAGAGACACATGCACAACCAAGTGATTGTGAAGGGGGTTAGGGGGTAAGGACATAAGCAGCCAGAGGTGGCAGGAGTTAAAGAGTAGAGAGCTGCCTAGGGGTGGGGAGGGGCTGGAGCTAGAACAAGAAAGGGCACCTTCTTCTGTCATCTTCCCCTGATCTGCCACGCCCTGGAGTTGGGCACACGATGGTGAGGATGAGTTTAGGGTTGAATTAGCAGGGGCTATGTCTGTGTGTGTTCCAGTTGAGGTCAGAATAAATGTCCCCACTGTGTCCCCTCTTACCTCTTGAAGGCAATGTAGGCCACAAGGCCCACTACCACAGCGGCCAAGATGGAGCAATAGACGGGAATGAGGTTGTCGGTGGTGCCTCGGGTCACTACAGGCTGGGAGCTGCCCATTACAGTGGTCACCATATCTGCCACTGTGCTGGCTACAATGTCTTGCTCTGGAGGTGCCTCAGGCTCCTGAGTGCTGGGGACTGTGCTGTCAGAGCCCTCTGGGGGTGGAGACCTTGTGATCCATCGGCCAGGGATCTCTGGGGAACAGGGTCACAGGAGTTAGGACCTACCTCAGTCCAGTGCTTCAACTTGAGCCCCCAACCGCTGGGATGTTACACACACAGGGTTGGGGCCTGGGATTCTGTATGTGAGTCAGGTTGGTGGAGAAGAGAAAGGACTGACCATCCTGAGACCCACATCAGTGTAGGACCCTGACTTTCCCATACAGAGAATGGAGTCTCTGATGAGAGATTGTCTCTAAGCAACTTTTCAGCTTGGGCTGTGGAACCAGAATTCTATTCTATGTCCAGGAGCTGAGCATGGGCAAAGCACACCAAGAAGTACAAACTGTAGGGAAGTCTCAAGCTGGCCCAATGCCCTAACTGCTTGGAGGAATATAGTTTCTCTGGCCTGGTAAGCATGGCCCTCATGGTTACCTCATGGAAGGTGGGGCACTCAAGTCCGATCAGAGAGGCTCTGCTCTGACGGTGACACTCAGTCCTACTTCCTGTCTTGGATGCCCTGGGCTCTAGGGGGTAGAAGGGTACAACTGGCCTGCTTCCCTCCAGCCAGTTCTTAAGACAGTGGCCAGCATCTGTTTCCTCTTCTGCCCAGCTCCCATACACCCTGGCTCTGGCACCCAGAAAAGACTGGGTCAGGTAGTCTGCACCCTGGATGGCAGAAAGCAGATGACTGGTGAAGAGAGAGCCTATGAAGCAAGTATTGCCCACTGCCACAGGAGGAGCAGTTCTGTGCTTGGCCACCCATGTTGGCCTGCTCATGCCAGCCAGGCATTGCCAACCTCCCTGGCAGAGGCTCCAGCACCTCCTGGCACCAGTGGGAGGGATTTTCCATTCTACCGCCCAGCCAGAAGCAGTGCTAGGGGTTGTGGGCTCTGGATGGTGGCCTGGGGGTACTTGTCTGGGCAAAGCAGTCCGTCCCATCCATTCTCACTTCCCACACTCAGGGCAGGGAGGAAAAGCAGACAGGGCATGCCAGTGGGGTGAAGGGGAGGGCACCTTGCTCTACAGCTCTGCCCCACCTAGACTCCATTGTGCCCACCCAGGCTGGAGTTGAAGCTGCCCATTGGTCCTCTGGGCCTCCCAGGCTCAAGACAGATGATTCAAAGGTCCCATTTTCAGCATCTTCTGAGGGGTAAGGCCCCCAGATGTGAATCTGGAATCCATCTGGCTGGCAGTGGGGAGAAGGCTACCATCTGCTGCCCAGTCCCACCCCTCCCCCATCTTAGTCCTGGGTAGGGCTGGAGGGAGTGGGGCGGGAAGTGGAAGAGACAGCACTGTCTGGGCATTGAACCCTAGAGGGTCTTCTCTTGACTTGCTAGGGTGCTGAACAGGTGGAGGGTACAGTTTGAGCCCTGAGGCTGCAGCTATGATTTGGCTTGGACTGACATCCCTGACCCTGAGTTTGCTGTGAGTGGGCCAGAGGGATGTAAGTTGGGCCCTAACAGAGATGTGGGAGCTGTGGAGAAGGACCAAAGACAGCCGAGTGCCCAGAATACCTTCCCTCACCCCCTCCAGCCCCTCTGATGGGGATGAAGACAAGATCCAGATGTGGCCCTGTCCCTTAGCATTCCAACCAGCTAAGCCCTTGCAAGTCCTGACAGCCATTTCCGGAATGGGAGCTATCAGGAGGAAGAAAGACCAGGTGACCTCTCCTAAACTTCAATGGGCAAGGGGGAGCCTCCTGCCCCAAGGCTGGGTGAGTCACCATGTTGACACCTGAAATGTATATGCAGGAATGTATGTTACATTGGATAGGAACAGGGCTGCCAACCCAAGAATCAAATTCCATTTCCTGAGAGGGACCCTTAGCCTCAGGGCTGCCATTTAACCCTTCAGAGGCTGGAGCAGAAAGGCAAACAGGATAGGAACAAGCAGACTTCTCAAGGGTACCTTCCTCCTTCAAGTGTTTGGGAAAGTAGAGTGGTGTCTAGGAGGAAACTGAATTCTCCAGATAACAGTGCCTGTCCCTCTCCCAACCTTCCTTTGCTCTAATGGTGCCCCTGACCACATGCCCCCATTGGCTGGTCCAGACTTGCCCACAGAATGCCCACTTGCCTGCTGCCCAGCTGCTGAAACTCCCTCCCTGCTCTGCCTAGTACCTGAAGCCAATTGCCTGTCTCCTGGTCCAGAGTAATCTCCACCAGAGCCACCCTGGGGCCTATGCCCCATCCCTCCCCATCTACTCCCCAGAACAGGAAGCTTCAAACAAATTTGGACTCTAAATGCAGTTTACCAGCTACTTGAGTGAGCTCAGGCCTGGGTATGGGGGAACCCCTGGCTGATTGTCAGGAGGTTCCCTAAGGACAGGGGATCTGTATCTTCCACCCAACTAGAGGCTGATTGAAGGCAGAAGCTGTGCTGACTCCATCACAGACAGGGATCTCCAAAGCTGGGGCTGTCTTCTCCCCAGGGAACTAGGGGCTGGGTGATGTTCCCCTCATGGACTAGTGCCAAGACCATCCCTCTTCCTGTAAACTAGGGACTTTCTGAAGGGGGCACTGTTGCTGGCTCAGAGTGAGGGCAGCCTGAGGTTAGAGCTCACAGGGAAACAGCTCCATGGGCATAGCCACAGACAGGTAGACATAAAGGAAAAACATCACCAACCTCCCCATCTCTTGTGACATGGACACTACCAACCAGTGGCCAAGGTGGTTCTAACCAGGCTTCCAGATGCCTCCTTGTTCTCTTATCTAGAGATCCATCCTTCTGCTTCAGGTGAATTATGTCTGATCAAGGCAAGCCCACCAAGCTCCTAGGAGCTGAGAGACCTCCAAGCCCATCCTACCTTATCAAAGACCTCGCAACCCCAGGCCTGCCTCTCCCCTTCCCGATTCCATAGAACCACTTCCCTCATCACCTTGGCCATTCCCTGCAGCCAACCTCTTCTCATAAAACTGCCACAATAATTCCACCCCATCTCCAGACACCACAAGGTAACTGAGTAGCCACCTCAACAACCCTGGTGACCCTATGGCCATCAAAGAAACTTAGGTCCAAAGACAAGAATGACCATCCTGATGTCACTCAGGGATGATTTGGTTTGGGGTACTATGGCCCTAAATCACCACCTGGCGTCATAGCTGAAGGCTATTCTTTCTTGTGGGCTCCAGCCCCTCAGAAAGCCTTCCTCAGGACAGAATGAGGCCAGCTTCCGGTTTTGGCAGCTGTGGCCCCCTTCCCGCTGCTGTGTGTTGCCCCTTTAATCACTAGAATAGCAGTTATAATGGCTTCATCCAGTAAGACGATAATACCGGCTTTCCCACCCTTAGCCCAAAAAGGAAATAGTGAAAAGGGCCTTGTGGTAATGGGGGATCTGGAATCACCTCCTCCCTGGGGGTTACCAGGAAGGGACAGGCTCAGAGAGGGTGTCTGCGAGATGAAGGCCATACGGGGCCCATTCTACCCCTAGAGGGCGCCCTTTCTCATGCCCTCATTTAACCTTGCCCAGGAACAGTGCTCACCCTCGCACTCGGCATCAGCCCGGGGTGTGCACTCGCGCAGCTGGCGCTCTGTGTCCTCGCATACCGTGCAGGGCAGGCACGGGTCCACGTGGTTGGCCTCATCCGAGTATGTGCCCTCGGGGCACTCCTCGCAAACAGTGTTCTGCTTGTCCTGGCAGGAGAGCACGAGCCCCGAGCCTACTTCGCACACACTGCATGCCTCGCAGCGGCCGGTCTCCTCGTCCTGGTAGTAGCCGTAGGCGCAGCGGCACACCGCATCGTCGGCCTCCACGCAAGGCGCCGACATGCTCTGCAGGCCCAAGCACTCCGTGCACGGTTTGCAGGGCTCGGTGGCGCTCACCACATCAGAGAAAGTCACACCTGAGGGCACAGGGAAAGCCGGGAAGCATCAGTCACAGATTTAATAACTTTATCTTTGGGCACTTGAATACGGGGCTGGAATCCCTTCTTCCCCATCCGCAGCTGCAGCCCCTTTCAGCCTCCTATTGACTCCCACTCTCTTTTCCGGAGTCTCTGTTCCCCAGCTTGTGAAAACTGGTGGCTGTAGACTGGAAAGGAGGCTAGGATCCCAGTCCTCCAGACCCCAGAAGAGAGGTCCCCTGGGGAACCCAGCTGTTCAGGTAAATTCCTTGGCAAATCATCCTAGGGAGTTCCCAGCTCTGCACTCTTGCTCCCAGCATGATTAAGGAATGGTATGAGCGTGGTTGCCACACAACCCAAGCACGGGAAGTCTGCCTAAAGCTGTCCATCTGGCCTCATTCCCATGGAGGGAGGGAGAGGGCCTCATGTTGGGTTGAAATGGAAGTGAGACCAAAATTTCCCACCCATGACCATACCCCTGCACCTGCCCAAGGGCTTCATTCTTAGAGGTGGGACCAGGGCTCTAGGCAAAAGAGTTTAGGCACAGCAAGAAGGATAGAAGCTAGAAAGCAACAGAATTTGCATGTACAGCCCTCTGCCCCTTTCACCATAAAAAGGCAGTTTCCAAGCTAACTATGGACTTAACTCAGACCTAGTGAGCACTGGATAATGGAAGGAGTGACTGTGCCTGGGTCCTCCCTTCCCATACAGAGATTAGGAAGGGGCAGAGCCAGATCTCCCTCCCTTCCATCCTGGAAGAGCGCTCTGCATCCTGAATCCAGGAGAAGCCATCCTTGCTCACCAGGTTTAGGAAGCTGAGGACCAGGGAAGTACTTGGGAAGTGGAAGCAGACAGAGCATATGGAGATGAAGAATGGGGGCCTGATGTTGGGTTCTAGGTTAACACCATCTAAAGACATCAAGAGAGAAGATGGAGCTCAGGGTCACATCCTGGAAGGTGTATGGGGGGTGGGGAGTGAGACAAAGAGGGGATGGTCAGAGAGAAGGGAAAGGGGTGCAGGAAGGGAGCCTGGGGAATATTTGCATTTCTAGTCCTTTCCTACAGAGGAAGCCTGTTTTCTTTTCCTAGGGAGCAGGCAGATCTGGATTCAGAACTCACTTCCATAACTTATTAGCTGTATGACTTAACTTCTCTGTGCATTTTTCTTTCTCTGTAAAATACAAAATAATAGCCCAGTATGGTGGTATAGACAGGAGGATCTTGAGTTCAAGATAGCCTGGTCTGCGTAGTGATTTTGAGGCTAGCCTGGGCTATAAAAGGAGACCCTGTCTCAAAAAGATAAATAATTAGGAACTGGAGAGATGGCTCAGCAGTTAAGAGCATTAGCTGCTCTTGCAGAGGACCCAAGTTCCCAGCACCCCCGTGGTGGCTAATGACAATAACTCCAGTTCTGGGGGATCCAACACCCTCTTCTGGCCTTTGAAGCATTGCAAGACATGGGTACACTTATATACATGCAGGCAAACACTCACACATAAAATAAAAAATAATATATATCCCCTCTCACTGGGTTGTGGTGAAGAATAAGTGAAATTCATGGCCCTTGACACGCCACAGGGATCCTATGAATGTTGGGCTCCATGGATGAGCAGTGATGTTTAGTGGTTGAGATGCAATCAGATAGCAGAAAGTACTTCTAAACCTAAACAGCCAAGGCAGAACATCTGATCACTACAAATGAGAGGGTGCTATGTAGTGAGGTGGAGTGGTGGAGGCTTAGTCACAATGGAGGGAAAGAGCAAAGCCCAGCTCCTGGGAAAATATAGAAATTAGTGGAAGACTCCTGGGAGCAGCTTTGGATAGTGTGAAAACTGTGGTCTTTTTTGGCATGGCATGAAGGCAGGAGCTTAATAGGCTTCCTTGTGGAAACATTTTGAGGATGGAGGGAAAGTCCACTGGGGTATCCAGCCCATAAAGTGGGCTTGTAAAACTGGCCTGTTAACACAGCTGGAGGGGAGTGTGGCAGGGGGAACAGGGAGGGGAAGGGAAGGAGGAGGGAAAGGGAAGGAGAGACTCCCACAGCCACCTCTGAGCTGCCCTTGGTTCCTGTTGTCCTTCCTTTTCCCTGATTCCTGACCTGCCCTCTCCTGGGCTCCCAGCCCACCTGCTGCTGAAGAATGGTACACAGGAGGGAGAGGGGTGTGATCTAGGACATCTACACCTAGGCAATGAGAGACAGACTTTGGTAGCTCCAGGACAGATGATACCTCTGTCCTGGGATGAGGACTCTCTGAGGCCAGGGCAGAACAGACGTCAGCTACCAAGGGGGTAGAGCCTTTCTACCCAGGCCAGGTGTCCCCTGCCGGGGACAGGGTTATAGAACTCACAAGCACAGAGGTGGAAATTCATGTGGTTGGGAACACTAAGGAGTCAGGGTTGCCTGAAGAATGGACGGACTAGGGAGAGGGCATACAGAGGTAAAACCAGGTTGGCAGGTGGGCTCAAAGTTCTCAGCTCTGTACCCCAGTTGCCAGTAGCCCTCTTAGTGGGCATTGAATGCCAGGCAGATTCAGAATCTTACTGGCCACAGGCAGGGAAACAGCTCTACATTGGGCTCCAAGGCAACGGCAGAGCAATGAGGTGTTCAGCAGCAGAGACAGAGACTCCTGCTGCCCAAAGAGCACAGAACTCATACATGAATAAGACCAGGGTCAAGGGGTTCTGATGCATCATCCCCCTCCCCGTGCCACTTCTCCACCAGCTCTGGAAGATGGGCTTCTCTCCTTGTGAAGGAACTGCCAGCTAACTCCCCTCTGCTGTCCCCACCCCATGTCACCCCATGTTAAGGACATCCTTGTACTTCAGCTCCTATCCCTGCTCCTTCTGCAAGCTAAAGAACAGTGAGCCTGGGGGAGGGGCAGCCACACCCTCCCAGGATCCCCCAAGGTCAGTTTCCAGAGCAGCCAAGATTTGATTCTCCTCCCCTCCCCCAAAACCCACAGAGGGTAAGTTGCAACCATTGATCTTGCAGCCCAGAAGGTATTTTTAGCTGGTCTTAGCATTGGTTTCTCCTCCCTGCCTGGCCACACTCTTCTACTTGGGGGCTGGGTAGAGGGCCCCCTCCGGGGATCCCCCACCAGATCCTCTCCTTCCTCTGCACATTCCCTCATTCATTCAGCATCTCTCTTCCTCTTCGATTGGGTCCCACCCACTTCTGGTGACCATACAGGGTGGGCAGGGGACCGGTCAAGAGGTAGAGCACTTACAATGCCTGCACTGTACATGCTCTGCTGTCCCCCATTTGTCACCCAGTACTCACTGTCCAGGCAGGGCTCGCACACAGTCTGGTTGGCTCCACAGGGCTGGGCCACACCCTCCCCCAAGTTGCAGGCTTTGCAGCACTCTCCACTGTGGGTGTACAGGCCTGTGGGACATGTCTCCTTGGCACCTCCGAGGGACACCTAGGTAGAAGGAGGTCAGGATCAACTTGACAGGAGAAAGGGAGTATCTTCCAAAGGATCAAACGCCTCCCTTCTAATGCCTTCTATTGGAACCACCTGGGCTGGGATGAGCTCAACAGGGAGGCATTAGGAGGATCAAAGCTGGCAGGAAGGAAGGCAGTGGGGGACAGGGCGCCTCTTCGGGCTGCTGGGGTGTGAGGTCAGAGCCTCAGAGGCTAACCTTCTGCAAAGTTCACCTTGGGGTTACAGCCCCTCTTGGAGGTCTGAGGATACAGCACATAGACAAGGCAGCCTGAGATCCTGTGGAGGGTCTTCCAGCAGGGACACCAAGACTGTCTGGACAGGTTGCAGCTTGCACAGGACTCCTGGCCGAGGGACCAGTGGAGCTGAAATGTGGCCCAAACTCTACTTGCTAAGCCTCACACCTGCAGGGCTGGGATTACCCAGAGGCAGGGCCTTTTCCTAACAAAGGGGAACAGGGTCCTTCTCCGGGTACTAATTCCACATATTAAATATCAAGAGGAAAGCGTCTATATCCAAGAGCAGAAGACAGAGGGCTGAGGTCTTGGATTTAGATACTGACTCTGTACTGGGGGTTTCTGTCCTGTCCTGATTTTCCTTTTGGAGTCTTCACATCTTTACAGATAGAGACAGTGACAGCTTGGTGCCAGGGCAAAAGACAGGCTGATGGGAAAGTCTAGAGCCAAGACAGTGGCTGTTCTTACCACCCAGCAGCCCTGTCCCATCAGAGTAGACTTCCAGTCACCAGCCTTCCCCCATCCCCTCCTCTCTCATCCCATGTGGCCACTGGGAACAGAGCTGGAACCAGAGGAAAGGGGAGTCAGATTCCTGCCACTAAAGCATCTTTGCTCATGGATGGAACAACTTAGCACTAGATTCCCCAGAGAGAGGGGCTGCTGGAGGCTCACTTTGTTTCTGTTCCTTAAAGAACAATCTTAATGTCTAATAAAACTCCAAAGCCTTCTCTGTTGGCTCCAGACCTTGCATCTCCCATCTGATGCTGAACAGTGTGAGTTTTGGGGTTGTAGGACCAAGGAGCTTTGTAAGGTTGTTTGGGGGGCTTTTCTGTACTGCTTCCATGTTGGAAAGAGCTTTATCAAGACACTCTCCTCCCTCCATTCTTAAACAAACAAACAAAAAACAGCAACCGTGTGGTCTCACCAGGGTTTGATGGAGAAAGGAAACAAGGAGGCAGGAGAAACCCAGAGTTCTGGCCTAGGGGTAGCATGGTCCCCATGAGCTCAGCAGGGAGGGTGCAGGCAGCAGAGGAAACTGCTACCATCTCTTTCCCGGTGCCAGCTGTAGGCAGTACTGGTAACATCTGCAGACCAGGAAGCTTGAGGTCCCAGATGTAGGCTTCCTCCAGGAGGTAAGATTCCAAAAGGATCTGTTCTGATTTCCTTTCATCACTTAGGGCTCCTGTCATCCCCATCCCTCCCAGATTAGGCAGACTGGGGACTGAGGTTGTCCCCATGTTGAAGACGCACTATCTGGCACATAGTACGGAGCCAGTGTTTATGGAATTTAAGAACATGAAAATACCATATGTCCTCAGTTATCTAGAAATGTGAAAGAGTGCCTTTGGATAACTGTGTGTCCCTGGGGTCAAAGGTGTACTTTCGTCATCTAGTGGCTTTCTTCTGCAACAAACCCGCAGCTTCCCCAGGGCTGTGCACTTGCTGTTAGCAACAGAGATCACTCAGGGCTGCAATGCAGCAGTGCGCTTGTGTTCTTGATCCCAAATGACCACCTTTTTGTCTTTTTGTCAGCTTTTTGATAGTTTCTCTGTCCCTTCCCTTCCTGTTAAGGTATCGGTTGTCACTTCTTGCTGCTATCACAGTGTGACCTGAAGAGTCCCTCTCCCAGAATTGTAATGTGTCAGGTCTAATGGAATCTTTAGGAATGATGCCACTGGACTAGGTAGAAAGCTGGCTGGGAGCCATGCACACACATGCCTGTTATCCCAGAATAAAGGAAGTTGAGAGAGGAAAATCTCCAGTTCAAGGCCAGCCAGGAATGCATAGAAGGAACCACTGCATCAAAATAGAAAACCAAAGCTGGGCATGGTGGTGCACGCCTTTGATCCTAGCACTTGGGAGGCAGAGGCAGGCAGATCTTTGTGAGTTCAAGGCCAGCCTGGTCTACATAATGAGTTACAGGACAGCTGGGGCTACAGGGAGACCCTGTCTTAAAAAGACAAAAAAGACAAAAACAAAACAAAACAAACAAACAAACAAACAAACAAACAAAACAACAACAAAAAAACAAAGGAAAAGGAAAAAAGAGTGGCTAGATGGAGCTGATAGAGAGGGGCAGTAGTCTGAGCCCAATGTTTGAGCATAGTCACTGCCCACTCCAATGCCTCTGTCATTCTGAATCCTGACTTACGGCTGGAGTGATAAGGGACAGATTTTGAATTTCTCTGTGCCTCTCTTCCCTCACCATTAGATAATCCTGGCAGTATGTGCCTCAAGTTGCTGTATTAAATGAATGAGTGAATATGGTGTCAATGTTCTTTGAGACCCTTCTCTCTCTTCCAGTGTGTTTCTTGTTGCCTTTGCGGTCCTGGGATATGTTTCACTTAACCAAGTTCAGCAGAGAGCTGGGCTCTGGAGAGTGCATATTGGGGGGGGGGGCGGATGGATGGTCTTTGTGGGTAGTGTGGTAGCTTTGGGCAAGCACTTCTGCCAAGAACCTGCTCTCCCCACCCTCTGTCTTCTTTCTCCTCTCAGGACTTGCCTTTACAGTTGAGGCCACATAATCAGTATTCACGTCTGTGTTTGTGTTATGCTCCGTCACAAAAATCCTAGACCTGCTACTAAGTAGTATGTGATTTTGAGCATCCTAATCTTCCTAGATCTCGATTTTCCCGTTTAAAACATGGGTTGATTATGATTCCTGCACTGGGTTGCTGTGAGAACTGAATGAAATAACTTATGCAAATCTGTCTGTCATATAGTAGGAATTCAGTCAATGCTAGTTATTGAGGAAAGAGCTTATCTAGGGAGGATGAGATGCTGACCCCAGGCAAGACAAAGCAGGAGGGAGCTGTCAGCCAAGCAAGAAAGCGTGACTAGAGTTCAGGCTAATTGCTCCAAGATCGGATCCAAATTGATCCATTTATCAAAATGACAGACCCATTTGCCTGAAAGTTATATTCTATTGCCTTTATTCATTTCAAAGTTGATAGACTGACTTCTCCATTTTTCAGAATGTTTACAATCCATTTTTGTCATTGCAGGTCTTTCATCTCTTAGATGAATTGACCATAAAGCATCTATTTTTTTTAATTGGGCAAAACAGAAAACACACCAGTGTTTGGAACTATATGAATGCTTCCACAGGCTCAGTCCTGACCATTCACAACAGCTTCAAAGAAGATTCCATAGCAAATGGCCCCATGATGCCAGCCCACATGGAGTGAAAGAGGCTTCCCAGCATCTGGAGGGTCTTAAGTAGATGCAAACCTGACCAGTCACACCGACACATGGCTCCACTCCCCACCCCTTTGGGTAGCCACTGAGTTGTAAGTAGGAGACCAGAGCTAATTACCAAAAAGCTGCCTTATGGAGACTTGAAGAGATGATGGTGCTCTGCAGATACGGAGAAAGGGAGTGGCTCTGTTCAGAAGCAAGGAGCAGGATCTAACCCATCCCTCAACAGTGGAAGTTCAGGGCCACACCTCCTTTCATGACCAGCAAATTGGAGGGAAGCTGGAAAGGAGCTGAGCATGGGGAGGTAAGAGTAGGCATGCCTCCCAGCTCCCAGCAGGGCATCTCTGCTGACTAACTGGGGGAGCCATCCCTCCTGCTGAATCTCCTGGAGGTCAGCTTCCTAACCTGTACAATGGGAATAACTAAATTTACTTTGCTGGGTAAGGGGTATCTAAAGCAAGGATGAGTGCCCAGGACAGTGCAGGACACATAGTAGGCACTTCACAAATTTTATTATGCCCTCCTCTCCAACTCATCCCCTAGGGAGGAAGCTTGGTGTTGGAGCCAGACTGTGCTGGCCGGGTGGGGTGGAGGCCTTTCCATCCCCAAGCCGCCTAACCAGCCACCCTCCACGCCAGCGCGGACGCTCCCGCCGCCCATTTGCAGCCCTCGCTACTGCATCCCTATTAGGCGCATTAGCCAGCCCGGCGGCTCCGGTTACAGACGTCTGAATGACAAAGTGCCTCCATTACCGGCGCGGCCCGCCAGCGGACCCGCCGGGACGCACTCTGGTTTCAGCACTCTGCAGCGGCGCAGGAAAAAGCTCGGACAGCAGTGGTGTGCTGAACCGGGTCCATACTGGACAGCCCCGAGATGGAGGCGGAAGCCAGAACGACAGGGGCGGAGGTCGGCAGGTTCTGTGCTGGGGGTTGGGGGAGTCCACCTTCTCGTGACAGCTCCCCAACCCCACCCCCACCCCGTCCGGCTCTCCTCCTTCCTCGTCTCTTCTGGGCTCCAGGACATTCTCCCCTGCCCAGGTTCCCTCCTCCACGATCTGAGCCACACTCCTCTACCACAGTCCCTCCTCCCTACCTTTCGTGTCCATCTCCGAACCTGGCCCCCAAAGCACTTCTAACCAGAGTTAGCAAACGCCCCGGTTGTCGCTCCCAAAACCCCGGAGGAAGCCACAGGTACCAACAGCTCCAGGGAACCAGGGCTGAACTTTGAGGACAGGGCCAGGGCTCGGAAAGATTCTCTGTCTGCTCACCTCCATATCACACTTCCTGTCTGACCCTCAGAATGATGTCAACCCCACCCCCACGGTGAAACGAAGTAGAGCAGGGATGCCCGGCTGCCCTCTTGGGTAGGGAGAGTAGACAGAGAGCGGGAATCAGGCGAGGGACCATCCAACCACAGGACTCTGGCCCAACTTAAACAAGTTGTTTAAACCCCTTTTTATCAGTAAAATGGAGATTTGGGGGTGCGATGCTCAGTTGAAAGATGATGGTGGAGGGAAGAGTGAGGCTGCCACTTTCATTGCCAATCTTCCTGGAGATCTGGTTAGAAATACCCAGAATACTGGGGCTCTTAGGAGGAGGACCTAACAACCTTAGCCCAGTTGGTACCTCTGGACAGCAACCTCACAGAATCCGAGGCATCGGAGCAGCCGGGTCTCATAAGGGAGGGAATTCACTGACTTTGACCAAAGGCCTCGGCCTATGGGGCAGGATGTTGACCCTGCTTGCTCAGGAGCCGAGGTGCGCGGAGGTCGCTTAGCTTAGAACCCGGGCAGTGCGCAGCCCCAGGCGCGCACACAGCTGCAAATGGCAATCCCGCGCCGCACAGCGCCCCCTGCCGGTCGTCTCCTGTCTGCGCAGCCCGGAGCTGGGCCCCGCCGGCGGACGGTCACCGCCTTAAGCGTTCCGGGGCTCTGCATCCCAAGACTTGGCTTCGGTCTGGTCGCAAGATGCGGTTCTCTCCCTACCGTTCGAGGGCGTTGCTTCTACGCGTGTGAATAGGCTCACTGAAGAGCCTGCCAGCTTGGCGGAATCCAGGGAGTGGATTCGACCCGGTGAAGTGGGCGCTCCCTTCCCAGCCCGGGATGTCCAGTCGCAATTCCCGAACTGGGCGAGGCCGAGAAAGAGCATTAGAACCAGCGCGGGAAACGTCTGTGCTTCGGTTCTATCTTCCTCCATCCTAGAGTCCTGCGGTAGGGCAGGTGGGGTCCCGAGCACTTTAGGGTACGACTTGCTTTCCATCTCTCTACCTCTTTTCTGGCCTCCTTAAAACCCACTTCTCCCTCTTCTATCGCTCTGCCACTCCCGAAGCGCTCCCTTCGACGCCCCTCCCCCCTATTGTCTGGCCGGTCCCCATTGTCCATGCCGGGTCCCCTCTGCCTCCAGTCCCTCCAGCCTCCTCCCCCATTGTTCCATCGCGCGCCCCTCACATTTCTAGTCCCGCTCTCATTCCCCCTCCTTCTCTCGCCTCGGTTTTGTCCCACAGTTCCCCAGAGACCAAGACGCTGAAGGGAAAGTCCCCCTCGGGATCCCAGCATTTGCGTGCGGTCCTCAAAAGACCCCAGACATCTGTAATCTCCAGGACCCCCTCCTGAGAGACCCCTCCCAGTCCCTTGCACCACCTCCACAGCAGTACCCAAGGACCAGCATCAGTGCGACAGTCTTGTGCGCATCTCTGTCCTGGGACTCAGGGTCGCCCTGACGCTCAGAGAGTCCTAGAAG
Source organism: Nannospalax galili (assembly GCF_000622305.1). Classification (NCBI taxonomy): domain Eukaryota; kingdom Metazoa; phylum Chordata; class Mammalia; order Rodentia; family Spalacidae; genus Nannospalax; species Nannospalax galili. Next base: position 3,989,757 of record NW_008342393.1, on the reverse strand, counting down.
CTCCTCAGTGAGTCCCGGCACCGCGGCTCCTCCGCCACACATTCCCAGCATCTGGGACCCTAACGCTCTATTCTGTTTACTGGGTGATGGCCCCGGGGTCCCCTTGGGGTTCCGCTCTTGGAAAAGGCGAACAGGCGTCCACCCGACTAGCACTCACCCCTAGGAGCAGCAGCTGCAGAAGCAGGAGCGGCCGGTCCATGGCGCGGCCCGCAGCACCTGCCCCCATAGCCTGCCTCTAGCAACAGCGCTCTGCTTCCAGCTCAGTCGGCTCTGCGGACGGATGAAGCTGCGCTGAGATGCGCTGCGCTCCAGCTCCCGCCGCCGGCTGGAGCTGGCTGAGGCTCCGCTCGCTCTGGCTGCGGGCGGGCGGGAGCAGCTGGGTGAAGCCGGTACAGCAGCCCCGCCTCCTCCCCGCCCACCCCCGGAACCGCACCCTCCCGCCCGGCAGCCTCGGGTTAGAGAGTCCTCCGGAGGAGCGAAGGAGGCGTGTGGGAAGCCGCGCCCGCGTGCCCGGCTGAGGCTTCTCCGTGCTGTCCCACCGCGCCCACCAACCCAGTGCACCGCGGGTTCTGCTAAGCATCAGTCCCGGATGCTGTGCGCTCAGAGGCCAGGGCGTACTCCCGGTGGCAGTTACTCTTCCTCCGCCTGCCGCCCAGCAGCGTTACCTCTCTTAGGCATCCGCTGCAGCCCCAGTGCCTAGTTCCTTACCTAGCCGGTAAATCCTCCGATTCCCATTTCCCCATTTGGGAAAAGGCTAAGGGGAGGGAAGAGGGCAGGCGGCCTGATCTTATGTACAGTAGGGACGTTCAGGATGGAGTCCATCTCAACATCATTCTCTCTCTCTCTCTCTCTCTCTCTCTCTCTCTCTCTCTCTCTTTGCTTCACACATGCTAAACAAGCACCCTACCACTGAACTGAACCTTTAAAATAATGTACTCGAAGGAGTCACAGGTGTGCACATAAAACCCAGGAATACACACAGTCTCAAGCTCACCTGCACATGTGCCCATGCACCCCAGATCTACCCACGCCATCTTCAAGCACTCTTGTAAACTTGCTCATCCTACAAGGGTCCCTATACAGACCAGACAGGCATCTATGCACACATGGTGTGACATTCACATACATACCCTATGGATGTATACATGCACAGTCACACCCACAAAAGCCCCTACATGTATTCATGAACACACATGCCTATACAAGGACACAGATGCATCTTCAACAATATAGACTTCACTAGAATGTGTTTTCAATAGGCTTATGAGCTTCCTACAGTCAGGGACTATAGTTTTTTCTCTGACTGGTCAATAGAACTTTGTAGAAGGGACTCAATGGGAAAGTGGCTGAATGGGTTCACACCTACAGACCTATCCATGTACTTACTATGTAAGTGTCCTGAGGACCACACTTGTCATGCTGTAGAAAATTTGGCAGATCATATCACCTGTACACCAGGGAATGTGCAGTCTATGTTTCATGGGAAGCATCACTTCATCCTTTTCTGGTTTCCAGACATCAGGGCCCTGGAGCAGAGCTGTGAGGAGACAAGTCTGAGAAGCACATCCTAGTACCAGATGTTGGCTATGTCTGGACTCCAGTTTCTCTTCAAAAACATGGTCCCAAATAATAGAAACAAGGGGCAGATCAAGAGCACTTATAAAGAGGTGATTTCCTAGGTCAACTAAATGTAATTCACCCATACATGGGGGGCGGGGAACCTGCTCTATGGATATCTCCTATGTAACCAATGAAGTCCAACCCAGCAGGCAGTCCCCAGGAAGGACAGATAGACATTGTGGCTTCCACCATTCATCTTCATGAGCCACCATGGCTGGACATAAGAGTCTAGCAGCATTAAGTCCCTGAGGACTCCCTCCTCCTGGACAGAGACCACTTCCAAGATGTCCCTTCCCCCACAGCTTTTACAGACCTGCCTTGCTCACCGGTGAATTCATGGAAGGCAGGAAGGAGAAGCATTAGTACTTCCAGCCGCTTTGAGCTGCTTACCACCAAGCCTATCGACAGTATGGCATTAATTTAAATACTCCCATTATTAATTTATGATCCCAGTTACTATTATTGCCAAGGTTATCCATCTCAACACAATTTAATATGACCCACACCACCATGGCTGGGCCGGGGTTATTAATAATTTCCATGGTCTTGATCATTTAAGCCTTACTTGAACAATTACACACAGCAATCGTTACTATTATTAGCAGTATTTCTATGATTAAGCCCAAGCACAAGCCCGAAGTGTATTGCTAAGTGCTGGTGGGGAGAGTGGCTGCAAAGGGTGTGGAGGAAAGAGCCCTGCATTGGGAGTCAGACGGACCTGAGTAAGAATGCTTGCCTTCATCCCTATTGCCTACTCCTTAGGAAGGCTACACAGTCTCTCTCTCATGGCCTTTGCTTTCTCATCTGTAAGATGGAACTTTTGAAGGGATATGGCAAGGGCCAAGGAGTAATGCAATGTTCCTCACAGGAAGGACTCATCACTCTCTTGTGCATATTTACTGAGCACCTGCTACAGACCATACATACTCTTAGACACTGGAAATTCAACAATAGATAAAAGCAGCTATGTAGGGCTGATGGTTGAGTGTATTAGTTATTTTATGTGAAAGTGTCTGGTTAGCTTTTTAAAAATATGTTATTTACTATTTTTATTTTGTGTGTATAAGTGTTTTGCCTGCACGTATGTAAGTGCTCCCATGTCATGCAATGCTTGCAGAGGTCAGAAGTGGGCGTCAGATCCCCTGGAACTGGAGTTATGGATGGTTGGTTATTAGCTGCCATGTGGGTGCTGGGAACCAAACCTGGGTCCTGTGCAAGGGCAGCCAGTGCTCTTAACTGCTTAGTCATCTCTCCAGCCATCTGGTTAGTTTTTTATTGTCAACATGATACAGTCTAGAGTCGGCTGAGAAGAAGGAACTTCAATTGGAGAATTTCCTTGATCAGAGTGGCCTGTGGCCATATCTGTGAGAGACTCCTTTGATTGATGATTGATATGGGAGGGCCCAGCCCACTGTGGGCAGCACTATCCCTAGGCAGGTGGGTCTGTGTTATATAAGAAAGCTAGCTAGGCATGGAAGAGAGAGCAAGCCAGTAAACAGCCTTCCTCCATGGATCCTGCCTCCAGGTTCCTGCCTTGAGTTCCTTCCCTGACTTTCTTTAATATAAGCTGAAATAAACCCTTTCTTAGCTGAGTTGCTTTTGGTCATGGCATTTATTACAGCAATGAAAAGCAAACTAGAACAGAGCATTATTATATAATGTGGCACCTTAGCTTGATCATACCATAAGCAGCACAGCTGTGATCAGAATATTCCTTTCTTGGGACATCCATATCACCATGACCACAACCACCTTACCCCCAAACCAGGGTTTACCTCTATGACCACCACCATAACCACCACCATCTCCATCACTACCACTTTTACCAGTATCTCTGCTGACCCTAGCACCACCATGATCCCCACCTACCCAGATCATCATGACCACAGTGATGATTAACTTTCATTGTCAACTTGACTGGATTTAGAATCACCCTGGAAGCACAGCTCTGGGCATGTCTATGAGAATGTTTTCTGAAAGTTTTAGTTGAGGAGGGAAGACCCACCTTGAACGTGGTGATACCATCTCATGGGTTGGAGTCCCATGCTGAATGCAAGGAGAAAAAATGAATGAAGCATCTGCATTTGTTTATCTCTGTGTCCCAACTGCTGTGACCAGCCCCCTCATGCTCCTGCCTACATGCCTTCCCACCATGATGGACTGGACCATCAAACCATCAGCCAAAATAAACCCTTCCTTCCTTAAACTCTTTCTTTGCTTTATCAGGTATTTTGTGACAGCTATTAAAGAACTATGACCATTATCACCATCGTCACAGACAATCCCACCAACCCTAGTACTGCATGACCCCCCCAACAGTCACCATGACCATTATAACATTTTCTACTAATCCCAGCACAATCTTACCACTATCATCACAAGCACCTCTTTTAACCCAACACTCTTCTACCACCATCAGAATAACTATCAGAACCATTTCATCTACCGTCACCATGATGGCTACGTCCATCATCATATTATCACTACTATGACTGCTATGTTACCGTCAATGCTACCACCATCTCCATCATCATTATCACCTGCCTTCCTACAACTAACTACACCACCACCAGCAGAGTTCCCATTCCTATTAGAGCGAGATGCCTCAGTCCATCATCCCTTGCCCTAAGCAAGATATCAGAGCCCCTCAGAGCTACTGCCTGCCTGAGCCTAATTCCTTGCTTCTGACCCCCAGATTGAGTAGTCTTCAACTGCAAGTGGTCCTATTCAAGCTTCAACAAGGCACACTTTCTCCTTAGCCATCTTTTCCCTAACCACTGTAAGATGGGACATGGGGAGAGGGGTTTTAGGAGCTGACCAAGGGGATTCATTAGAAGCACCAAGGAGGCAGTACTTTTCCTGGAGGGTCCTCTAGAGTAATCTCCTGTAATAGAACTGCACATAGAGAAGACCTTACTCCACTACACACACACACACACACACACACACACACACACACACACACACACACAGGCTTCCTGCACCTATACTAAGTGACTCTAAGGCAAAAGGATGGAGAATATCAGCACAGCTCAACACGGGGCTGGATGGGGTGGGTGGGAAGCCACATTGTCAGGAATCCCAACAGGAGGGGCAACCCCTTCCCTGTTCCGCTCATCACCCCACCATCACCTGCCCCTCTAGGAAGATGCCCCCTTTATAGATAAAGAGACTTATAAAGACTTAAAGCGGTGAATCAGCTTGCCCCATAGGGAAGTTGTGGCACCTGCTGTTCCACTGTTCTGCACAGGGCAGTCCATTCCCACCTTTCCCCATTAACATTCCATCCCAGGTCACTCCTCCCCTCTACCCCAGCTTCTCCAGCTTTCCTTCACTTCTCTAGACTTAGAGCAGCTGCTTATGAACTGGAAGGCAGGACTCAGTCTCAGAGGGGCTGAGTTATGTCTCCAGCTACCACCCAGCTGCTCCCTCCTGGTGCACATAGCGGAATGTGGACTTAGACGCCAAATGGGATGAACAGAGAGGTATGATATGCCAGAGGGGAAGGATGAACTCTGCCAGCTCTCATCTTTCCTGCCTAGAGGGAATCACTTCTAATTCTCCAGTCTCATGTCCAACCAGAAAGGGAGCTGCAGGAGGTGGGTCAGGGGAAAGGAAAGAGGAAGTGCTAGACCTTCCCAGCTGTATCCCATCTGCCCTGGGCAGGCAGCCAGGCAAGGTAAGTGAAACCGCCACCCCCATTAGAAGCCGACTTGGTGGCTTTGAAGCGTGATGCCCTGATTGCCTCCAAGCTAACTCCTCTGGGCCACAAAGGTGGGGCCCAGGGATTGGTTCCGGGTTACAGAGCATCGATTCTGGAGCTGAATTGGTAGTGAGGGGGTTGCAAAGAATTAGTAATTTTGGAGTCCAGTTAGATTAACTTGAGCATCAAAGTGGGCCACTTGCACAGTGCCCTCCCTCCTCACTGTCTGGTCCAGGACGGAGGCTGACACTGCCTCCCACCAAAAGGAGCTCCATCTGACCCACATTCAGCAACCTCGCCTGCCTCCAAGGCTGACATGAGGTATGCCCCAGGAGAATTTCTTGCTTTCTTCCTCTAACATGATGGTAGTGTTGGGCAAAGGCTTATACCTTCTGAGCTAAGGTCTTTTCCTTTAAAGGTCTGGGCCACACTCACATGACTTGTCAAGCAGCCATAAGATCTCATCAATTCATTCAGACTCAGGTGGTAGGGACACTGTTTTCCTCAGATTTTGTGTCTTGGGGAAAGATGTTATCATGAGGCGTGAAGAAGTTGGGAGCCAGGGCCTCAGGACAACCATCTCCTCTATGACTCCAGGATCATCTTGGCCTGGGCCCAGCCTCTCTCTTCTCTGAGCACAGGAGATTCCTCTCTATTCTCCATTCTGATCCTTTTAGTCCCAGGGACATGGAAGTAACTCTGTGATTAAAGATTGGGTTTTTAGTCTAGTCATTTGTTCTCGTATTTTGCTTGTTTTTTGAGTCAGGGCCTCATGAATCCCAGGCTGGTCCTGAACTTGATTTGTAGCTGAGGATAACCTTGAACTTCTGTTTCTCCTGCCTACATCTCCCAAGTTCTAGGATTACAGACATGCAGTACCATGCCCAATTTATAGGGTTTTGGGGTTGAACCTAGGGCTTTGGGCATGCTAGGTAAGCGCCCTACCAACTGAGCTACATCCCTAACCCAGATCTGGTTCTTTATTTTGGTTTTTGAAACAGGATTGAACTAGATAATGTTTCCAGGATGACCTTGAGCTCCAGATCCTCCTGCCTTCACCTCCCAAGTACTGAGATTACAGATATGTGCCACAATGCCCAGATGGTTTCAGTCTGCTCTCTATCCTGTATCTAAGGACAGAAAATAAGACCAACTGTTGCAAGACCCAGGTGCCAGTCTACTTACTTGCTGAGTGGTGATGAGCCCATCCATTCCTTGCTCTGAGCCTGTTTCCTCATCTGTAACATGGGCATAAGATAGGCGGCTCTCAGCGGTTAAGAGCACTGACTGCTCTTGCAGAGGACCCAGGTTGGATTACCAGCACCCACATGGCTGCTAACAACTGTCAGTAACTCCAGTTCCAGGGGAATCAAACACCCTTTCTGACCTCCAAGGGCATTGCATGACATAGGTACACTTACATGCATGCAGGCAATACACTCATACACATAAAAAATAAAAGTAAAATAAAAAATATTTTTTAAAAGATAGGAGCCTCAAATAATGACTGAGGAGTCAAGGAAGTAGTGAGGATGAATGAAAATGAGTCAGGGGAGCCAGAAAGATGTCAGTCTAGTGTTTGATGCTACTGATGATGGTGGCTTCTGGCTGGAAAACGGATGAGGGGTAAGATAACATTTCAACACTGGAAACTGGGCCCCGGGTCCTTCCTGCTGCAGATAAGAGCAAGAGCTGGGACAGGCTTCTGGCTTCGGGGCAATTCCCACGGGAATTACTCGGGGAGGAGACATGCCAGCCCCAAGTTTATCTTCACTCTGTTCTGCTCCAATGTCTGGGAAGTGGGGTCAAGTGCAATTGTCTGGGTTGGTTTCCAGCACAGAGGGGCAAAGATGCAGAATCAGAACGAAGTCATGTTCCCTGTGTCTATTGCCTGCAGAGAGAAGACTCCCTCTGATGGCTAAGATTGGGGTTGCTGCAGGAGGACTGCTTCCCAGCCTCAGCCATCAGGAGGTGGGACTCTGTTCTTCCTGAGTATCCCAAGACAGGGCTGGAAATTTTGGGACAAAAGGCCAGAGGCTTTTTTCAGAGTCACCCTCTGTATGCAGTAACAGACCACTTTCCAGAGAGGAAGGAGAGGAGGCAGCCTGGCATAGAGGAATTGCCAGTTTCCTACTCTGGGGAGGGAGACACAGCTCCTGGGCCCTCAGAAGTACGGGGCCCCTGGCCCCAGACAGCGGAGAGGAACTTCCAGAAGCCGCCCTTTGGGGTTTTCCCCACCAAACTGGAGTGTTTCACACCTGGGACAGGGACATGAGGTTTTCCCTTACATGTTCTAAGCTGGCAGTCAGATTTCGGAAGTGAAAAGCCAGCCCAGAGTATCTACAATTGGGGAAATTGAGGCCTAGGGGCACACACTGCATGTTCCAAGTCTTTCAATGAGTGATTGCAGAGAAAGGGGGTGATAGAGTAGTTTCAGCAGCCTGTGGGGAGGCAGGTAATAGGGTTCTCTCTCAGCCTTGCCCAACTCCCTGTGTGATCTAGAGGCCACACCCTGGTCCCTTCAGGCCCGTTTTTCCACCCCTGACACGAGAGAGGCCAGGTTCTTGTCCAGCCCACTGGGTGCCCAGGAAATGGGGGGAGGACCTCTGTGGAGGAGTCAGAGGATGAAGAAGTGCTGAGTCGGCACTCAGAGCCCAGCCACCTGGCTCTGCCCTCCCCTCCCAACCCAGGCCCAGCTCAGAAATGCTTTTGCAGTCACTCACTGGGTCTCCCCCCTCAGCTGGAAACTCTTAAGCAAAAAGGTCGTCAAGATGATTAAATGCGAACAGATTTTCAGCTCTTTTTCCACTTTAATTAAAAATGTACTCTCAGTTCAGAGGAAGTCAGAGACAGAAGTAGCAGTTCCCAGAAGGCCCTTGGGCTGAAAAGTGAGGGGAAAACACTCAGGTGTCTGAGGTTGGTCCATGATGACCTGGGGTCAAGGGACTGGCCGAGGGTTGTCCCATGCCCACAGGCCTTGCCCAAAGAGGGCAACCCCAAGTCTACTGGACATGGAGCCAAGGAATAACACAGACAGTGGCTGGGCAGGTCAATGACCTGGAATTGGGGTAGGCTGGGGTGGGAAAGAGAAGAAATTCCATCCATACTCACTACTGGGGAGTCCCCAGTGTAGGAAGGGGGCACTAGGCCACTGTCCTAGAGGAGGATTGGAATCTGACAGAGAATTCAGAACAGAAAATGAATAAGCAACTCTCCACACAAGTGCAAGGGTAGCCCAGGATGCCGATGGGGCAACTGAACAAATACAGGTGAAGGCAATGGGAGGCAGGTGACCCTCAGGAAGGTGGGGGAGGCAGGTACCTTGGGGGAAGACCTTTCCAGAGCAGGTTCCTGAGGCTAGGGACAAGGGTGTGGTGTATGGTCACAGTGACTTTGTTAATAAGTTGGGGAGGTAGGAAGCAGGCAGAACTAGCAGGAAAATGAAGACTTTACCTTCTCTTTTGCCTCCTTCTCTCAGGGACCTACAGGTCCAAGAGAAGAGGGAGAGAGAAGAGGTGGGAAGAGATTTAGTGGGGACACCTGAGAACATCCGCAGGAGGAGGAGGGAAGGCAGGGGCGGTGTGGAGCTGGCACAGGCTACAGGAACAACACGAGCCTACGGCCCTTGGTCACAGATCCTGTTTCCGGTCTGGCTCCAGCCTTTGGCAGGCCCTGGAGTAGAGCTTTCCTCCAAGAGTGTAAGACAGGGATAGCGTTTGAAGCTGCTCTCCATGTTCCAGCTGCCTCTGTGTTCCACTGAGAGGACTCTGCAGGGAGAAAGGCCTCCCACCATTTTCTGTACCTACAACTGGGTGGTCCCATTTGGGATGGGGAAATGGGTCTTTGTCCTTGCTTTGGTGAACCATGCTGGTATTCCTGAACCCCACTAACCACCTGGCTCCCAGGCAAGAAGGCAGTTCCCATCCTCTCCAGGGAAGGGGCCACACTCCATGGAGGGATGCCCAGACCCTTCAGAACCCAGTCCCACATCTTTCCACATTGATCTTAGTCTATGACTGCTACTGAGGCTTCTACCAGTCAAACTTAGGGGCTCCCAGGAAAGCAAGGTCACAAACTCATCCAGGCTCAGAAGAGACATCTGGATCCTCACCAGGGAGAGAGTACAGATGTCCTTAGTAGAGGGGGCCATTTGAGCCTTTAACATAGAACAAGGGTATGGGAACATGGACCCAGTGCAGGGTCTGGAAATGTGAGGGATCAGTTTGGGAACAGCCTGAGGATGAAGGAGTAAATGGGCAGAGATGGAGTCAGCTGGACACACTGATGACAAACTCTGAAGGTCCTGTCTCTTGCAGGTAGTGGCATACTCCCTCTCCTAGGAAGGCCCTTCCTGTCAGGGCAGATAACAGGCCCTAAGTCAAAGCCTCTTGCTTCCCCAAGAGTTACTCCTGTTCCTTCTCTGTTCTTCTTAACCTGGTAGCTATGTAGCCTTGTATGGTTACCTGGATCATTCCAGTCACCCCACCCCCTGAGACCTTTTCACTGGGGTACAACCCCTGTCCCTGTGAACCTGCTGGCCAGGGAGGGAATGGACATTAGCCTGGTCCTAGGTAGATGGGCTACCTGAATCAGGGATTCCTGGCAGTCTGAGTCTCCTGCATCCCCTTGCTTTTGGCCTTCTCTCATTTAGTTGTTCCACTTTTAGAAATCCCAGGGACTCCACAGCAGGGAGTAGCCTATTTTGCCAGGATCCACGTGGAGCAGTGCCTGGTCCTGTAGCGGCAAGGCGGAAGTGGGTCTCTGTTGGTGGGTACCGTGGTGCCCAGAACTCACTATTTCTCTCCAGTGTTAATTATCAAAATTAACAGAACACTATAAATAACTCAACTCAGAGACTTGAAGAGCTCGAGTCTAATTAATTGATTTACAATCGAGACACTTCTGCACCCCCCTACCCTAGAATCTGAAGGATGGGAAACTCATTGTGCAGCTTTTTAAATATCGACCCCCATCAACTGTCCCCTCACCGCTCCTGAGAGCCCAGAGCCCAAAGAAGAGAGGGGAGGAAAATCAGCCTGCTTTCTTGGAAAGGGGGAGCCTATAAATAACTACATATTGGTGCATTTGATGGAGGACATTCGTGTGGAGATTGGCTTTTGCTGGGATGAGGAGACATGGGGGGTGGGGGTGGGGTGACTGAGACTTCCATCTGCCGCCTGGTTTACTGGGCAATAAATTTTAAAGCAAGACTGTGAGTACCGTCCAAGGCCTTCGTGTTGGCTACAGCTGGGGAGACTGATCGATAGAGGAGGAGGAGAGATGGGGAGGGGGAAAGGAGAATGAGAAACTGCAAGCTCTGGAATAAATGTGTAGGGGGGAGGAATGGGAAGAAAGAGAAAGCAAAGGGCAGAGAGAGAAGGGTGACAGAGAAGAGAAGGGGAGGGGGTGTTTCCAGTCCCACCTTGTTAGACAGCCCAGGGACTGCTTCAGGCCAGTCTGCCTCCACTTGTATCTGGATGCCTCCCCTCCAGATCCTCCCCTGGTTGTGGGTGTGCTTTGAGAGGTTAGCAGTAAGATCAAAGTAGGCTACAGAAGGAGTTCAAGGCCAGGCTAGAATACGGGACAAAAAGGTGGAGTTGGCTCAGTGGATAAAGTGCTTAGCCCCATAAGCAAGAGAACCAGAGTTTGGAACCCTCAGAAGGCAGGGCAGGCATGGGCAGCTACCCTCAGGAGGCAGAAACAGGATCCTGGGCAAGCTAGTTAGCTAGACTAGCTGGGATTGACCAAAGACCCTGCCTCAGTCAATAAAGCAGGGATCAAGACATTCGACATCAACTTCAGGCCTGTACTCTTGCGCACACATACATGTAGACCCACACACATACTAACACACAATACTCACACATACATCACACACACCAAAGACTGTCCTTGTTACTATCCAGAGCAGGGCCTGTGGTAGTAATGCTCATTCTGACAACAGTACTGTCTCCTCTACCTCACCCTACCGTTGTGCTCCAGGTGGGAGCACCTTCATCTCCCTTAACCTGGACAGCTGGAAGCTCCCAGGACAGGGCAGAGTAGGCTTCTGTCAAGTGGGGAATCCCTCCCAGGGACAGCATCAATGAGCGGCCACCCTACCCCTTCCCAGACCACAGCTTCCCAGTGTGGGGCAAGTTACTGAGGGATTAAGAGGCCACCTGTGGACTCCAGGGCCTGATGAGCCAGCTACCTCCAGTCTCCTTGTCCACTGGCCTGCACTTCAATACCCTTATCTCCAGCTAAGATGAGGAGCATAGTCTGTCCGGGTGGGAAGAGCAGCACTTTCCTGGGGCCTCAGCCCTGAGCGGTTCAGCACCATGGGGCTGAGGCAGGAGCTGCTGGGATCCAGCCTCTGGGCAATCTGAACTCCATTAGCCCCTTCACTGGTTCTCATTACTGCAGCCAGGCGGCTTCGGAAACATGTCATTTCCCCCAGGCTTTTCTCTCCTTCCTCTGCCTTTTGAGGTTCTTGTCCCATCCCCAGCTTCCTTGGAGGCCCCACTTCTCCAGTCGGCCAGCAAAAGTGGCATGCAGCCACCCAAGCACACCGGCCAATGGTGTGACTTGAGTCTCAGCCCAACTCCATCTCAGGGGGAAGGCATGCTGCCTTTGCTACTTAAAAAAAAAAAAATTGTTCTCTCACCCCTTCCTTCTCTTGGGTGCCCCCTCTTCATGCTCCTGACCACGCCCTTGGTCTCCACAGGATATCCCTGTGGGACTCCCCAGCCTCCAGCTTTGTACAGTGCATGGAGGGCAACAGGCAGGAAAGAATAAGCAGCAGGAGCCGTGGAGCATAGAAATGAATGAAGACAGGGCTCCAGGTAAGGCAGCACTCAGCCAGAGGAGTGACTGGAAGTCAAGGCTGCTCACTGGAGTCTACTCTCCAGCCCCATCATCCATTATGCTCCTCTTCTGGACTGCCTCCTCCCTCCCATCTGCCCCTCACAGCACTGCAAGTATCATTTCCTCCATTGCTCCAACCCAGAGACCTATGAGGATCTTAGGCACTGTGTACTTGTATGCTGGCATTGTCCCTGTTTTCCTTTCTTCTCTGCTTGGGTGCTGAGTTCCCTACCCTGGGGTATATGAGTCTCTTCTCCAGGGTACCTTCCTGCCTGGCACCAGCCAGCTCAGTGGGTGCTCAGTAAATAGAGAAGGAACATATGGAGATGCAGGAAGGATGGGAGGGATAAACCAGCTCAACGCCCCCTGGCAGAGGGTAGGGGAAAAAAGGAGGGCCCCTCTATGCAACCAAACATTACAGAGCATCACTAGGAAGCTGAGGGCAGCAGGAGGAGAGAAAGAAGTAGGAAAAAAGTGGAATTGCAACTCTATCTAAACTCATTATGCCCAGGAGGGAACAATTGTGTGTTGTTCCTTTTAAAAAGTCCGCCCTTAATATTAGTCAGATTATGGTGTTTACAATTGACAAGTGATTTAAGGACTTTCTAAGGCTATCCCTCCTGGATGAATGGGAGGGATGTGGGGGGGGGTCCCCTCACTATCCCCTCCTCACATCTCCAGCTCCTTACTTTTTCCACTGTCTCTCAGAACTGGGCAGTAGCCTGGCTTAGCCCAGATTTGCTTGGGAAAGGAGGGGGTACTGTGCTTGCAGGAGAGGGCAGCCACAGAGCCCAAACAGCCTTGATTAAATGTCTAAATGGACAGGCCTGGGCAGTGCCCAGATGGACTGTCACAGACATTGTTCCTGCCCTCTGGGGCTTCTAGGATGATCCAGACACACAGATGGGGACAGACATGAACAGGCAGCCAGGGATGAGAATAAAACAGAATGTGAAATCAGGTTCTCTGTGTGTATTTGTACATGTATATAAGGTGAACCCTCTTTCTTTTTCATACTGGTGAACTCCTATTCACCCTTCAGGGTCCAGTTTATTTAACCAATCATTCATACATTCAATTCTCATGGGTATCTGTTGCTTAGCACCATGCTGCCATTATTTTGCTTATGGGAAACCTAACCTTTTTATGGAGACAACTTACAACTAACTTTCACTTGCTCTTCACCTCTCTGCTCACTCCAGGGGTAGACATGTGACCAGAGCATGTATAATACCCGTGGCCATCTGATGGTTTGGGGATAAGCATATCATTAAGTCTACCCAATCAGAATCAGCCTTTCTTCCTGCTAAGGATGCAGAGCTAGGATGCTGTGAGCCTCCTTGGGGAAAGCCTGCCAGAGAACAAAGCCAACATCAGAGGAAGCAGAGCCAGAGATGCTCAATGGGATTTATCATTTGCACTTGGCTTTACCTGAACCTTGACCTTAATTCTGCCCCAGGAAGTTTAAGTTACATTGAACCATAAATATTCTCTCTCTCCCTCCCTCCCTCTCTCCCTCCCTCCCTCCCTCCCCCAAGGGCGTAGTCCCTCCCTCTCATTTGTAGTGGCTTTCTGCTATTGACAACCCAAAGCTCTTAAGTACCACACTATTCACTGATCTTACCTTGTTCCAGGTCCCTAATGGGCCCAGCACTTGGACGGTGGACTCCAAGGTCAGCAGAGGTACATCCCTACCCTCAAGGACCTCAGGCTCCTGAGCCTTGTTCTCTGCGACCCCTTGACCAACTCCCCCAGTCTGCCCCCAGTCTGTCCCCATTTGACAGATACTTCACTGGCTACCTGCTACCATGCCAGGCTTGGGACCACTCCTATCATTTCAGACATGACTGGCTTCTACCCTTAAACTGTATTCTTTGATGATACACATCATGTTGGTATGCCTTCATACCTAGGCCAGTGCCTGGCATGTGCTAATTGCTTATGTTTGTTGAATGAATGAAAGAGTATCTGTCTGTATGCTTAGGCATGTTGGAGTGAGAGAGTGGACATTCCAGGAGAAGGATATGATGTGTAACTCATAATTGAGAAGAAAGTCCAAGAAGTTTCTAGATCCAGCTAGTGCTCACCCAGTAAAAATAGCCCGTTACTCTGATCAATTCAATGAGCCTTCCTGCAGAATCAACTCATGTGTTGGCACAGCAGGCCTGGCTCTGTCTGCTCCCATCCTCAGAAGATCACCTCTAGACTCTTGCCCTTCTAAGGAGGGAGCCATGGATTGAGAGCCAGGCTTTAGAGAGTTCTGCCGTCTTGGAAGTAAGCATCAAAATCTTCCCATGAGGGAGCTTCTGAGGGTGTGTCAGGGAATACAAGGACACCAGTTCCCATCACACTATCACCACTCTGTGAAGGTGGCCTTCATAGCACCATCTACCACCCCCTCCCTGAGTGCAGTTTTCATCTGGAGACGGAGGGGCACTGAGGGCTGACCTGAGGCTCTGGCTCTCACACTGCTTCCTACCTTGCCATGCAGGATGCAGCCTGTAAAGTTGGGAGCCCTGAAGTATGCAGCAGAGTTATATCCTGCCTCTTCCGCAATCACCCTGAGAACCCCCTAGCTCCCACTGGCAGTGAGCCCAAATAACTCTCCCTAGAGTTTCAACAGTCTGTTGTCCCCAGTCCTCTGAGCTGGCTGTGCCCCCAGCCCTGGGTCTGGCTACTCTCTTAGGGCAACATGGTCCTGCCCTGCCACAGGGCTTCCTCCTTCTGCCCACCCTGCCTCCTCCCTCTCCTCTTCTGCTCTGCCTGTGCTTGCTTTTTCTCACTCCTCCCCCTTTCCAGACATCTTCCTGTTTCCTTCCCACCAGGACACCCCTCCCCTCCTTTCCTGCCCCTTTCCTTCCCCACCCCTCCTCCCTCCATTCCTCTTTAAGCTCTTCTCTATCTCCAGCTCTCCAGTCTTCCCACAGGGTCAGTCCTCCCAGCCCTCATCTGCAGCTGGGTAAATTTCTATAAACAATCAAATTTGTAATACACTCAACTATATTACATCCTTATTAGGAGCTTATAGCATTTGGGAAGAGGAACTCGGCGGCCAAGAGGCGGAGAGCCTCTCTGCCAGCCGAGAGTGCCTGGAAGTAGAGAGCGCCCATCTTCAGATTAACTTGATCTCCACATATTTCATTATCTTCCCACACTTCCCTGGCCAAATGCTCCCAAGCATCTCTCTTTCCTTCCTCTCTGCCTAAGAGTCTCTCCTCTACCTTTCTGCAGTCCCAGGAGACATGCTGTTACAGCAGGAAGGATATAGAATATGCAGCAAGAAGGACTTCCCAGCTGATGGCACCTTAAAAGAATCCTTGGACAGGAGGTGAGGGCTCCCATCAGTGGAGAGCTGTGACCACGGATGGGAGATGGGAATACCAGCTCCCCTTGTCCCAAACCTAGGTATCTGGAACCCACAGAATGGCTGACAGGGGTCTTCAAACTCAAGGTTCTGGGTGAGGAGTGGGAGAAACAGCTGCATACATCTGGAAGAAGCTTGCCAGGCTCCATCAGCCCAGGCACCAGCCAGTGTTTTTGATGTTTGATCTTGCCCTGGGCATGGGGAGGAAGCCAATGAGATGTCAGGGACTACTCATGGAGACACCCCCTGCCACCAGCCAGACCCCCCTCCACAGAATCCCCACCCCCAACAGCCCGAGCCAACTTCCAAGGCATAAATGAAATGCCTGAAAACCCAAATGTTGACCACCCCCTACAACAGTGGAGCCAAAACCAATTTCCTTGGGGGTGGGAGTGGGGGTGGGGCGGGGTATTGGAACCTCCCCTGCCTGCATCCCTCCATATGCCTTTCTGTCTTTTCCCAGACCCTGGGAAAGGAGCTGAGTGCCAGACCACAGTCACGCCTCATTTTGGTTCTTCTTTTACAGAGGACAGGTAATTGATGAAAGGGGAGTGAACCTCCAAAACCTGTTTTGGGGTTAGCAAGGAGAGTCAGCCAACTATGTTCAAAAGTGGGGATACAAAGGAGGGAAAGCCATATGCATTTATCGAATGCCTGTTATATGTAGATGTACAGAGATAGATAAGACAGCCCAGTATGGGACAAAGGCATTATATGCAGAGGGTGACAGGATGAGAAAGGTATGCTTGCAGAAGACAGACATAGCTCTGCGGGGAGATGCAGAGGGCTTCATGGAGGGGATGGCCCTTCAAGTGAGTGGTGAAGGATGAATAGGAGTGATGCAAGCAGAGAGAAAAGGGAAGAACCTTCTAGGTAAGGTGGGCGTCATGAACAAGGTCTTGGAGTATTTGGAATGAGCTAACATGATCTTTGGGCTGCAGCAAGGACATGAGAGTATAGGGAGGGAGTGGGAGGCAGGGGGACGTGCTTATCAGCTAACCCTCTCTATGTACAGAATATCACAATGTGTAAGGTGCTTTTCAAAGTCAACCATCTCACTGAGCCCTTGTTACAAACCATGAGAGGCAGTTTGTTGTTTTGAGACAGGATCTCATGTAACCCAGGCTGGCTTCAAGTTCTATATGCCCCCTGGTCTTCTGCCTACATCTTCCAAGTGCTGAGACTACAGATGTGCCCCAAGGTTTGTTTATGCAGTGCTGGGGACTGAACATGAACTTCGTGCCTGCTGGACAGGTGCTCTACCGATTGAACTAAATTCTCAGTTTGGAAAGTAAGATTTAATACCTGTGGTAGGAATGAGGACATCGAGGCTCAGAGAATTCGGGTGACTGATGCCCAGTCACACTTGGCTTCTAGGGCTACTGGTGAACTGAGAGGGGCCTACTCAGTCTTTTGGGGATGCCCTGAGACTGAAGCAGGTAGGGCTAGGGAGTCCAGACAGATGCATTCACACTGAGCCTAGACCACAGACAGAGTATACATAGAGGTTCCTTAGAGGAAGCCGCAAGTTTGGCTGGGATGCAGGGGAGGGTGAGGCAGGACACCCTGCATAAAGGTTAAGGAAAGGCTTGGTTTCATGTGAGGCTGTGAGCATTTGCTCTGCATAAAAGTGAGCCATGATGAGCTCAGCTGGGGGTAATAGAGGAAGAAGGTTCTGGAAGCAGTTCTCGGGGGAAGCTACAGAGAAGGTAATAGCAGCTTTACACAAAAGAGGTATGGAGAAGTGGGCCAGTGTGGAGCCTAGAGTGGGAAGCACTCTAAAGCCTAGAGTGCTGGTTTAGACTCTACCTCACAGGTTTCTAGAAATGACCACTTCAGAAAGGCCAGAGCTTAAATAGGTGCCCACTTGGCACAGTCCCTGGCATGAAGCATGAATGTTTACTCTGTGGTATGTCACAAAATGATAAGGGTGGAAACAGCTTTCAAAAATATAAACTGTAGCCGGGCTTGGTGGTGCACGTCTGTTGTCCCAGCACTTGGGAGGCAGAGGCAGGCCTGGCTTACATAGAAAGTTCCAGGCCAACTGGGGCTACGGGTACATCCTGTCTCAAAAAAGACCAAAAATATATATTGCCCGGTGTGATGGCACATATCTTTAATCCCAACACTCAGGAGGCTGAGGCAGGTGGACCTCTGTGAGATTGAGGTCAGCCTGGTCTACATATTGAGTTCTGTGTCGGCTGGGGCTACAAGGAAACCCTGTCTCATAAAACAAAAGCAAAACAAACATAGTTTACTTTTAAAACCTTTTAAACACTTTATTTATTGTGTGTATGTGCATGTGCCACAGCATGTGCCTTGAGGTCAGAAGACAACCCACAGGAGTTGGTTCTCTCCTTCCACCCTGTAGGTTCCATGGGATCAAACTCAGGGCGTCAAATTTGGTGGCAGGTACATTTACCCACTGAACCATCTCTCTGGCCCTCGTTTATTTATCTTGAGACAGGGTGCCATGTATCCCAGGCTGGCCTTGAACTCACCTTGAACCTCTGATCCTCTTTCCTTCATTTCCTGAGAGTTGGGGCTATAGACATGTGCCACCATGCCTGGTTTATGCAGTACTAGGGATCAAACCCAGGGCTCTATATGTGCCAGGCAGGCACTCTACTCACTGAGCTACATCACTAACCTATAAATATTTACTGACTACTGTGTGCTAGGGAAGAATTTCTGCAAAAGCTAGAGTCTTTTACTGCTACAGACCATGAGACAGGCTGGGGGCCACTCAGACCCTGTAGGGGGTCCTGGGCAATGGTTAAGGAAATGTGAGGAGCACTGACAGATGAGAAGAGCTAAGGAGGTTGGGCCCCTATCATGGAGGGGGTGACAAAATGGGACAGGGAACCCAAGGCCCATAGACAGGAGGACAGCTGCCAAGGTGGTCCGGAGCAGAGGGATAAGGGACTATTTGGGCCTATTATTTACCTACTGCTATAGAACAAATTGCCCCCAGATTTAGAGGGCTAAAGAATTTCAACCATTCATCCTCTGGCATTGTTCTATGGGGTCAAGATCTGAGAGCAGCCTAGCTGAGCTAAACTGGCCAGAGATCCCTGAGGAGATTTCAGTGGCGCTGAGCCTGGAGGCTCAGGCCTATAATCCCAGCTACTCAGGAAGCTGAAATAAGATTGGAAGTTCAAGGCCAGCCTGGGCTATATGGCGAATTTGAGGTTGGCCTGAACAACTTAGTAAGACCCTGTCTCAAAATAAAAAGTAATAAAAGAGCACACCTTTAATCTACTTTGGAGGCAGAGGCAGGTGGATATCTGTGAGTTTAAGGCTAGTCCTGGTCTACATAGTGAATTCCAGACCAGCCAGGGCTACATAGTGAGACCCTGTTGCAAACAAACAAACAACAAACAAATTTTTAAAAATAATAAAAGGGCTGGGGATGTGTAGCACAGTGATGAGTGCTTGCTTCACATTTGTGAGGCCCTGGGTTCAATTCCCAATACTGGAAGAAAAAAAAAAAGAGGTTGTAGAGAGATATCACCTGGAGCTGCTGTCATAGATATGGTAGAAGGCCACTTCCAAGGCAGTGCTCTTGATGATGGTGGCTTCTGTGGCTGAAGGCCTCAGTGCCTCAGCATAAGGTCTCTCCATGAGGCCACTGGAGCACCCTTACAACATGGCAGCTGGTTCCCCCAGAGGCAATGGCCTAGGATTGAACAAGAAAGCCATGTCTTTACAATTTGATCTCAAGCATCACACACTTCCATTTCTGCGATATTTTATTGGTTACACACATTAGTCCTCTACAATGCAGTAAGGGACACCGAACATGGATACCAAGGCTTGTCCAGGTCTATTTTGGTGGTTGGCTTCCCCAGGAGAAGATCCGGTCATCTCCATTTTATATACAGGACAACTAAAGCACACCTAGCTACCCCAGGTCACCCAAAGCTCTGGCTGAAACCTTGATCTCCCTCCACCCCAGTTCTGTAAGTCCGCATCACGCCATCTACAGCTCCTAGGAAAAGAAACCTCTGGTATAGATCCCAACTCTGTGTGACCCCAGTTGGGGGGGCAGGGCAGTGACAACCAGGCCTCCCAGGCCTGTGAAATAAATGCAATCACATGTTTGCCTTGCAGAAAGCAAGCTCCGTGGTGGGTTTGAGAGGGAGGGAATCTAAACAGGCTCTGGCCTGCCAGCTTGTGTTTCCCATTTAAAACCACACTCGGATGGCTGAGAAAATATGCCTGATCCCAGTGCAGTTTTGGAAATTCAACCTGTTGGGTTTCTAACCCCTTCTCTGGTGCCCCTAAGAACAGACTTTCAGGCCCCACCACAACCTTCGTAGCTCACTCCCAGGGTGGTCCCAGCCCTAGGCTTACCCTCTCTGAGCCCCAGGAGCTGAGGCCACTGCTAAGTCTCCAGGGGCTGATGAACTTTGTTCTAATGTCACATGACTTGAGGGAAGAGCAAACTTAGGTCTGGAAAGGACCTCTGCTTTCAACAGGTCCTGAGGACAGGGTGGGCAACTCCTCAGGGAACCCCAAGAAAGAAGACATGCCTCCCTTCCTTCCTAAGGGTACAGCTGGCAGGTTGGAGGATGGGAGTCAGGTAGGGAGGTGGCAAGTGGTTGACTACCCAAGTGGGCTGAGGAGAGGACAGGGGTTCTTCCCATTTCTCTGTAGCCCCTTCCCAAGATTCCTTTTCGTTCAAAGGACTAGGCATGGGGAAGAAAGGATCAGGAAGGGAGGTAAATAAGGAAGAGCACAGTGGTTAAGGATGAGCGCCTGGAATGATTATCAACCTCCAACCTGCCTGCCGAGGGCACTCCATCCCAAATGGACAGTGACACTCCTTCCCACCCGTCCCCAACTAGGTAGGCTTCACAGAACAAAGCTGGAAGAGACCCTAGCCTCGTTGTGCACATGGGGAAACTGAGGCTCAGAGAAGGAACATTTGCTTCAGGGTATCCACTGAGTCGGTTATGAAGGTGAGTTGCCTCTCCCACATGTGGACATTTGGTAGAGCCAGCAGTGGCTACCATCTGGGTCACAGTCACCAGGTTCCTTCAGGAAGCCTGATCCTCCTGAGAGAAGGAGAGGGAGAGGGCGAGGAAGGTAAAACGAAGAGTTGGAGCTCTAGGTGTCTCGAGGTCCCCATGTGGGGAATCTGTGGTAGAAGATGAGGAAGTTGGAGCTCTGGAAGTATAGATGCAGGACAGCAGGAGGAAGCAGGTTTTAGGCAGGTGGAGCCCCCTTTAGGCCTCAGGTTTGCCTTCCAGAAAATAGACTTTCTTCCTTCAGTCTGGCCTGACTGCCAGCTGTAACTCAGAGTCTTTCCGAGGACATGAACTTGGCGTCCTCTCTCCTGACCCCTGACTCCTAGCTTCCTCTGTGGTGGGGTGGCAGGAAGGGATATAAATCCTGTGAGGGGAGAGGGTCACTGAGGTCACTTTGGAGCTCAGATGGCAGCAGAGTGGATGGATGCTGAGTTAGAGGGGCTTCCTGGCCCAGTGGGGGAGGGGGTGCCTGCCCCCTAGCTGGAAGGGAATCCACCCTTCTGGGATAGCCCCTCCAGTTCCTCCTCCTAGGGTTGGGGGCTGGGTGGGGATGGGGAATGGGGCTGTGGAAGGCCCTATACTCTGAACTATTGGGAGTTCTACCCATCAAGTTCACAAGGCCACTAACCCTCACCCAGCTTGGAGACCCTCCATAGGGAGGGACACTGCCAGTCACCCTCTCAGTCCAGCTCCAGCCCTAGGTTTCTGGCCTGGGGGAAAGAGTAGGGTAAAATGGAGCAGCAGAGGAAGAGGTGACTGGAGAGACTGGGCTGGCCAGAGCTAGGGCCGGCTGACAGCTACAAGGGAGGACATGGAAAAGACAAAATTTCCCCCAAGAAGAGAAATCTTGGGATAAAAATCAACCCTCAGATGCTGGGAGAGGCTTAGAAACCCCCTAAGGAGCAGTCTGAACAGAGAGGTTCAGGAGACAGAATCACAAGTGGGGGAGCCGATGTTTAAACAAATATATGAGAATTTAGAACCAGTTTTTGGTGCATATCTGTAATCCTGGCACCCGAGAGGCTGAGGTAAACGGATCACTGCAAGTCTGCAAGTTTGAGGCCATCCTGAACTACAGAGTGAGTTTGAGGCCAACATGGGTTACATAGTAAATTTGAAGCCAGCCTGAACTACATAGTGAGACTTTGTCTCAAAACAACAACAAAATCAAGGAGAATTCATCAGATAGTTTGAAGGATCTGCAGACAATAAAGCAGGCTGCTATGATAGATGCTGGGGGCTGTGACAGATGATGGGGACAGGAAGGTCCTCTCTAAGGAGGAGACACCTGAAGGCCAAGAAGTTAGCCACAGGAGCAAGTGATTCTGGGAAGAGGGACTGATAGGTACACAGCACTGAATCAGGTTTAGAAACGGAGCTCGAAGAGTGGTGGGGGGACCGGCTGGAGGTGCAATCAGAGAGTTGGCCAGGGAATCAATCACATAAGGCCTTGTAAAGCAAAGCAAGGAGGTTGAATTTTCTGCTAACAATAGAATTTAAAGCCGTAGGAGGGTTTTGAGTAGGGGCATGAAGAGACCCTGATTTATATTTCTAAACAGCGTCTGACTGCGGAGTAGAGAATGGGGCTGTAAGTGCCAAGGTAGTGGCTGGGAGATCAGAGAACAGTGTCTAGCTGGAAACACTGGTGGCAGTGGCCACAGGAAGCAGAGCCCAATGCTGAGTTTGGTTTTGAATTTGAGCTAGCAGAACAACTGCATGTGCAACTGAGGGTCAAAGGGAGGCATGGAAATGACAGGCTGGCTGTGGCGGTGCTGCCAAGAGGCTGGTGTGTTCCCATTCATCAACTGCAGCCACAAGCCCAGGTCTCCCTCTTCTGAGGCCACGGGACATGTCCATTCATGAATTCCAGCATCTGTTTCCTGAGCTTCAGTCTGGCCCTTGCAAGCCCTGGCACTCCCTGGCCTGCCCTTGCCCTGTGTCTGCCCTAATTCTGACAGAGGGGTGGACAGAGTGCCAGACTACAGTCTGGTAGGAACGACCTCAGAAGCTTATTCATTGGGGGGTCTTGGGGAGCTTGGAAACAAATCAGTGTGCTAAGGTACTCTAGGGAGAATGGGGTTCCCATCCAGAAAATGGGGACCCCACCCATCCCTGTACTCAGGAGGGCTGACACCAGTGGACATCTTTTGTTATTATGAAGTATAATGAATGACAGACACAGGGAACCTAGGCATTGTCAAAGGAAGGTTCCCAAGGTGTCTGGGGTCGGGGGGGAGGGAGAGGGGAGATCGTCTTCTGATCCAAGTCCTGCACTCAAGAGGCTCAGGCAAGACAAGTGACTTACTAAAGGTCACACAGATTTCTCAACCAAAGCCTTAGGTCTTTTTTATTATCAGAAATTTAAGATGAAGCTTCAAAGCATCAGGAGACTCAGCTCCCAGAGTCGGCACCCTCTCCTCTCCCAGTCCAGAGGAGTTTTGTGTCTAAATCCTTACCCAAGCCTGTCTCAGCCCAAATTTTCACCTACCTGAACCCCACCTGCCCTCAAATACTCACACCTGCTGTTGTTCCCTTAGCACCCTGCCCAGGCCCCAGCGGCCCTCAGATGCCCCTTTGTGGATGGGGTGCCTATGTGGGTCCATAACATCAGATGGCAGCCCCAAGCTGTCATCCCTGCCCCCACCCCGGAGCCCCAGTCTGTCAGCAGTGATGGATGCTGGGCAGCAGTCCCTTGGAACAGATCCTGGATCTAAAAGCCTCATGCAGCCATCCTGGGCAGGCAGCGAGGGGGGGTGGGTTGGATACAGGGGTCCCCCAGAGCCCGGCTCCTTGCCATGAATCAGTAGATCGGCAGAGCCAATTAGCACAGACAAGAGCAAGAGCCGGGAGATGAATCATGGGCCCATTAGTCTGCCAGCTTGCACCCTCCCCCAAAGTGGGGTCCTGGCCCTGGTGGGGGTGCTGCTTCTTTCTGAATGGTCTCTTCCTCTTCAGAGCCCCTCCTGCTTAGAACTGCTGAGAAGACTCTTTTCACAGTAAGCTGCAGTGAATAGGACAGCACTTTGGGTTATCTGCATAAAATTTGCATTGATCAATGGCATTGGGCACTGATGAGGGCCCTCCTACCTCCACTCTCCAGATTTACCTTGCCAAATTGGTTCAACCTAATAAAACATGTTACACAGGCATAGAGCTGGGCTGCCTGTCTTTCTGGGCCTGCCTCCTCTGACCATGGGAAACACAAGCCCTGGTTAAGATGTTCAAGCACTCACAGAAGTGAGGGCCTTATTAGAAATCTAGTAGACAGACTGCCACACCCTGTCAGCCTGGCCAGTGCGTGGAGCAAACACCTCCTTGAGTCCTTGGGGGAGACCCTGTGCTAGGGTTGTCTGCAGCAGGTGGAAGTCCTCTCCTCCTCCCGGGCCCCCCAGGCTGCTTAGTGGAAGTGGCAGTGGAGGAAGTGCTTGGGATACTGAGACAAATACTGTCTCACTTCTTCCTCCTGCTGGCAGAGGCTGAGTGACTTGTTCAAGGTCACAGACAAGAACAAGACCTGGGTTTGAAACCAAGTCTGTCCAACTTAGGCTTTTGAGCACATAACTTCTGAATCACACTGCCCTGACTCCTTCCTGAACTCAGCCTCATTTGTCCAGCTGCCCACTTGACACCCCAACCAGCTGTCCCATGGGGACTCTAACAAGGTGCTGAAATCTGAGTTGGTTCTCCCTTGCTCCCAGACAGCTCTTCTCTCCTCTGCACAATGTCCCTTAGCCACTGGCTGCCCAAACCCTCAACATGGAGCTATTCCATCTCCAGCTCTTCCTCCCCAACAGTGGACCAGGCATATCATGAGTGTATGGCTTCATCATGAAATTGGCCTGTCTTTGGGCCCTTACTCCCCAGCCATGTGTTGGTTTGGGCTCTGTATCTCATTGTCTAGACAATTCCTGCACTCTCTCAGCAGCCAACCCCACCCCCTTGCCCCCACCCTTCACTTCCCGCATCTTGCAGATCCTCAAACTCATTCTTTTGCCTCCTACCTTAAGCAGGTGGACTTCTACTTTCAAGGTGAAATATTAAAGAACCGTTCTGGGTAAGCCTGAAAGACCTTTCTAGACCCATCTCTGGCTCCTTTCCTTCAATATCCAGTAAGCCGTTGGTCTCATGAAATTCCCTGCCCTGCCCAGAGTGTACTCCAGGCTTTTGTCCCTGCTATCAGCTCTGTTAAGGACACCTTTCTCACTTTCACTGGGCAAACCATCCTATCTTCCCACGATCAGTTAAATGGCATCTCCTCCGGAGGCTAGTGCTGCCCTCCCCAGCAGGATGGATGACGCCCTATAGCCCAGGGCTCAGACTGCTAGCCCAGCATTTTCACACTCTGCAACAGTTAGTGGGTGGCCAGCTGACCAGCTCTTTGCTGAGAGGCCTGGGGCAGGGGGCTTGACACACTTACCTCTGCTTCTGTGGCCTGGGATGTTAGAGATGTTCAATAGAGAACTGATGGATAGGAGAACTTCCCTCTCTCTTTTTCTATTTTCCAACTCCCTGTTCTTTTGGCTCTGTCTCCCCAGTTGAAACATCAGATATAGGAATCTCAATAGGCCATTCTGGGAGTTGACCGAAACCTTTGTGATTCCTGGACTTATGATCTGGATACCATATGGACTAGCCTCATGGGTAACAGGGTAGAGTCAGAAAATCAGACTCTGCACTGGAGTGGGAGACTGCAGACAGTCCCTATTCTTCTGTGAGCCTCTGTTTCCTCAGATCACCTGTTTAATGAGGTAGAAGCACTAGCTTCTAAGGTCTTTGCAACTGTGAGGCTTCTGAGTGTATGTATGGCTTTGGGATTTGGTGACTAGTGCTGGCCCTGAGAAGCTTGTATAGAGTGTGAGTGAGGAGAGAGCGGTGGCTGAGAGGAGACTGTCCAGAACAGACATGCAGCTCTCCCAAGAGGTGGCTTCCCAGAGAATGAGGGTCAACTTGGAGAGGAGGTCAGGGCAGACACACCACGAGGGGGTGGCTCTTCTCAGAGTCAGTAATTGTGAAAATCAATGGTGTGGCTGGAGACAGAGGAAAGGCCTGGGGGATGTAGAGTCCCAGGGAATGAATTGTGGGGGCGTGGCATCTTTTCTGCATCCTTCTCCAGGGCTGGTCCAGGGTTAAGACTGATAGAACAAGGCCCAGGAGGACTGGGGTTCAAGAACAGAGCAAACAGAGCAATGCCAGGGAAAGGTCTAGAATTAGAATCTTGGGAAGAAGGACAAGGAGAATTTGGGTGCAAGGAAAATGTACACATTACACAAATTCAAGAGAATTCCCTTGTCTGCTTTTAGATGGACAAACAGTACTAGAGACAGTCCCTCATTCCTAATCCCAAGTAGATTTAGGCTATAGTCCTGGCTCTGCCACTGCCTCATGTGTCCTTGTGGAGTTCAGCAATTCCAGAGGTTCCCTCCCTTCGAACCTCTGTTTGTTCATTTGTAAAATGATGGCTTAAGCACACACCTATAGTTCCATCACTTGGGAGGCAGAAGCGGGCTGATCTCTGTGAGTTAAAGGCCAGCCCGGTCTACATAGTGAGTTCCAGGCCAGCTGGGGCTACAGGGAGACTCTGTCTCAAACAAAAACAAAAACAAAAGAAGGCTTGTTCTTTTTAAAAAAGTATTTTATTATTTAATTTATGTATATGAGTATATTGCCTGCATGTATGTAAGTGCATCTGATTGTGTAATGCCTGCAGAGGTCAGAAGAGGGTGTCCCCCTGAAACTGGAGTTACAGACGGTTGTTAGCTGCCATGTGGGTGCTGGGAACCAAACTCAGGTCCTCTGCAAGAGCAGCCACTGCTCTTAACCACTGAGCCACCTCTCCAGTGGCATAAAATGATGGCTTATTCTTGACCATATTTGGGGCCATGGCACACATGGGTGTTCCTCCAGTCCCCTCAAGTAGAGGCAAGTTCACCACCTCTGACTCCTCTCTGCAGATATCTACCCCCAGGTCCTGGATTCTTCCCATGCTGGCTACTTCTGTGCTTTTCCCTCTATGGAGCTCCTGCCTGTCTGCTTCCTGACTTCCCACAGTGCAGGCCTCCAGCTTCTCTAAGGTTCTGGTTTGGCAGCTCAGAGTGGGCACACACTGTGGGAGGCTAGCCAGGACCTCCCATCTCTTCTTCCTCACCACCCAGTGACACCATCTCAACCCATCTCCATCCCACAGGAAGAAAAAAACAGACACTGGGTGAAATAAGAAGTGGGGAGAGGCAGAACCTGTAGGGGCTTAAAGGGGCTTTGATACTTTGGAGGGTATGGGGATTGGGGAGAGGAGGAAGAGGAGAGAGCAGGAGCAAACCACTCTCCACAAGTCAGCAGATCCAGAGGGAACGGCTCTGCTTAGAGGGGCAGAGGAGGTGCCAGTGCTGACCCAGAGCTAGGAGTGTTTGCCTGGTTCACCCCTTTGATCACCCCTCACTGGCTCCCTAGGAGGTTGTTAACATCCTTCTTTATGAGAGTTGGGGGTGAGCCAAGCCTCTCACCTCATCTGGGGCTCCTGGGCGCTGCCTTTGTTCTTTTCACCCTGTCCAGCGCCAGCATTGAGGACCGGTGGCCCCTTTCTATAAGGACCACATGTAGGCAATCTCAGGCCAGGTAGGCAAGATGCAAGAGCCAGTCTCTGCTCCCACTGGCTCCTAGGTGGATGCCAGGGCAAGTAGGCCACTTTCAGTCAACAGCCTGAAGAAACAGACAGTCCATCAGAACAAGGCTGGGTGAGGAAGGGCCTCCATGGGCTTCCTGGAGGAGGCAAAGGGTGAACAGAGGATCTAAGGAAAAGGAGGGAGGCTGGGAGAAGGAAGTGGAAGGAGAATGGGGTGGAGGTGGAGAGGCCGGCAATCTCAGAAGGGGAAATGATGCCACCACCAAGCCTCAGTTGGTTTGTCTGTAAAGTGGGTGGACACCTGCTTCTCCAATTGCTGTGAGGATCCTCTGGAACAAGAAGGCCCTGGCTAGAGATCACACTGCCTTCTCCCTCATTTCCTGTCCTGCCTTCCTCCCCCAAACTCTTCCAAACCCAAAGGGACTAGCCCCTTCCCTGGACCTCAGCAGCTGGCGGCATCTAGAAACATCTGCCTCTCCTGCAAGAGGTCCCCCACAAAGCTCTTGAAGAAGCAGTGGTGGAGGGCAGGGTGGGGACATCAGTTGGATGAATAAACCGAGGTGCATCTTCCCCACCACCCTCCCCCAGGCCTCGTTGGACACAGACCCCCATCACCGTCTTTCAGCTGCCCTGACACACACCTGCTTTCCCTCTCAGCTCCTCAGGGTGGCCCCCGTAGGGCCTCCAGGACAGGCCTCCACTTCCTCCCAGCTTCCTTCACTGGCTGCTCCACAATGGATTCTCCAGTCTTATTTCCAAAATTCTAGCCAATTCTGTGTTCACTAAAGCACTCCATGTTATTTCTGTACGAAGGCACCTTCTCTCCTTGTTACAGCACTCTCCCTGAAAGATCCTGGAGAAGCTGTGCTAGTTCCTATCTCTCATCTTTGCTAAGGCACTCCATAAGGACTTGGGGTCCCTGTACCCCTATTTGAATCATGCCAGCAGGATTCTGGGGTATGCAGAACTTCCACCAGAACCCTCTGTACTGCCCTCATGAAGAAGCCTCAGTCTCAGGAAGAGAGGATTGTAGCCCAGTGTGGGGTGAGGGTGCTTGAGGGTCAGTCTGGATTAGCAGTAGGGGTGGAGTAGGCAGGTGTCAGCCATGGCAGTGGTTCTTCCTGTGGCCTGACCTCAATCCCGACTGCTTCAAGGGTAAAATCCTAGGCTCACAGAATGTCCCCAGGGAAGATCTGGGGGATCCTTTGTTTCCTCCTTCTGATAACAGATAGATGAGGAAACTGTAGTCAGGCAAAGGACTCACCCATTTTCCCCCAAGTGGACCTAGTCTGAGGATCTAGGATCCTGATGGACAAATAAGGGTCACCTGAAAATGCCCACCTCCTAATTCCCAGATAGAAGTGACTTTCTATCACTGTTGTGGTTAATGATCTTTAGCTGGAGCGTTGGCCTGCAGTACAGGGGGCGTACAATAACCATTGGGGCTCTCCCTAACAGGAAAAGAAAGAGACAGACAGGCAGGGCTGGAAGTCACAGAGGCGGTCAGAGATGCCAGATGGAGACTGAAGTAGGATGGATATACAGCTGTCATAACCTAAGGCGGGCAGGCAGCCTCCAGACAAGGAAGGTAAAGAACGAAACCTCCATGGCCAGGGAGCCAGCGACACTCAATCACTCCCAAGCACTG
This sequence comes from Nannospalax galili, assembly GCF_000622305.1. Lineage (NCBI taxonomy): Eukaryota > Metazoa > Chordata > Mammalia > Rodentia > Spalacidae > Nannospalax > Nannospalax galili. The sequence continues at coordinate 3,960,924 of NW_008342393.1, read as the reverse complement.
ACCTGTGACCGCAACTGGAAACTGAGTTTCACTAAACTTGTGGCAATTGTTTTTACCTCCACTAAGTGACTAATTCTCATTGCTAATTACACAAGGCTCTGGGGTGAGGTGCTTTATGGGTTCATGTGGAAACGCCATGAGCCTTTCTTTTGTGTGCTTTCATCTTTGTTTGCCCAGTGTTAGCTGAACTTGTTATGGGACAGGCAGACACTAAGTGAATCGTCACAGCTCCTACCTTCATGGGGGCAGACTAGAGGGACCATAGACACATACAACAGGAGCACTATGTAGCAAAACAACTTTCAAGTTGCAAACTGCATGGCAGCAGGAGCCAGAAGAAGGTGGCTGCTGGGCTCTGAGGGCAGGAAGAAGTGAGTCCCAAACTTGACTGCTCATTTTTGTGACCTTGACAATTATTTCTCCTTGTTAACCTTCAGTCTCTGCATCTGTGGCACAGAACAAGGCATCACATCTACCTGGGAGGCCTATGGGAAATAAATGATGTACTGGAGAGAGTCTGGCACAGTGCCTGCTACAGAGCAAGTGCTCAGAAAACAAGGAAGGTGTTTACAGCAGTAGGTTGAAAATCAGATGGGAGCTTGTTGGATAAATAAATATGAGAAAGCTCTTCCCAAAAGGAAAAAAAAAAAAAACAAAACCCAGCTTAGGCAAGGCACTGTGGGCAGAGACATCTATTACTTTTGGAGGTGATGCAGTAAGATTTAGAAAATGAGCCTAAAGTAGGTGAGAATCAAAAGAGGTCCTTGGAGAGGGTATCAAGATTAGCAGAGACTTTGATGACATCCTAAAGATTGTTTTATCCTGAAATTAATTGGGAGCCACTGAAGGTTGTTGAAGAACAGTGACCCAATCAGATTTTATGCGGGAAAACAAACCTATTTCCTAGGTTGGTGCCAAACAGAAGTGAGACCAAAAGAGGAGATTCGTTCTAACTTACCTCGCATGGGGAGGAAGGAGGGTGAAATTTCTAGTGCTCCTGAGATCTCTTGAGAGGAGGAAGCCTCAGGACCATAGCAAGTCAGAGAATAAGACTCAATGTCTGGGGCTGGAGAGATGGCCCAGCAGTTAAGAACACTGACTGTTCTTGCAGAAGACCCGGGTTCGGATCCCAGCACCCATATGGCAGCTAACAACTGTCCATAACTCCAGTTCCAGGGGATCTGACAGCCTCTTCTGTCCTCTGCTGGCATTGCGTGACACGGGTGCACTTACATGCAGGCATAACACTCATACATGTAAAATAAAAATAATAAATAAAATGTTAAAAAAAAAAAGACTCAAGGTCTATATGAAGACAATGAGGTCCAGCTAAGGTTACACACCCAGACCCAGTGCTGTTTTCTTGGACCCCAGTCCAGTGTTTGTTCTTAGGTATCCTGGCAGCTACAATGGCTGGACAGACATCCAGTGAGCTGGCGCCAGATGTCCACAGACTCCCCAACTCTGGAAGGTGGTGACAGGGGTGCTCTTGTCTAGTTTCTGGAGACCTGATGAATTCCTGGTCCACCCAGGGAAGTGCCATGTATAATGGACTGCTTCCCTGTGACCTGGAGCTGCAGAGTAGGGAAGGGGCTGGGAAGAAGCAGGGGAAGGAAGGTTGTAGGTCTTCTAGTCCTGCTTCCAGATGGCTGAACCTCAGCTAACCTAGGTGCCAAGACCTGGACCCTTGGTGACATAACAAACTAAAAGGAAGCTAGGCACTGCCACCTAAGTCTCAGGCAAAGTCCCTTCACTTGACTCATGAGGTCTTAATGAGACAGTAGGCTGACCTCCATGTTCCCCTGGGGGATGAATGCAGAGACCTTCAAGTCCATCAATGAGGGTTAAAGAAACAAGGAAGTGCCACCTGACCTCAGCTCAAATGGTATATTGATTCCAGAAAAGAAGTAAGGGAAGCCAACTAAGGCCATGGTGCTGGTGGAATCTGTTACCCGGAGTCTTCATGGATTAGGGGGCTCTTGCTGTGGAGATTTCCTGATCGGTTCTTGCTTTCCCTCTTACTGCAAGCTCATAAGGACAGAGACCCTGATTTGGCACGGTAAGGGTCTTCCTAAGATACTGGTTAGAATCTCAGACTGCTTAAGTGCCTGTGGGACTCTGTAGCTGCAATAATCTTTCCTTATGTGTGTCTTGGGGCTCACCAGTGCCAAGAGATGCTCCAGAAGAAGCAGTCTAAGGCCAGAGAAGTTTTGGAAATGCACTTTCCTGGAGCTCCAGGCCTTTGGGGATTCATATTCTACATGAGCATAACAAAGGCTCTGAGAAGTCCTGCAAATTAGATGTAGCAGGTTAGGCATTTGACATAGCTCTCCAAAACTTAGTCCATCACATACGCTTTCTGAAAGTAGTACCTGTAAGCAGCCTAAGACTCAGTCCCACAGAAACACTTTGAGAAGCAGTAAATTAAATGGTAGAAGCTGAAGACCAATTGGGACAGGATGGGCAACTATAGCATGCCAAGTCCCTGATTGCCAGAGTATGGGTTGGACAAGCATTTGAAGAGCAGTGCTAAAGAGAAATGCTGGCTGTATGGGCATCACAGAGCTCTACAGGGTAATAGAGATGTCACCAACGCCTGTCCCCTCAGCTTAGTCACCTCACTTGAATGTGGCTCCTGAATGACTCTTGGCTGCTCATGCAACCCAGTAGCACCCAACTAAGTATTCACTTGAGAGGCTGTGCAAGCAGGAGACCCTTTCCCCCAAAGAATATTCCAGCTTGTTAAGTGGACAAAGAGGTCAGAGTTGTAGCTACTCACCAACTTCAGGCCTCTACGTGGAAAGGCACAGGCTTTAGAGACAGTCTAAGAATCCTGTCCTGACCCCGTCACTGCCCAGCTGCTGTGGGCCTGGGGTAAGTTACTCAGTCTGGCTGAGCCTGTCTCCTCATCTTCAGATGAGGATATAAGCACTGCCTCTGGAATTACCAGGGTAGTCAGTAGTCAGGATCCATTCTGCCTCCAAGTCACAATGAGATATGTCTTACTACCTCTAAAATTGAAGCTCCCCCAAATTAGGATTATGTCTGTATCACTGTTCGTGCATGCATTTGTTAGTTCATTCCAAATATTGGACAGGCAGGCACCTTCTTTTGACCAGGAGCTAGGAAAACAACGCTGAGTTGAAATAAGCTTGTCCCTGCCTGCTCAGAGCTCACAGTCTAGTGGGGTCGGTCATTCATTCATTCATTCATTCAATACCACACAGCCGCTGTGGGCCAGGTACTGTGCTAGGTTCAACCCCCAGCATAGTGGCTCTGAAACATTTCCATTATTACCTGTTGTTCAGTCCTTGTGACAGTCTCACAAGATCAGATGCCTGGGAATACTACCCCATGGGAAATGAATTCCAGAGGTTCAGGAAGACCACATAGAAAGCTCACTGGAAATCTAACACTTTCTTCTCACAATAGGTGCTCCCCAATGCCTGTCCTGTCCCAACAGCCACTAAGTTCCCAGGGAATGGAGCTGCCTATTGATTGGTTCCAGTTCCTCTTCGAGGCTCTGTCCCTCCCTCAACAAACTCTCAGCTTCACCTTCCACACAACAGGGTCCACAGGAATCGAACCTTTGAATGTCCCTGCCAAACACTCCCTCCTTCACAGTCCCAGAAATCCTTCCTGTACTTGAACTTATACACCTTAGAGACCTTAGGATGCGGATGCTTCTCCCCACCACCGGGGACCTTTCTTCAGCGGAGAAGTGCTCAGGGGACCTGAGAGGATCCTGTTCCCTCACCCCCCCAGTGCCAGTCAAGCAGGTAAACACTGCAGTCCAGCCAGGCTTAGGGGAGGAGCAGAGTGGGAAACCAGGATTCAAACCCTCATGGCTTCCCAAGCCAGTAGGGTCAGAAATTGGAGTGGAAGGGGAGGAAAGAGAAATGAGCAGGTGGGATGTGGGATATCACAACAACCATTTTATTGGGGATTGGAAACTGACAGCAAGATGGGATTCTGAAGCCAGGCACCGAATGGGGGTGGGGGTGTCACCCAACACCCAACTGGTTGTCAGCTTAGATGAGCACATCCCAATCCCTGAGAGGAGTGACAGATGCAGCATTCCTAAAGCTACTCTGAATGCTGCTGCAACCATAGCCACTGCCACCTCCTCCCCCTTTTCCAGGAAGACTTCAGCTTCTCCACCCTGGCAGTTCTGTGTGTCTGGTGGCTCCATCTCTCTAAGTGTGCTCTCTCTTTCCCCCCAGAGCAGGGTTCAGCAGACACATGATTGGAGAGACCCTTCTGTAGGATCAGAGTGTGGAGGGTCCTTTGTTCACAAAGTATTTACAACCTCTGCTGTGTTCTAGACACGGTGCCCTCTGCAGACCTATCTCCTCCTTCATCCCCTGCCCCCTTCTGCTGGCATCCCTTAGACCCTGGCAGCCAGCAATCTGACCTCAGCCATGCTGCTGCAGGTGCACACAGTCTGTCTTTGGGGGGATGTATGAAAGATTTGAGGTAGGTGAGTGGTAGAACTGGTAAGTAGCTGCTCCTTCGGCTGCCTCCAAAGCCCTCCGAGGGGGATTTTTATCTCCATTAATTTATTTGTGGCCAGGAGAAAGTGGAGCCACTCTCTTTCCCTTTGAGGTGAGAAACCCGCAGGAGCCCTCTACATATCAACTCAGCAGCATTCAGCCCCTCCTACTTGAAGCCAAGAAGACTCAAGTCAGCTCTCACCTGGACCTCTGTCTTGGCCCCCCAGTGGTCTCCTCATTTTCCTGACTCTGATCTGCCTCTGCTTCTCAACCAGCTATTCAACCTAACCTAGAAAATCTTGTCTGGTGAGCTCCTGCCCCATCTCTTTTCTTTCATCCCCTTTGCTGTCCAGCCTCATCTCCCAACAGCTTGTATATGCTCCCTTCTGCCACAGGGCCTCTGAAGATGCTGTTCCCTCCACCTGACTGTTCTTCCATCCGCTTGGGTTTTAGCCTATGCATCCACTCCTTGGACAAGGCTCCCAGCTTCCCCAGGCTGGCCAAACCCCCTGGGTATTCTTAGAGCACCACTGTCTTCCATTCCCTTGCAGTTATTCCAGTTGTCATTCTGACTACAGTGGTGGACCTACTTGATTGACATCTGCTCCCCCACTGATCTGCTGGCTGCATATGGGCAGAAGCCAAGTCTGAGTTGCTCTCTCAGTGTCTCCAGGCCAGCACAGTTCTGGCATGCAGTGGATGCTCAATAAATAGCTGTTTGAATGAACAAAGTCTAAATGAATGATGTGCCTGGTCGAAAGTCAACCAGTGAGGCCTTCATGGAGTCACAATCAGGAATTCAAGGTCCTGGGCTCTTGTGGATAGGGAGAGGTCAGCTACCAGAGGTGGTTGGGGAAAAGGATGTCACATTTGTCTTGGCTCAACAATGAGTTCCTACTTGAAGACAGGGTTTCTTGCAACACAAGTAGCTGCCTAGGGAATTAGCCCATTGAATCCCACCACAATCTACCCTGTTGTGGGTCTTTCTCAACAACTGGATCCTGAGAGCCCAGTGCTTGCTGCCCTTTCCCCTTTGAAACGGGTTTCCCCCAGCTCATCCCAGGGACAGAAATGGAGGCTTCGTCTATACTCACAGGGTGGAGACTGAGTGGGAAAGAAGAAGAGGGAGGGAAGACAGAAGCATCTTTGAGAAGCAGAGTGGCAGGAGAAAGGCTTATGAGAGGCAGGATGTTGCTTGGAGGGTGTAGGCAGTGCCACCTCCCCACTCTAGGACAGAGAGAAAGAAAGGGATGTCTAGTATCCAGACGCAGGCAGGCTGGTTCTTCAGAGCAATCCTGGAGCACTTTGTAGAAGCTTTTTTATAACCAGACCTCTCACTTTGTAAAAGAGCTTGGTAGAAGCCACAGGTTGACTGGGAGAGAAAGAGTCCAAGCCCAGGGGCATAGGGAGGGAGAACCACATCCCAGGGTGGCAGAGAAGAGGCAGTAGGGCAAAGAAAGACAAATGTGGCCAGGAAAAAGAAATGAATGTGAAGGAGGCAAGCACCACCCTGCTGCACTAAGATGCCTGCTTTGGTCACTGCTCAGCACTCTGGGGGCTCGATCTCAGAGACTAGCAGCCATCCTCCCCATTCCCATCTCCACTGCCCACTCACTCCACTGCTGAAGCCCTTGGGCCTCCTCCTGCTCCTGCGTCTGGTCCCCATGCACCTGAGGCTCTCCCCTCCACCTGGAGTGGCTTCTTCACACATTCCCAGTTCTCTCCCTATCTTCCTACAACTCTGCTTTGTGGAGATCCCTGATGTCATGTAACTTTGCACCGTAGCCACTCTTCCCATTCCCTTTGCCTGCCTGGTCTCTCTCCTCACAGAGCTACCTTCTAGCACATTCTATCACTTACTCCCTCAAGAAATAAGAACAGTCCACTGGCTGGTTTGCTGACATCCCATCAGCACCCCGGACAGTACTTGGCCCACAGTAGGTCCAAGGTAAGAAAGCTGGATCACTGACTGGTAGTGGGGAAGGGGGCTTGGGAGTCGAGAGGAAAATCATGATTTTCTCTAGGTGTCCTAGCACAGCTGAGGGAAAGGAGACCCAGAGAATATGGCAGCCCCAATGTTGACCCCACATGCCAGGAATGGAGTTGGCTCCCTAGCTGTGGCTTCAATTGAGGCTCACTCTCCTCCTTCCATCCCTCCTGACTCCTCCTGAGTTCTCCTAGTGTAAGGGTGCCCCCAGCATCTGGTATCCATCACCCCCTTCCAGAAGTCCTTGTGAAAACAAAGGGGAGGTGACTAAAGCGATCCCAGATTTGGGCAGGCTAAGTATGTCTGTGAGCTTCCCTGTCCTGAGCTACTAATCCACTGACCTCTCTTCCTTCCCTCTGGCCTGGGGGAGGCTGTTGCCAGCTACACAGGATTGCTGGCTCCAGATGTGAGGGATGCTGAGGGAAGCTAACAGTAGGGGACGGGCAAACAAATGGGACCTGACAGGGGCCGGGCACCTCGGGCAAAGAATGTAAATAACAAAATCAGTAAATATTTAGGAGAAACGGAGCGGGGAGTGGGAGAGGGAGATGGGGAGGGGACGTGTTGGATTTCCAACATCTGGAGGGCAGTCCCCTCCCCCACCTTCTCCGTGCTTGGTCTCACCCCACCCCACGTGGGGACTTGCAGTTGTTTGGAGTGTGGTGGCTCTTGAGAGGGGTGGCTGTTGGGGTGTGTATGTGAGTGGTCTGCTGTGCTTGCCATCAAGGCCCTGCTGGAGGCAGGCACAGGGGTTCTTGGGTGGAAACATGGGGATCTTGTTCTTAGGAGCTTCCTTTTCTTGTTTTGTTTTGTTTTTTTGAGATACGATCTCACTATATAGCCCTGGCTGGCCTGGGACTTGCTGTGTAAAACAGGCTGTGTTGGAACTCAGAGATCGGCTTACCTCTGTCTTCTGAGTGCTGGGATTTAAGGTGTAACCTTAGGAACTTCTTAAAGAAAGGGTGGTGGCAATACCTAAGGGGGGCCTTAACAAAAGTCAGTTGGCAGTGGGGGTGGAGGGGGTTATGAACCTAGTGGAGAAACATCAAGTACAAGGCAGGGAGATCTTTCTGGAGGAAGATTAGAAGAAGGTAGAGAGCTGTGGAGGTGAGCATCACCTCCAGGGACAGGTGAGAGGTGGGACATCTGTGAACAAGGGGAGGAGGGAAGATGGAGCAGGGGCTCAGCAGGCTGGGGCTATGGATGAAGGATGGGGTTGGGGTTTGAGGAAGGTCTGGCCCACTTCAACTTTCCCACCACCTCACCCAAAGGAGCTTCTACACTGATCTCCTTTCTAGATGAGACTTCAAGATTTCATTTCAAAAGTCCCACTACTCGCTTGGGGAATAGAAGGAGAAAATGTCCCCCTGCCCCAAGCCAAGGCTGAAAACAAAGGAAACCTCCTCACTGGGCACTGTGCTCACTGTCCCCAGATTGAGGTCAGATCCCAGGAGGACTCCTAACGGTCTTCCGGCTTTCTAGTTTTATCTTGATGGAGAAGTGGCCTCCCTCAGCCAGGCCTCCAGAGCTGGACTGCATCAGGCATACAGCAGGGTCCCTAAAGAGGGGTTGCAGGCCTGGAGTGTCATCTCTGCCTCCTGCTTCCAGGCCAGAGAACAATCAGCCTTTTGTCTAGCAGAGGATGCCCAAGGGGTGAGGTCACCCTAACATGGCTCTCTTTGTCCTACAGCCAGGGAGACACCAAGGCTGAGTCCAGGCTGCCCTCTCATCTTCTGTCCTCAAACCCTGGGCACCTCCCTCCAAGGGCTCCCTCAAGGCTACAGGAGAGACAGACTCAAAGGGGAAGGTGGCCAGTGTGGCAGGTGCAGAAGAGTATGGACAGGTCCAGAGGGTGACTGAAAAATATTTCTAGCAGAGGGGTGCCCCATCCTCACAAAGCACTCCAGGAACAAATGTGACTTGGCAAAAAAAAAAAAAAAAAAAAAATCCAAACAGTGAGGGGTCTGGGTATAGAGGTCTTGGTTGTTGCTCTAACTTTAGATCAAGGGGCCCTCAGTATATAGGAGAACCCCAACTATAATCAGAAGGAGGAGAACATTAAACAGCTTCCTCCCCCCTCAAAGTCCTCCATAGAGGCAGCAAGTCAGCCCCCTGCCCCCGGCCCTGCCCAGGCACTGGGGCCGACAGGACAAAATGTCTGTGGACCAGCAGGACAGATAAAGCATAAGGCTGGAGCTGAGTTGCAGAGGTACTGAAGTTTTCAAAAGGATGGGCCACGGGGCAGGCCAAAGCAGGGGTCCTGGAAATGCAGCCTGGAGATGTTACCGTGGACCAATGCCCTAGATGGGCCCTGGGAACTCACCCTGCTTTGTCTTCAACTTAGGATGAGGACAGGTTTGCCTCCCTACCTACCTGCTTTCTCCACAGCCAAAGTCCTAGCAGTCTGGACCAGTTGTCTTACGTAAAGAGTGCTGGAGTACAGTGAGGTGCAGAAGCCCAGGATGAGGGGATCCTAGAGTCACCTGGTGGGACACTGTGGGATCTGGAAGGACAGGTAAAGCTCCTTGAGGCCTGTAGCTATTGGAACAGCTGCCTGTGGGGAGGGAGCAGATCCCCACATGACAATGACTGGCTGGCCAGAGAGGACAGTGATGCCATTGGAGGGGACTACAGCTGTCCAGAGGCCAGCTTGGGGAAGTGTGGAGGGCTGGGTCCAACTGAGGGGCTGGATGGGTCAAGAGAAATCAGAGAGGGTGATGGGATCATGGGTTAGTGACTGACTGAGGTCTGACCAGGTCATCCTCTAAATGTGGATTCTCAGACTTAATTTCCTCTGTCCCAGAACCCTGCTTCCCCACCCCCAACCCATTCATTCTGGATCTGGCCCCACCCCATCTGGGTAGAAAGTTATGTGAGCTGAGAATAGCCTTCACTGGGGTCAAGGAAGGGAAGGTCACTGGGGACTAATTGCCTTAAATAAATGAGCAATTAAGACTGTCAGAAGAAGTATCTAGACCCCACCTCTCACCACCACCCTGAAAGATCACCATGGCAACAGCCAACTCCACCCGAGAAAAGGCTGAGCCACTTGGTTGGTCCATATGGTTGTCATTCAGACAGAGGCTGGTGGAGAGGGAGTGGCTTTGTTCCTGAGAACTGAAGGGTACAGGAAAAGACTGCGTGGCTGGGAGGCTGAGGGACGACTGTTGACCGAAGATTCTTGGTGACCGTGGGTAGTCAGACAGTGGGGCAGAGGGGACTAGAACTACGTGCACACTTCATGGTTACTGCCTCCAATCCCAGCAGCACTGCAGCGGGGTGGCGGGGTGGGGAGGGGCAGGGTGGGGGAGGTTGCCAGGAGTAGACCTTGCCAGGTCCCCATCTCCTCTCAACACCTCGCCCCTCCCCCTACACTTCCTGTAATGGCGTCTCCAATGGGGAGCCCATTAGCCCTGCTCAGGGTAGCGCCTAAGTACTGTGGCTGATAAATATAACATGAGCCCATCGATTAGAACCTTCCTAGCCCTGCACAGCACAGCTCCCTAATGGATACCCCTCCCCTCAGCACAGACTCCCACCCACCCCCACCTAGGGCTGGGTTCCTGGCTTACTTGGAACTTGGAGGCAGATATTACTGACCCAGAAGTGAGGAGATAGGGGCAACTCCCAGGGTCCAGTCCGAGAGGCCTCTGCTTCCAGACAGGCTGGACCCACTCAGGCAAGTATAGCCCCCCAAGGTAGCCTGGAAGGCCCTCTGTCAGGGGTGCCAAAACAACTGACAACAATCCCCCCACCCCCAGGTGCAGAAGGCAGAGGGCCCTTCCCCTTTGTGAGGGGAAGGCACCAATCCTGCCTTTGGGGGCTCTCCCGGTGACTCTTAGAGAAGCTTGCAGTGACACCAATCTTGTCACCATACCCTCTTGGAATCCAGGACACCTGTTAGCCCTGCTGTACCTGTCCTAGCTCACCAAGCTATTCACTCCAGGCCTTCCCCAACTTGCAGGACTCTTTCTGTGTTCACTTCTGGGCTTCATCAGATTAGAGACCCTGAGAGGTAGAGAGCATCCTCTTCTAGGTGGGGGCTGGAAGTCATGAGCTATCTCCCTGAGATTTCCAAAGTCAAACAGGAGACTGCAGTGGGTAGGATCCCCCATAAGGCACTCAGACTAATTAGACCTTTAGACCTTGTTAACCACCAGTGCTAGGAGCTGAGACCTCACAGCATACCTCCCGGAACCTGAGACGCCCCCTGCCACTGAAGGCCACTGATGAAGGGCCTTGGCAGGAGGGGCAGCAATAGTTCTTGCCTGGGTGCCAGAGGGGGTTTAGTGGAAGCCTGGGAGGGGGCTGTGGTTTTGTAGCTCTGTGGCTCTGGGTGGAGGCTGCCCACAGAATCCTCTAACAGGAAGGCTGAGCCAGGCTGGCTGCAGCCGGGAAGTTAATCCTTAATGTGCCTCTGGCCTTGCTGCTGTGCAAATTCACCGCTTAAACAGGCCGGGTGGGGACCAGCCACAGAGCTTACATTCCTCGGGGTGGGGCTTGGTGCCATGGCAAGCTGTGTACCAGGGATACTGCTGGGCTGTGATGTTGTGTGAGCCCCAGGGGGCCCATCTGTCTGAGTAGCTTCCTATGAGAGGGTAGGTGTGCAAGAGACCCATTCTCTGTTGTGTGTCCCGCCCTGACCCTGTGCCTTTTTTAAGCCCCTAGTAGCACCCCAACAAAGACATGTGAGTTTTATGTGTGTGGTATGTGTGCATGTGTACATGGGGTGTGCTTGCGTGTGTGCATGTGGAGGTCAGAGATCAACCTGTCTTCCTTATTTTCTCTCTTTTTTTTTTGTCTTTTTGAGACAGGGTCTCCCTGTAGCCCCAGCTATCCTGGAACTCACTATGTAGACCAGGCTGGCCTTGAACTCACAGAGATCCGCCTGCCTCTGCCTCCTGAGTGCTGGGATTAAAGGCGTGCACCACCACGCCCAGCCATTATTTTTAATACAATACTTTAATTCTTTGAGAAGTTCTTACACATATAAAATGTATTTTGATCACTTTCACCAACCCTACTCCTCCTCCTAACTCCTCCCAGGTCCACCCCCACCTTCCATCCCCTTCCAACTTCATATCCTCTTTTTATTCAATAACACATTGAGTCCAATTTGTGCTGCCCATATATGGGCTATCTGCTGTAGCACAGTCGACCTACCAGGTGCCACACTCTTAAAGGAAACTGACTCTCCCTCTCCTAGCAACCATCAGCTGTCAATAGCACCTCCCCCATCCATGCATCTACCTTATTTTTTGAGACAGGGTCTGTGCTGAATAGCCATGTGGCTCTGGTCTATGTCTAAAGGCCTAGAGAATCAGGACACTGATGGTGTCCATTTCTGTGCAAGATCAGGAATGTCACCTCAGTGGAGTCCCCACCTTTGTTTGATACAAGCTTCCTCCTCCTTCTCTTCTTTTTAGACTCTGTAGCCCTGGCTGGCATGGAACTCACAAAGAGCCGCTTGCCTCTGCCTTCTGAAGTCTGAGATTGAAGGTGTGTGCCACCATACCCAATCCTATCCATGCTTCTAGCCATGTTTCTTTTTTTTTTTTTAATGTTTTATTATTTTTATTTTGTGTGTATGCGTATATTGCCTGCATGTGGGTAAGTGCACCCATGTTGTGCAGTGCCCACAGAGGATCCCCTGAAACTGGAGTTACTGACAGTTGTTAGCTGCCATGTGGGTGCTGCAATTCGAACCCAGGTCTTCTGCAAGAACAGTGTTCTTAACTGCTGCACTATCTCTCCAGCCCCCCATGCTTCTTTTTTAAAAAAAATTATTTTTATTTTATGTGTATGAGTATATTACCTGCATGTAGGTAAATGCACCTGTGTCATGCAATGCTCACGGAGGTCAGAAGAGAGGATTGGATCCCCTGGAACTGGAGTTACTGACAGTTGTTAGCTGCCATGTGGGTGCTGGGAATCAAACCTGGGTCCTCTGCAAGAGAAGCCAGTGCTCTTAACCACTGAGCCATCTCTCCAGCCTGCCATGCTTCTTTTTTATTGGGCACAGCCCTCCTATATTATAGTCATTGGCTAGCTGGGTTTAGTGGTACAGGACTGTAATCCCAGTACTTGGGAAACTTGCAGAAGAATCATAGTGTGTTCAAGGCCTGTCAGGGATAAATAGCAAAACTCTGTTTTTTAAAAAAACAAGAAAAAAGAAAAAAAAAAAGTAATGAATCTCTGAAACAAATGTTAACCTCTGGCATGGTGGGGGATGGAAGCACTCTGGGGATGGAAGCAAGAGGATAACAGTTCATGGTGTTCAAGGCCAGCCTGGGCTACATGAGACCCTGTCTTTAAAAAAGTTTGTCTTCTTTGGATTGGGGATGTATCTCATTTGTTAGAGTGCCTACCTAGTGTGCACAAAATTCTGTGTTTGATCCCTAGAACCACATAAACTGGGCATGATGGAGTCCACCTGTGATCCCTGCACTGGGGCTGGGTGTGTATGTTTGTGTATATCTCAAAAAACAAAACAAAGCAAAACAAAACCAATCAACCAAACAAATAAACAAAAAATGTTAATTTCATCCAGACACACTCAGAAATAATGTTTAGCCAAATATCTGGGTACCCTAGGGTCCAGTCAAATTGGTATATAAAATTAACCATCACAGAAGGAGTCTCCTTTGAAGAAGTTTCTAGAAGAGAAACTGGCTCTGACAGAAATAAATGGAAGCATGTTATGGGAAGGCTATGTAAGCCTATGCTTATGAAGTGTCTAGCTTGGGCCACTGTGACAGAACACCTTAGGCTACCAAAATCTGTTTTCTCACAGTCCTGGGAGTCAGAAATTCAATACCAAGGTTTTTGCCAGTCCAGCTCTCTTGCTGGCTTATGGGTGAGACCCTTCTTGCTGTATTTTTATAAGGTCTTTCCTTGGAGCATATGCTGGGGTTAGGAGGGGGCAAGGGAAGGTTGGAGGGGTTGGAGAGGATTTGGACAGCTCTTCCGGTGTCTTTTCAGTAGGATACCTGCCCTTATGACCTTATTTAGCTCTAATTCCACCTTAAAGGCCCTTCCTCAAACCTGGTCACATTGAGGGTTATGGTTCTGACATATCAAGAAGAGGAAGTTCAGTGGAATTGCGGCACAAAGTAAAGAACCATCTGTTTTCCCCCACATTGTACCTCATTTGTAAAAGATGATCTAGCTGGGAGTTCCCTTTCCAGCTGGCCAAGCAAACTATTCTCTGACTGCTCCTCACCTCCCCATTCCTTCTCCCTTTGCCCTCAGCCTCCTCTTCTCCAGCCTCAGAATTCTGGGGCTGGGTCAGGGGCAAGCTAAAAGCCTCAATAGCCTGAATTCAGCCCCCAACCCAGGCTATATTTAGCTGAATGCCTCAGACACTGGACAAAGCCACTTCCAAGGGGCTGGTGGGAACAGAGTTAGGGGTGGGGGTGGGGCTGTCCTTCCTGTTTCTTTCCTTTCTTGATATGGGGTCCCCTCAGTTGCCCTTCTGGGGTTACCAGGAATGCTGGTCACAGGGCACAGGATGGGATGTGGGCGAACTGTACTCTATTTCTAGAACATCTGCTGAGAAGGGAGCTCTGAGAGCCCACCCCAGCCTGAATGGGCTTTCATATACTCACCAGCCAGTGTGGTTACCAAGAGAACATTGAAGGATTCAAAAGACGATTTAACTGGTCTGGGGTGAGGCCCTGATATTCATCTATCATCTTATCATCTATCTGTCTGTCTGTCTATCTGTCTCTCATCCATCTGTATATCTACCTATCATCTGTCTGTCCGTCTGCCTATCTATCATCTATCTATCTGTCTGTCTATCTATCTATCTATCTATCTATCTATCTATCTATCTATCTATCTATCTACCTACCTTTATCTATCTATTTATTTATCTATCTATCATCTATCTATCTATCATCTATCCATCCACCTACCTACCTCTATCTATCTGTCATCTATCATCTATCTATCACCTATTTCATTTCTTCTTTACTTTTCTCTCTCCTTCCTTACTCCCTCTTTCTTTGTCTTTACCTTCCTGTATAGCTCTTTGCCACTGCAGTGGGGTGCTGGACCCACAGGCAGCAACATGGTGGACAGGCTTGCCTTGCTAGAGTACAAATTCTTAGGCCCCACCAGCCTATAGGATCACAATCTGCATCTTGACCAGCTTCCTCAGGGGGAAGCTCAAGGTGAATCACTATTCTAGAGCCTTCCATTGTCATGGGCAGGACTCTAGATGTAGCTTCCTAGGGCTAGTCAGACTAGAGCAAACAGCTGCCCCCCCATGCCTCTTCAACATAAGTCAAGGCTCTGAGTTCTTTTCTTTTAAAAAAAATTTATTTATTATTTGTGTGATATATATGTGTGGATATGTCTTCCACAGCACGTGTGTGGAGATCAGAAAACTTTGTGGTCTCTGTTCTCCTACCTTTACATGGGTACTAGGGATCAAACTCAGGTCTTCAGGTTTCCACAGCAAGGACCTAATGCTGAGCCATTTCACTGGTCCAACGACTCCGAGTTCTTAAGATCCAGATCCTGTGGGACAGGACTGATCCCCTCTCCCAGGCCCAGATATGGGATCAGAGTGGCACCCAGGTTCCCTGTGTGTGCTCACACTCACCCCATCTCAGTCCCTGTTCCCAAATGGGCAGGATCTCCACTGATCAGAAACCACACAGAGAAGAGTCTACAAGGACTCCCCTATCTATAGCAGTTCTGTTCCACCAAGAGCTGTCTGCCTATTCTGTATCAGCAGATACCTCTTCTCTTTCTCATCAAGAAATCCCAAGTGTCTCCATCACTAAAACTTCTCAGGACCCAGCTCACATCCTCAAGGTCCACTTCCCAGATGTCTTAGATGGAACTCGTGTTTCTCAGTTCCCCGAACCCTTTGCTGGTTGGCCATGTCTCTGACAATCCACTTAGTCCTCAGAGGAGCATGGAGGCCATACCCTGTATAAACCCACTCAGGCTACTCTACAGGTCCCATGCCCAGCACCAAAGCCAGACCTAGCACCTCCTGGTTTTAGAATACTTCCTGCTCTTCCTTGGGGATGTGTCTTCTGCACTTGAGCACTTTGTCCCTGCTGTTCCCTCAACTAGGATGGCTTCACTGCTTCCCTGTATGCCTGATAGCTTCCTATTTATTCTTCAGGTCCAAGATAAGACTACCTCCTCCAGGAAGGCCCTCTGAGTCCTCCTAGCACAGTGAGTGTCCCCATGGCTGTGTTAATGGAACTCTCTCCTGACAGTTATGACATTGTGTTTGCTCATGTTGCTTAAACAGAGTAGCTTGACTTGCTCATCTTTGAGACGCTGTTGCCTTAACAACAGCTAATGTTTATTCAGTATTCATGTAGTACTAGGACCTTGTAGGTCACGTCCTTTTTCTGGGGAGAGGGTCTTTTTGAGACCTGTCTCCCTGTAGCCCCAGCTGGCCTGGAACTTTCTTGGTATACCAGGCTGGTGGCCTCAGTCTCGCAGAGATCTGCCTGGCTCTAAATCACTTTCTATGTAGTATAACATACATTCAAGTCAGGCGTGATGGTGCACGCCTTTAATCCCAGCACTTGGGAGGCAGAGGCAGGCAGATCTCTGTGAGTTCAAGGCTAGCTTGGTCTACAAAGTGAGTTCCAGGTCAGCTGGAGCTACAGGGAGACCCTGTCTCAAAAAAGACAAAAAAAAAAAAAAATACACTAACAGCACCCCTACAAGACAGATTATTTTCTTATCCGCATTTTATGAATGAGAAGTCTGGCACACAGTGAATGGTGGCAGAGCTGGGATTTTGAACTCAGTCTATCAGGTCCCAGAGCTCATGTTCTCTGGCCACAGAGTTCTTTGAATAGATGAACCAGCAACTTATTCTTGGGATAAATGAAGGAGCAACTTACTGAGTTGGGGTTGCTCCCCCATCTTTCGCTCCCCCTTGCCACTTTCATTAAGAACCCTGGGTAGGAAGTGAGCTTTTAATTGGGCCTGGTACAGATGGTTGTCACAGGGGTTAGAGTGTTATTCCTGGTCCGCTTTGAGTGAAATGAATCTTGGAAGTACATCTGCTTGGATTCAGAGCCTAGTCTGCCTCTTGCTGCCTGTGTCACCTTGTAGCAGGCTACTGCACCTGTCCGAGTCATGGTATGCATTGCCTGACTGTTTTAAGTCTCCTTTATTGTTTGTTTTAATGGGGACAGTAATAGCATACATCAGCTGTCAGTATCCCCCAGCCCTGAGTGGTGACTGCTGACTGGAGAAGGTGGACTTCCTGTCCAAGCTTGTGTCTTCATGCTTCCAGGGGAAGGGGTGCCGAGACCTGCCATAATTCCCTTACCTATACTCCTGTGGAACTGAGTAAAGCCTTCCTTAACTGATGAATCCAGGAATTGTTGCTGAGGGGTGAAATGAAAGTGGGAAAGGTCTGAGATGTCCCAGAGTGGCCAAAGAAGCTGCAGACTGAGGGTGCAGAAGGAGTCTGGGGCACAGGGCTGTGGGGCAGCACAAGTATCAGCAGGCTCTGCCCAGATGGATGCCAAAAAACAGAGTGGCTTCCAAGAGGGAGCCTTTGTCTGAAACCCAGCAGTGATTGCTCTTTGGGTCAGGGCCGGAGGCCACGGGGGCCTGTACTCCCCCACCCCTTCCTCCCGCTCTGCCCCATAAGGAATGTGTCTTCGGAGACTCACCAGCTCAGCAACTGGCTCTGTTTCACAGAGAGGTTGTGTGCAGATACCAGGGGTCCCTCTGAAGCTCCCATTGTCAGGCACTGGGTAGAGGCAGGCTAGGAGCACATCCTAAAGGCCTGAATGTTGTCAGAGGCAGGAAGACCAAGGGGCCTACTGGGAAAATGAGGATGTGAGATACCTGGGTCTTTTCTATCCTTCCACTCTGAGCTTCTGTCAGTCAGAAAGAGGGATCCCCAGGAAGTGGGACAGTCCTAGGGGCTTCTTCTACATTGGATCATCCTGTTCCCACAGCAGAGCTGATGGGCTAGTGAGAAGTAAAAAGAACAAAAGGCAGACAATAATGACAAAAAAAAGATGGCTAAAATAATGTAAGCTAATTGTGTAAAGTGCTACTGAGGGCCCAGCATGGTGCTGTGGACTTGACAACAGTCAGAGCCCACCTTGAAGTTCACAGATAATCACAAGTGCTGCATTCCACATGAGGCATGAGGCACACAGCTGCTTGGTGACCTGCTCAAGGCCACACAAGTAAGAGGGACAGAACTAGATGAACCATGTCGCCAATGAGCATACAAGCCCAAATGGCAAAACATTTATGGCCACCACTAAGGTAGATGATGCAGTCTTTGCCTCTAACACCTGAAAGGGACCCACGGGTCTCCTAAACATACCTGAAAACACTCTGTATCTTCTCCCAGCATCCTGCCTTAGTGGGGTCTCCAAGCCCTGCATCTCAGGTCTGGGGGTGCACTTGGGTGCACTTGTGGCTCATCTGCTTACTGTCCCCCTTTTTATAGCTGAGGCCCCTCCCCTCCTGGCACTGGAGGAAGTGCTTGTGCAGTGTCTTCTGGTCCTCCTCCCCTAGGCACCAGGCCAGGACTACTATAGGAAATAAAGGCCTGAAAGCAAAACACAGGATGTCACTGATGTTTTTGATGAAAATACCAGGCCTCACTCAACTCACCACACATGGTCCTTTTCCAAGCAGTCTTCCTGGGAGCCCCTAACAGTCTGGGAACTGCCTGGTCTGGAACAGGCTTAGAGCTAACACTCTAAGAGACAAAGCTCTTCCCTTGGGAGAGGTGAACTTGAGTTTGGGGGATAGTCAGGAACTCCTGGAAGCCAATGTGGAGAGAGTGAGCCTTCCAACACACAGCTATGGGGCAGGGTCTTACCCTGCATGTAGTGCCAGGCTGGGACGACAATGGAGGTATTTGCTGTCCATCAGGGAGCAGTCCAAGGCAATGTGGATAACACATTTGGGATCTCCTGTGGAAGAGAGCCTTCCCCTCCTAGGTGGCTTCGGGACTGCAGGTAGATGAGGGCTATGTCTCAGAAGTCACCCCTAGCATGTGGACAAGGGTTTACAGAACCGGGCTAGCTTCCCAGAAGAGGTAGGCTTGTTCTGGTCTTAAAAGAACAGGTAGAGGGGACTGGAGGGATGGTTCAGTGGGTAAGAGCACTAGCTGCATAAACATGAGGATCTGAGTTCAAATCCCAGCGCCAACATAAAAAGCTGGGTACACACACCACCTGTAACCCCAGCACTGTGTGTAGGGGAGAACAGGAAGGTCACTGGGGTTTTCCAGTTGTGCAATGACAGGCCCATGAAAAGAACCCAGTTGGTGAATCCTCAGAAAGTGGTCCCAAGCTACTCTGTGAGCTACCAGGGACAGGTGAGATGCCCTACATTGCTCCCCAGTAAGGTTAGCAAGGGAGGAAGTGACTGTCTGTGGTTGTCTTAATGGTTTTCACCACAGCCTGGGCACATAGCCCTGGGGATGGCTATGGCTTCTAATCGTCACAAATCCCCTAGGTTCCTCTCACATTACTGTCTACCCATCCCTTCCTATCAGCCTCCGACCCTAAGACAGCTGCTGCTTCTATGCCCTACAGTCCTGGCTCCTCCCCTCCGCAATCCTCATCCTCCTCAAGGCCTCCTAGGTGATCCTCCCAGAGCAAAGCTGATCATATAATTCTCCCTGGCTCAAGAATCTTCCATAGCTCCCTCTGCCTGGAGGAAAAACCCACCTCCTTAGTGTGGTACCCAGAGCCAGGCCTCCATTCAGCAGCTTTTCCTCACCATCCACATTGCCAATCCCTGGAGTCACACAGAAGCCAGACACCTCTAGACCCAAGCCCTTCACCCAGCTCTTACTTTACAAGGTGTCTGATTTTCTCTCTGCTAAAATGCCCTTTCTCTGTTCCCTGAGGGCTAAATGCTAGATATACCTCAATACCCCAGACAAACATCTCCAGGGAGCCCTTCCAGTTTCTTCTCCTCAGCCGGGACTGTGGCTCATGGCTATCTTTTAAATACTTAAAAAAATTTTTTTTTTTATTTAGCCAGGCATGGTGGCGCATGCCTTTAGTCCCAGCACAGCACTTGGGAGGCAGAAGTAGTCGGATCTCTGCGAGCTTGAGGACAGTCTGGTCTCTATAGTAAATACAGGCCAGATGGGGCTACAGGGAGACCCTGTCTCAGAAAGACCAAAAAAGTTTTATTTATTTTTATGCATATGAGTGTATTTCTTGCATGTATGTAAGTGCACCTGTGTCATGCAATTCTGCAGAGGTCAAGAGGGGTCAGATCCCCTGGAACTGGAGTTATGGACAGTTGTTAGCTGGGTCCTCTGCAAGAGCAGTCAGTGTTCTTAACTGCTGAGCCATCTCTCCAGCCCCCTTCAACATTTTTTTAAAAAAATTACTGTGTGTCTGTGCACACATGCAATGTGCATACATGCCACAGCATACATGTGAAGGTCAGAGGACAACTTTGTGGAGTTGGTTCTCTCCTTCCACTTTTAGGTAACGCCGAGGATTGAACTCAGGTTGTTAGGCTTGTGTGGAAAGTACCTTTACCAGCTATGCCATCTTTCTGGCCCTTGGCTGTCTTTTTTTGAAACTGGGTAAGGAATATAAAAACAAAAACAAAAACCTGAGGGCCACACGCTGCTGCTGCCAAGGTGGGACTACCCACCCTCAGGGCAGACATCACTACTGAGCCATGCTATACCTCACAGAACCCCTGGAAGAGAACAGGGTAGGGTCACAGAAGCCTGGCACGGGTGGATGCCAGCAACCCCGGATAGAGCCCAGGCCCTGGGTTGGCATGGCTCTACTGCCGGAGATGAGGGTGAGACAAACAGCAATTAGCGAAGCACAGGCTGGGCTCTTAAGACTAATTACCAATTAGATGGGGCTGGGTGATTAGCAACATGAAAGAGACAGTCAGCAAATAGTCACTGGTGTGGTAAAGCGGAAGGTGGGGGTAGCCAGCTCTGGGTCTGCCAACGGACAGGGCTTCCTAGTGGTTAGTGCACTTCAAGGGCTGGGAAGGGACCCCCAAGGTGGGGCACAGGCAGATTCATCTTCTTTTTGGTTCTTGGATTATCTTCAGACTGGGGCCTGGCAGCCTGGCTCATTGATGGGTTCTGGGGCAATCACGGTGAGTGTTCTGCCACCCTTGGCCAGGTGAGTTCTGCAGGATAAGCCCTAGGAGCCTCAGTGGCAGACACCCAATCGGATGCATTTATGTCTGGAGCGGTGCCTGCCCGGCTAGAGGAGAGTGGCAGGGAGGGAGGCAGAGGCTGATGGCTTTCTTCCTCCCAGCTCCTGGCTCAGCACTTCTTCACTATGTGCTCGCCTCCTCCCCCACCCAGCCCTCATCTCCTTTTCCTTTTCTCCTTGCTTCCCATCCACTGCTGGCCTTGCTGGCTTTCTGTCCTAGTCTCTAGATTTTTGTGTCTCTACTCTGAATCCCACAGTCCCCTGCTGCAACTTAGGGTGGGAACTGGGCTGCAACAGGATGAATGGAAGTTGGACAGGTCCAATGACTTCCCGACACCAGGCCCAGGCCCCTTGGCTCAGCCATCCCTGGGGAGGGAGAGGTGGGAGCAGGGACAGCCTCTCACTAGGGAGGCTTTCTATCTGGGCAGTCATGTGTGTGGATGGTCCCACCAAGCGGCTCCACTGTAGGCTCCTGGCAGCACAGACCAGGGCCAAATCAAGTTCTGTTGCAATGTGGTCACAAATCTATCCCTGTCCTCATTCCCTTTTTATCAATTCCTGGTCTACTGGAAGTCTGGCCAGTCCTGTAGAGGGCTGATGGCCCCACCTGCTGAAAAGGCTTCCTTCCTTCAGAAGCCTTCCCAGGCTGGCCTGGCAGGCCTTGGGGGTGGGGAGGTTCAGGTGATGGTGGGGGTACTGTGTGTATTGAGGTGGTTCAAGCAGGCCAGTACAACCTGTCTCAGCCACCATCTATGGCTCCTTGTTCTGTGGGGTCCATAGAGAAGGAATTGATATTACTGTTCTGGAGGGGGTTTAGAGAGGCGCACATGTTGGGAGGGGAGGGGAGAGGTTCAAGGAAGAAAGAGATCTCAGTGAGTGAGCAGAGGAAGGAATGTCTGGAGGAAGAAGAGGGCTCAGATCTGGAAATAAATTTAGCAGTAGACCTGGCCAAAAGACCTGCTTGGCGCAGCTTGCTCCTCTTGGCAGCTTTGACCACAAGGACGTTACACAAGAGATCAAAGCATGCTGGGCTCTGTTCCCGCGTAGGTGGGACTCCAGGGATTTCTCAGGCCCCTAGGGACAGGTGTCACACCCCCTGCTTCCCCTCAGAAGTAGCTGATAGGAGTCTACCCCACTCCCCCCCGGAAGATGGGGAGATTGGCCACTTGTTGGGGAAGGGAAGACTGGAGCATCTGTCCTCAGGGTAGGAGAGGAGAGAACCGTGGGGCTCCTTGTTGGGGCTTTCGGCTCCATGTGTGCCTTGTCCCCTCGCCCCCACAGGACACCATGTGGGTTTTCCCTGGGGGCCACCACCCTGCTGTGATCAGAAAGCCATGACCAGGCCAGTAGTCCACAGCTCTGGCCTCTGAACTCACCCCTCAGCTATGCCCTCAGGACAATGGGGTTCTTTCTGCAACAAGACCAGCACGAGGGGCCTGTCATGGACTTGTGACCCAAGGGACAGGCCTGCCCCAGGCCATGGCTACCCTTGCTCACACTTGTGGTCACTGGCTGGCCTTAGGCCAGGGTGGACTAAGGAGAAAGTGGGGTTCTCCCCACACCCTACTGTTGGTCTATGACTGGGGTTCCAGTCATAGGAGAACCATGCGCTGGTTCTCCTGGGTTCAGCTGGAGCCTGGAGCACCTACCAGGCTCTTTGAGTGCCAGCACTCAGTGCCTAATGAGCAAATACCCAGAGCCTTGCTTGGAGACCTGTGGAGGAATTGTGGGTGGAGCCACAGGAGGCCGATGCCCAGCCCAGAGCAGTCTAGAGTAAGGAGAATTCAGAACAAGCCCCTGCTCCTTCCCTCACTATCTCCCACCCCTCAGAGACCACTGGCACCTCAGGAAGGTTCAGTTCAATGGGAGAGTGACACACATAACCAACGCCAAAGCAACCTCGGGACAAAAGCAAGTGACCGCCCTTGAGGATAAAAGGTCAGAGGAGAAAAGAGCCCATTACATCGGAACGGCTAGGAGGGCTTATGGAGGGCAGAGTAGGACGGATTGCTCTGCCAGGGGTCATCTGGGCCTAGGAAAGCTTCCTAGAAGGGGCTCACAGGAGGGGGAAGTTGCAGGACCAGCCCAGAGAGATCAATCTCAGGCCAAACCCAGCACAGCAGGCGGGAGAAGGGTCCAGGTTTCTGTCAAGGGCCCACAGCCTTTCATGCCTGGTTCTCAGGCAGCCCACACCCTTGGGCAGCGGGGAGAAATCGGCGAGGGGCAGGAAGTGGGGTTCCAGCCCTTCTACGCCCTCCGCGGCGGGACAGCTGTTGTGTGCAGCTGCTGGGGGCTCTAGGGGCTGCGGCGGATTTGATTTGATTCAGGCCTCAAAATAGCCATTGTAGCAGGAAGCGGGGCCCCTTCTCCCAGCCCCTCCAGGACACTCAATCCGGGGGCTGCATGGACACCTTAGAGGTTCTGTCCCTTCCCTGCCCCATCTTAAGCTTCACCTGCTCGCACCTGCGACACACCCTTTCCTCCAGGAAGCCCGCCTGGCTTGCAGCCCACTGCACCCACCTGTGCCGACTTTGCCCACAAGCCATCCCAGCCGCGCTGGCCGGGGCCTCTGGCCAAGCACGGGCGGGCCTCGGAGGGCACACAAAGACGTGGGCTGCCCCAGCCTTTGATGAGTAATGGCTATTCCCTGGAGCCATGATTCCGCTCGGCCGCTTTGGGCCCCCGGCCCCTCCCGACTCCAGCTCCTCAAATAAGACTCGTTTTTGTTCAGAGGACACAATGCGAGAAAATGTCACCCAGGGGGCGTGCCCCCTGGCCCCCAGCCCTGACAACCAGAGCTCTTAATCACCAGGCCTCCTTCCTCCCCAGCCTCCCTCCACAGAAGCTTGGGGAGCCAAGAGAGGGGTGGGGGAAGGCATGGGCAGCAGGGGGTTGGTTACCACCTTCTGGGGCTGAGCTGTCTTCCGGCTGCAGGACTGGGCCTTAAATTTTCTCCTCCCCTGGGCTGACTGCTTTCCACTAAAACCTGCCAAAGCTTCTATAGCAGAGGGCTGGTGAGGTGAATCAGAAGTGCACCAGAAAGCTCCAGAAAGGCCTGCCTTAGTGCTTTGATAAGCACTACAGAGAAAGAAAGAGTGATAGGGGAGGGTGTGAGGATAGATGCCATCTCTCCAGCTAGGTGTCAGAGCCAGCCTGTCTGAGATGAAGAGGGATACTGGTCTGGATAGATTTGGGGCAAAGGCCTTCTATGCAAAGGCCCTGTGGCCAGTGGTGGCATTAAGGATTGGCTCTCAGGGACATAGTTGCCAGCTCCAGTATTTCCCTAGTGTTCATCTACCTTGCATAAGTAGTGTACATGAGATCTGTGTACTTGCTGTGCAAACTCAGCTTCTCTGGCTCTCTTCCCAACCCAATGACTGCCCCTAGATGTCCTCTGTATGGAACTTCCGGAACTTTTTTCTGGGCAGATCTATTTCTCTCTTATTCCCATGTCCCATCTACCAGCCCAGTTGTCTTCTCTCCCTCCCAAACCTGTGCCCACCTACCCACTTGCCTCCCTCTCTCATCCTTACACACCAGCTGCCTCCTTCCGGCTTCCCTGCTTCCACTCCTGTCCCCCACAATACATTTGCCACACAGCAGACAGAGCAATCTTTATAAAACGGAGATCAAATCACATCACTCCCTCACTTGAAAGCCCTCTGTAGACTTCTCATTGCCCAGAGAGAGAAACTCAAATTTTTCAGTAAGTAAAGTGGGGAGGGTGGAAAGATTCACATACAAAAGAATGGTTTGGGTTTTCACTGTGTATGAGGGGGGACACCCACCCCAAATCAGATGATATTAACACCGTCAAGGACAATGGTATTCTTTTACTCTGAGGAGTGTGAACTCACTGATTAAATGTGTATGCCTGAGATACCACAAAGACAAAATAAGCCACACTCCTTACTTGTATTTACAAAGCCCCACGTGGTCGTGGACTTGTCCTTACCCAGATCTCCTGTCAATCTTCTCATCTCCTGTCAATCTTCCCTGTCTCTGACTCCATGGGCTCCATCAGAGAAAAGGGAAGATTGTGATTTTCCAAACCACTCGTGCATGCATTCACTAACTCAGCATATGGATTGAATTCCTACACTGAACCGAACACTGGTTAGACATGGTGCTACATAAATAGGGCTTATAGCCTGGTTGGGGAGACAGACAGATTATGAGAAATCTAAGAAGTGTAACTAACCGGAAGCTGACCTGGGAACTTGGAAAAGTAACATAGGAAGGACAGAAGGATTCATAGGAGACAAATGTTTGTTTTTCAAGAAGGACTCCAGTTTCACCAGGCAGAAGTCAGGGCTGGAATTCTTGGTGGAGGGGCTGACGTTTACAAAGTCAAGGACCCCTGAAAGAACGTAGCTGATCAGAGGGTGGTGAGAAGTATGGTGTAGATGGGTCGAGGAGCAAGCTGGGAAGTGAACCTGGACTAGGAAAGCAAGGGTCAGACTATGAATGGACTTGGAAGACCCATTAAGACTTGGGTTTGTCTCCAGGCTATGAGGAGACACTGGAGCAGAGATGTGTGTGTAATCAGATTTGTGTTTCAGAAAGCACTCTCGGGCAGCAGAGAGATGATAGATCGGAGCGAAGACAGACTGGAGTCAGGGAGACCAACTGGTTCCGGAAGAAATGGTAACAGTAAGGGTAGGGACACGTTCAAGCCAAGTCTGTCCAGACTTCATGGCCACTGGAACATGGAATGGGCTATGTGAGACAAGAGAGTTTGATGTTAACATGTGGATTTCAAGCTTGGGTGACTGGGGGAAGGGAAGCCTTGGGTGGGTGGGATGGAAGATTCAACCTGGGGTAAGTTGGGGTGCAGATGCCTGAGAGGTGTGATGTGGAGGTGCAGAGGTCTGGAAACCTGGTCTACGCTTGGAAATTAAGTGTACCCTGAGGAGAGAGCCAGGCATTATGTCATGAGCATGGATCTCAGCAGATGCCCCTCCATGTCCTAAGCAGGCTGCTGCCTCTCACATCTTGCAGAGGTATGGCCTCAAGCTAAGGGAGGAAGTTGGGCCAGTAAAGGGAACTGCTGGTGTGGAGGGTAGAGGACAAAGGGCAATGTTAGGAACTGGTGGACTTCAAATCCCTCATGGTTGTGTCTTTGAAAATATCTGGCTAAGAAAATCCTCACATTCTACCGATGAGGGAACAGAGACTGGAAAGGGTACAATGGCCTTGCCAAAGAACAATCACATTGCCTTGGAGAAGTGAAATATGCATTTACTTTTGATTCACACATAATTCATTCCCACAGAGTGTGTTAGAGAGATAGCAAGCACTCGGGGTCAAGGAAGAGGTGTTGGGGCGGGGGCGGGGGGGGTGGATTGGAGACTTGGGACCCACTCTCTCTTCCCACCAATGGATGGATCCCAGTCCCTAGAGAGCGCCACCCTGTAGTCCACTCAAGGACACTGGCTCCTCCTAGTGGCCACAATGAGCATTACTTTTAGTCCCTGGGCTTGGAGCCCAAGTCCCTAGAGCACAAGACTCAGTTCCTTCTGACCCAACTCCAAATTGAGCCCAGTCCCAGGTGTCCTTCACCTTCACCAGGGCTGAGATCTGATTCCAGATGCTATCTCCCTCCAGACCACTGTGGGAGTGCTTCCCATGGCTTACAGCAAGAGAAAGGGAGACTGAAAGAGTCAATCCACACCTGCACCTCTCACAGCCAGCCTAAGAGCTCTCAGAGGACCAGAGCCATACTGGCTTCACCACTGTTTCCTTAGGGCCCCCAAACGATGCTGATGTTCAGGGTCCATTGGCACTAGAAACTGGCTCCACTCAAC
The DNA here is from genome assembly GCF_000622305.1 of Nannospalax galili. Lineage (NCBI taxonomy): Eukaryota > Metazoa > Chordata > Mammalia > Rodentia > Spalacidae > Nannospalax > Nannospalax galili. Next base: position 3,934,460 of record NW_008342393.1, on the reverse strand, counting down.
CACCATACCTCTAGGTCAGCATACCACACTCCTTGAACTTCCATAGTTCAATCCATTGTGAAGTTATTCATTTATTTATTTAGGTGTTAGAGATCAAACAGAGAGCCTAGCACATGCCGTTCAAGGGCTCTACACTGAGGCACATTCCAAGCCCTTGTTATGAAGGTCCTTTTAAAAAAATTTAGGGGTTGGGGAAATGACTTCCTAAGTGCTTGCTGCTCAAGCATAAGGACCTAAGTTTTAATTTCCAGTACCCAGGTAAAAAGCCAGAGGTAGCTGTACATGCCTACAATGGAGGAGAGGAGAAGGCAGAGATAAGGAGCCTTTGGGCTTGCTGGCTAGCCAGTGTAGCTCAATCAGTGAGCTCTAGGTTTGGGGAAAAGACTTTGTCTCAAAGAATAAGGTAGAGAAATGATTGAGGAAGATACTCAAGGTCAATGTCTACATGACCTCCACACACGTGTAATCTCTCTCTGTCTCTCTCTCTGTCTCTCTCTGTCTCTCTCTCTGTCTCTCTCTCTCTCTCTCTCTCTCTCTGTCCCTCTCTCTCTCTGTCCAGGTTCCTTGGTGAAGAAGCATCTCTTAAAGATGTAGCCAGTTCTCTGGTGGGTCTGCACATGGCCCCCAGCTCCTTCCCTCTCCCCTCAGTCTCCTCCCAGGGATTTGTCAGCACTGCCCAGAGCTCTGCTGCTGCTTCACCCTGGGTCCTTTGGGAACTGAAGGGTTGGGTATTTGTCAGTCCTGGGGGAGGGGAGGTATGCCATTTCTGTAACTTTTTCTCTTTCGTGGGAAGAATTAGTTGCATGTGGCTTCCATCTAAGGCACAATATTTCCCCTTCCTAGCTGAGGCTGCATTTCTGGGAGAGCAAGAAAAGAATGTGAAGTGAGGGGGACAGCCTGCCCCAGTGAGCCTTGAATGTGATCCCAGGACCAACTGGCATTAAGTCAAGACCTGAGGTGCTTCTGTGAAACACTTTGGGGTGAGATATGTGCTCCATTACCCCCATTTTACAGAGGAGGAAACTGAGGTCAAACACATTGTTCAAAGTCACAGAACTGTGGAGAGTGATGAAGGCTACTGACTCTCAAGTTCGGTGTCCTTTCTCTGCAGCAGAGCTGGCCCTCTGCATAAATTGAGACTTCTCAGAAGCCTGCTTGCTAATGATCTTGGACTTGGTGACCTGGAGAGATGGATTCACAGGACCTACTCAGACATAGGTCCACCCTCTCCACTTTCCTTCTTTCTTTCCTTCCAATAGATTTTGCAGTCTGTGTCAGAGCCAGGCATTTGGCACTTTTGAGAATTGGCACCAATATGGTGCTTGGCAGGGAGCAGCTGGGCAGTGTTTGTGTTGAAAGAAGGGAGGAGCTAGCATCTTGTGTCTGTTCCTCTAAGCTGGCTGCTGAGGAGGCCCCTGTGGAGTTGGGCCAAGCTTGGTGCCCTAGAATGATCTAGATGGTGTTCTCCACTCTATGTGTGCTGGGAGGTGGTGGCCAGGGGTGGAACAGTGCTGTAATGTCCCTTGAGAGCTAGCAGCATGCAGTCGGTGGCTCCTATAAAGACTGTGACTGTGCCACAGTAAGGTATCCAGACCAGTCCAAGAGCAGCAAGGCAGAAGTCCTCCAGCTCCCTCCCACCCACCTCCCACCAGGGCCAGTCAGCCTGGAAGGAGCTGGCAAGTGAGGTAGAATGATGCAGGCCCAGTGGATTGTCCTCTCTGTTCATGGGGCAGGACAGAAAAAGCATGTGCAGGGTTAGAATTATACCAAGAGGAGCCAGCACTTTCATCATATACACTTAGCATTCTCAGGGTCTAGTACTGGTTCTAATATGCATGTGGTAGACACTCAAGAACTATGCATAGTGAATGAGTAGAAGAGGGGTAGTAATGCCCTCTCACAGAGGTGTTGGGAGGATTTAAAGGACAACCAAGGACATTTGCTAAGGACCAGCACCCTGCTAGGAAATAGGTACCTGGTTTCAAGTGCACCAACCTCTGCCTAGACACAAAAGATGTTCACCAAACACAATGTTCACCTTCCTCTCCTGAATTCATTCCATTTAACCCAACATAGCGGCAGAGTTCCTACCTGTGCACAACATGGTCTCAGCACAGGACTCCAGGGTCCTAAGTGTGATTCAGGCCTCCAAGGTCTGGGGCCAGTGGACAGACACACCAAAACACAAGTATCCTGGATCAAGGTGGTTAACCACCCATGAGGAAGGCACTTCCAGATCCCACTGCACAAAGAAGTGCCCGGAGTCTGTGCACCACCCTTAGCAGGGACCTGGGAGTCATAGTGGAAGAAAGCCAGGTCAACAAGAGAAAGAAACAATACAGAAGGAGACTCAATCCCACTCTCACCCCAAAGACCCTCTCTCTACCTTCATCACCATCTTCATCACTGAAGCCCAAGCTGCCTTCCTTGCTTCCCTTATTTTTTCCTCTCTCTCCTTCTCTTCCTTCCTTGGTTTGGTGATAAGGCTCAAACTCAGGGTCTCAGGCATAGTAGGCAAGTGCTCTGCCTCTGAGCTAAATCCAATCCCTTTCCTTCTTTAAAACCCCTAATCTTTGGAGCTAGAGAGATGGCTCAGTGGTTAAAAGCACTGACTGCTCTTGCAGAGGACCAGGGTTCAATTCCCAGCATACACATGGTGGCTATGAACTGTCCTTATCTCCAGTTCCAGGGGAATCTGAAGCCCTCTTCTGACCTCCGCAGCATTGCACAACACGGGTGTACTCACATACATGCAGGCAATATACTCATATACATAAAATAAGAATAATAAATAAAATATTTTTAAAACCCTAATCTTTTTTCTAAAAAATTATTTTATTTTGTGCGTATGAATGTTAGGACTGTATGTATGTAAGTGCACCTGTGTCATGCAGTACCTGCAGAGGTCAGAAGAAAGCATTGACTCCCCTGGAACTGGAGGTATGGACAGTTGTTAGCTACCATGTGGGTGCTGGGATTTGAACCCAGGTCTTCTGCAAGAACAGCCGGTGCTATTAACAGCTGTGTCATCTCTCCAGCCCCCCAAACCCTCAATCTTTTGAAGATATATTTACCCCCCAGCACACCTTTACTGACTACCTGTCCTTTGGCCAACCTCCTTGAACCTTATCACCACTCAAAACTACAGTGCTTCTTTACCTCTCATTTCAAGCATCCCCTTCCTGACTACCACACTGTGACTTCCCTGCCTACTTACTCGGTTCCCTGTATCCTTCCTTCCTCAAACTCCCTACTTCCCAGTCAGGTGCCACTATCTACTATCGGTCTTAGATTTGAACCTCTCCACCCGCCTGTCCAGCTTCCCTCTTTCTCTTGTCATAGGCCACCTGATCAAACCCCAGCCCAAATCAATCCTTCATATACACACTCCACACCCCACTGAGGAGTCAGCTGTAGCTTCAGGGAACCCCAGGACTGGCTAGGGACCTCTGTTGTTCACGCAAACCTAGATTCAGTTCAGCCGGCAAGTCTGCCCTTTCTTAGAAATCTTGCCTCCATGCCATCTCATGCCTCTTACCTTTCCTGGAATTTTCCATCCCTCCTCCTCACCTCAGTCCCACCTCAGTTGATGACCTTACTATGCCATCTGCTGTGACTCCAGTCCTGGCCACCATTGGCCCCAAACCCTCTTGCTTTTGCACCTTGTCCCTCCTCCTGTGGCCAAGGCCTCTCCTTCGGCCACACAGCCAAAATGTCCTTGCCTCTCCAGAGCCTCCACTCCTCCTCTGTGCTCTCTCATGAAGATACCTTTGCACCAGTGAATGGGATGGCATTCTCTATGCAGGATCCAGCACTTCCCCGGGGGAGACCCCCTCTCCTCACATCATCCTCCAGCCCTGACCTCATCGCTTTTCTCCCATCCCTAAAGAATCGCTGACACACTCAACTGCCACTTCCTCCTGTCCTGCTCTATCATCTTCCCCTGTGCTTGCAAAAGCATTCAATGACAGGACGATTCCCAAGGGAGAATGTCAATCGAAAGAGGTGCCATGGGAAGCCAGGTGTTCAGTCAGATCCTGATTATCCATACATTAAAAATGAGGGAAGGATGCTAAAACTCTAACAGTGATAATTTTTTAAGGTTAGGTGATTTTTTATTTAATTTTTTATAATCCAAAAAATATTATTATATAAAAGAAGAGGGAAATCAGGGCTGGAGAGATATGGCTCAGTGAAGAATGCTGGCTGTTCTTGCAGAAGACCCGGGTTCAAATCCAAGCACCCACATGGCAGCTAACAACTGTCTGTAACTACAGTTCCAGGGAATCTGACAGCCTCTTCTGTCCCCTGTGGGCATTGCACGACATGGGTGCACTTACCTACATGCAGGCAAAATTGCTTTAGCTCCATGTCTTTTGTTTATGCTTCTAAGAACAGGTGTCTTTTTATGCTGCATAATTACCATGGCAATCTTCTCTGTAATTAATTAATCAATATCATAACTAATTAGTTTGATATACACATATCATGAAATGATTACTCCAATCAAGTGAGTTAGCACAGTCTGTAATTATTTTTAGAAGTCTAGGAAGACAACTTTGGTCACATTATAAAATGTATTTTTCTTTCTGTCTTTATTTTGAATAATAGTAGAATTCCATTTACATAAAGTTCCGTCACTTGTCTGTTTCCTTCTTTTTAGCATCTCTCTTTCTCTTCTCCTCCTCTTCCTCTTCCCCTTCTTTCTCTTCTCCTCCTCTTCCTCTTCCCCTTCTTTTTTTCCTCCTTCCCCTCTTCCTCCTGAGACTTTTTGAGACAGTTTTGTTAGATCCCAGGATAGCTTCAGTCCCATGATCCTCCTTCCCCAGCCTCCTGAGTGCTGGACGCATAGCTGTGAGCCACCATGCCCATTTTTTTCATTATTATTATTATTGCCAAAAATAGACACATGTATAAAGAACCTAGAATTCCAGAAGGTGCATAAAGAGAGAAAAATCTCCTGCCCTTCACTTTTCTAAGTAACTCCTACTCCTAGAGACACACGCACTTCCATTTATCATTTATTTGTTTATTTGTTTGTTTATTTGTTTATATAGCCTAGCCTAGGCTCAAACTTCTCTCTATCCTCCTGCCTCAGCCTCCCGAGTGTTGGGATTATAGGTAGATGCCATCACTTTCAGCCACTATCAGTTCCTTCATCCTTCCTTCCATCTTTCCCTCCCTCCCTTCCTTGCTTCCTCCCTTCCTTCTTTCCTTCCTTCCTTTCTCTTGTCTTTGCTTTTTGAGACAGGGTCTCATGTAGGCCAGGTTGACCTCAAACTTACTAGGTATCCAAGGATGACCTTGAATTTCTGACCCTCCTGTGTCCACCTCTTCAGCTTATTATTTATTTACTTTTGGTCTTTTTAAGACAGGGTCTCCCTGTAGTCCCAGCTGGCCTGGAACTCGCCATGTAGACCAGGCTGGCCTTGAACTCACAGAGATCTGCCTGCCTCTGCCTCCCAAGTGCTGGGATCACAGGTGTGCACCACCACTTTGTCCCAGCTTTTTTAGTATAGGTTCTAGGGGATCAAACTCAGGGCCTCGTGCTTGTATAGCAAGCCCTTTACTGACTGAGCCATCTCCCCACTGATCTCTTAGTATTTTCAAGTCATACCCTCTTTACTCCCATCTGGTCTTCATGTTTCTTGGACTCCTGCCTAATTCTTCACTATCATCCTAGACATCCCTTTTGCCTTCTCTCAGTTTGGTAGCCTGTTTTCTAAACTCCGTCTTTTCCAGATTTTCTTCCTCTTTTTGCTGTAGTTCATTTTTAAGTAACTTCCTGAGACATCCACAGGATACAACATTTTTGAAACCCTATTTTCAGAACATATCTCTTGGTAGCTTGGCTGGGTATAAAAATGCTAGCATGTGAAGAATTCAGAGTACAACTTGTGGGAATCAGTTTTCTCTTTCTACCAAGTTCTGGAAATTAAACTCAAGTTGCTAGGCTTGATGCAAGAGCCTTCACCTACTGAGCCATCTCACTGGGCCATAAACATTTAAAAACTTTTTAAACATTTTATGTGTATGAGTGTTTTTCCTGCATGTATGTATATGTACTACTTGTGTGTCTGGTGCCTGAGGAGGTCAGTAGAGGGCATCAGATCCCCTGGAAATGGAGTTACAGACAGATGTGAGCCACCATATGAGTGCTGGGAACCAAACAAACCCAGGTCCTCTGTAAAAGTAGCTTAGTGGTTGAACCATCTCACTAACCCCCTCATAAACATTTTTAAATTGAGTTTTTCTTTTTATGATGGATGTAAGAGCTCTATCTAATGCTGGATACAAGTCTTTTCTTATATAAATAGATTGCTGGTATCTTTCCACTTAAGTTTTCTTTCATTTCTCTTAGCAATATTTGTAGTTTTATCATACAGGTGTGAATTTCTCTATAACTATTTAATGGTTTTGAGGCTATGATAGTTATGAACTTTAGTTTCCAACTATCTAGAGCCCTTACATCTTGCATTATTTCTAAATGTGGTCACTGATTCTAATAGGATTTTTGCTGCATATTCTTTAGGATTTTCTACATATGCAATTTTATTTTATTTTGCCTGTTGTAGGCCAGGTCCCCCAGGTCCCATTCTAGGCTGCTACGTGGTGTGTGTGTGTGTGTGTGAGCATGTGTGTGAGCATACATGTGCAGGTGTACTTCCATGTGTATATTCATGTGTATGGAGGCCAGAAGTTATTGTAGAGTATCTTCTTTTATTGCTCTCCACTTTATTTACTGAATCAGGGCCTTTTGCTGATCCCAGGGCTCATTGATTTATCTAGTCTAGCTAGTCAGCATGCCCAAGGGATCCTGTCTCTATCTCCCAAGTGGTGGCATTACAGGAAGGTGTCCACACCCACCCAGTGCTTACATGGATTCTGGGGATCCCAACTCCAGTCCCCGTGCTTTCATGGCATTATCCATTGAGCTTTCTCCCCGGCCCAGCTGGTCTATTTTGTTGTTGTTTTGGTTCGATTTTTGGTCTTTTTGAGAAAGGGTCTCCCTGTAGCCCCAGCAGTCCTGGAACTCACAATGTAGACCAGGCTGGCCTCAATCTCACAGACATCCACCTGCCTCTGCCTTCCAAGTGCTAGGATTAAAGGTGTGAGCCACCGGAGCTGGAGAAATGGCTCAGCGGTTAAGAACACTGACTATTCTTGCAGAAGACCCAGGTTCGAATCCCAGCACCCACATGGCAGCTAACAACTACCTGTAACACCAGTTCCAGGGGATCCGACAGCCTCTTCTGTCCTCTGTGGGCATTGTACAACATGGGTACACTTACCTAGATGCATACACATAAAAATAATAAATAACAAGCCAGGTGTGGTGGCGCACGCCTGTAGTCCCAGCACTTGGGAGGCAGAGGCAGGTGGATCTCTGTGAGTTCAAGGCAAGCCTGGTCTACATAGTGAGTTCCAGGACAGCTGGGGCTACAGGGAGACCCTGCTTTAAAAAGACAAAAAAATTAAATAAATAAATAAAAATATTTTTTAAAAGGTGTGAGCCACCATGCCCAGCAATATCTTCTTTAATTTAGGGGAAAGTATTCCATTTTTCATTTATTGCTCTTTAAAAAAAATACCATCTTGTCCATCTTGTTCTAGTTCTATGGACATAAAATATTATCTGAACATATCAATTAGAGCATTGGCTTTCCTAGATTTCTGTTTATGGTTCTTGTCTCTGATTCTGTCAAGTTCGTTTGTGTGTTTGTTTTTTTTTTCTTGCTAGTTTGTTTTTATTTTGATATTCTTTTCTGCTGTGGTTTTTCTCAAATTAAATTGTATCACTGATTGTTCATAGAGAAGAATGAGGCACCAAAGATGACTTGTTTGTGCCCTGATCTTTTCTTCCTATGTTTGTGACTGTCTAGCCGCAAATTACATTTCCAAGCCTGCTTTGTGACTACGTGAGATCAGGTAGCTGACTTTTCACCAATAAAATGGGGCAGAAAATATATGTGCTGTTTTGCTGTTACATTTGCAAAAAAAAAAAAAAAATCTCTACTGTTTGCTTCCTCTGTTTTCTCCTTCCTGCAAGTTAGAACACAGATGTACCACGGATAGACAAAGGTCATCATTTAGGGGTTGGTAAAGCTAATGCAATAAGAGGAACCCGAGCCTGTGGGTGACCCGTGGAGCAAAAGAAACTAGCTTCTGTTGAGCATGGTGGTGGGCACCTGCGATGCTGTAATCCAGCTTCAAAAAAGCTGATTGTTTTCCACAGTATTTTTTGTGACAGGATCTCTCACTGAACTGGATGAAGCTTGCCAATTCAGCTAGACTGGCTGGCCAGGGAGCCTCAGGGATCCTCCTGTCTCTGCCTCCCCAGTGCTGGGGTTACAGGGACATGGTGCTGTGCTGGTGTTTTATGTGGGTACTAGGAATCTGATCTCAAGTTCTTGTGCTTGTGCAGCAAGCACTAACTGACCATTCTCCCCAGACTCTCCATCTTTTATGGTGTATTGTTTTGTTTATTCGTTTTTTGAGACAGAGTCTCACTATATAGTCCAAATAGGCCTTGAACTCATGATCCTCCTGCCTCTGCCTCCAGAGTACTGGAATGCCAGGTGTGTGCCACTACACCTAGCTCTCCTAAGTTTTCCAGGTGCCACTGACTTAGGATGACCCAACAGATTAAATGAAGGATCCAAGATTTATAACAATGTGAAACAATGCCATTCTTCTCAGTACACAGTTTTATTTGAGAGACTATCATTTTTCACATTATTTTTCTTTTTGTTGTTTTGCTATTGCTCTTTGAGACAGGATGTTGGTATGTAGCCCAGACTGGCCTCCAACTAGGTCCTCTTTGCTTCAGCTTCTTGAGTGCAGAGGTTACATCTGTGGATATACCCATGTACTCTTATTATTTTTAAATGGGTTCAAAGTATCAAATTTCACACCAGACATGGTGACCCATAACTTTAATCCCAGAGGCAGGTGGATCTCTGTGAGATCAAGGCCGGCCTAGTCTGCATAGTGAGTTCCAGGATAGCTGGGGTTATGGGAGACTCTGTCTTAAAAAAAAGGGGGGGGGCTGGAAAGATGGCTCAGCAGTTAAGAACACTGATTGTTCTTGCAGAAGACCCAGGTTCGAATCCCAGCACCCACATGGCAGCTAACAACTGTCTGTAACTCCAGTTCCAGGGGATCCGATGGCCTCTTCTGTCTTCTGTGGCCATTGCACGACATGGGCACACTTACCGACAAGCAGGCAATACATGCATGCACATAAAAAAAAAATATAAAAAAAATTAGAAAAAAAAAAGAGCTCTTAGTTCTTTCTCTTAAAAAAAAAAAAAAAGCTGGGCATGGTGACCCACACCTGTAATCCCAGCACTGGGGAAGCAGAGGCAGGTGGATCTCTGTGAGTTCAAGGTCAGCCTGGTCTACATAGTGAGTTCCAGGCCAGCTGGGGCTACAGGGGGACCCTGTCTTGAAAAGACTGAAAGGAAAAAAAAAGTAATAAATTTCCCATTTTATTTTAAATATATAGAATTCATATTTTAAATATTTTATTTATTTTTATGTGTATGAGTGTATTGCCTTCATGTATGCAAGTGCGCCCATCTTGTGCAATGCTCACAGAGGTCAGAAGAAGGCATTGGATTCCTGAGAACTAGAGTTACAGTTTTTAGCTGCCCTATGGGTACTGGGAACTAAACCTGGGTCCTCTGCAAGTGCATCCAGTGCTCTTAACCACTGAGCTATTTCTCCAGCCCCTAGAATTCATATTTCAAAGATCTGTGGAGCACTTAATAACTGTTAAATGTAGAACAGTATTCTATGACAAAATATTTCAAGGGGCTGGAGCGATGGCTCAGCAGTTAAGGGTGCTAACTGCTCTTGCAGAGGACTCGGGTTCAGTTCCCAGCACCCACATGGCAGCTAACAACCATTTGTAATTCCAGTTCCAGAGGATCTGATGCCCTCTTCTGGCCTATTTCAGCATTGTGCATATGTAGTGCACTTACATACATGCAGGCAAAACATTCATATACACAAAAAATAAAATAAAAATAAATTTTCAAAACTTTAAAAGTATTTAAAGAAAAGCAGGGATGTAGCTCAGTGGTAGAGTGCTTACCTAGTATACATTAGGTCCTGGGTTCAATCCTCAGCACTGTCAAAAATAAAAATTAAGGACTGGAGAGATGTCTCAGAGGTTAAAAACACTTCCTGCTCTTCCAGAGAACCAGAGTTCAATTCCCTACAGTCACACTGGGCAGCTCATCCTCCTCTAACTCCAGATCCTGAGGATCCAACATCCTTTTCTGGCCTCTGCAGGCACATGCACTCACATGTATTTAGAAACATATAGAGAGACATACATACATACATATCAACAAAAAGGAAATAAATCTTTAAAAATATTTTAATTATTTTTTATGTGTATGAATGTATTGCCTGCATGGATGTAAGTGCACCCATGTTGTGCAATGCCTGAAGAGGTCAGAAGGTATCAGTTCCCCGGGAACTAGTGTTACAGACAGTTGTTAGCTGCCATGTGGGTGCTGGAAACCCTATCTGGGACCTCTGCAAGAGCAGTCAGTGTTCTTAACCACTGAGCCATCTCTTCAGCTCCCCAAAATAAATATTTAAAAAATATATATACATATATATTTATGTGTATGTGTGGACTTGAGTGTATGCATGTACACCATGCACATACAGGAGCCTGTGAAGGTCAGAAGAGGGTATTGGAACCACTGATTTTAAACTTTAAAAAACAAAACAAAGTCCAAGAACCATTGTGTTGGGGGGTGATCTGCCTGGGTTCTTTTGTTGGGGTTAGAGTCCATAGATTTTTCTTTTGGGTTTGTTTACTGTTTTCCCCTCAAATGAATGATCCCACTCTAGTGTTTTTTACAGGGACTTCTTGGTACACTTAAATCAGAGCTTTCCAGCACGATAGCTTTCTACCGATGGTAGCTGGTGCTTGCTTATTTCCCTGTGGTAAACTTGTGTAGCTCTCCCATCTGCTCCAGCCACATTCATCTTCATTTGATACCTTCAGCAGACCAAGCTCTGACCTACCTCAAGTTCTTTGCACTGTAGGGAAATGGCTCCACTATGGTGGCCCAGCCATCAGACACATCTGCACACCATCTAGGCAAGGCTGGAAAGAAGCTCAACAGCATCTTAATCTTGGCAGAATGCTCTATGATCCTCTTGGAACACAATGAGTCTTGAGAGATACTACAAGGCCCTTTTCACACTCACTTGCCTGTTCTCCAGGGAAGTAGCCACAGACAGCTTCTCATAGCTCATGGGATCTGATGAGGTCTAAGACTCTTGGTCCCACCCCCAAATAGACAACTGCCAACTACAGTGTGACATGGCATTGGCTCTCAGAAATGATGTCTTGTCATTGGGTTACATTTATCTGGCCCTTTTGTGTCAGTGTCTCCGTGCACTATAGTCAATGGGAGCTGGTACCTTTGGCTACTGTGCTGTATTGTGTCCGTTGTTAACTTGACACATTGGGGAAGAGGGAACCTCAACTGGGGAAATTCCCCTATCAGATTGGGCTGTGGGCATGTCTATGAGGCATTTCTTGATTGTTGAGTCATGTGGGAGGGTCCAGCCCAATGTAGGTGGTGCCACCCCTGGGTAGGTGCTTTTGGGTTATATAAGAAAAAAGGCTGAGCACAGGCCAGAGGAGCAAGCCAGTAAGCAGAATTCCTTCATGGTCTCTGCTTCAGTTCCTGCCTCCAGGTTCTTGCCCTGAGTTCCTGCCTTGGCTTTCCTTGATGATGGACTGTCAGCTGTAAGCCAAATAAACCCTTTCCTCTAAATTGGTCTTGGTCGACTGTTTTCATCAAAGCAACAGAAAGTAACTAGAACCTCTACTCTTGCCCTCAGTGACTTTCCCAACCCAACCTCCTAGTTCTGCCCTGCCTCATGTCTGCCACCCATATGCTGATCTTTTCCCCAAGTGCTCTCATTCCACCCCTATGGCCCTCTCCACATCTCACCTTTTTATATCCTGTGGTAAATGCTATCTTGTCATAGAGGCCTCCTTGGCTAGCTTGTCCCAGATAGATCTTTCTGGCAGACACTGTTGGTTCTAATCTCCTTTTCACCCTTTGTCCTAACTGGTAAGAATGCCCATTTTGACTGGCTAGGATACTAGACTAGCACGAGGGTCAGAAATCAGGCTTTAAGTCACTGAATTCCACCCCCTCCGCAAAGGGACTCATTTTGGAGACCAGGCTGGCCTTGAACTCACAGAGATCTACCTGTTTCTGCCTCCCAAGTGCTAGGATTAAAGCCACACCCGGCAAGATATTTATTTTTACTAAGTACTCCATAGGTATTTATTGAATAGGTATATCACCACATATCTTCAAGCAAATACGAATTTTCAATACATTCTGAAATTTTTTTTTTTTTTGGTCTTTTTGAGACTGGGTCTCTCTATAGCCCCAGCTGGCCTGGAACACACTATGACCAGGCTGGCCTTGAACTCACAGAGAGCCAACAGTCTCTGCCTCCTGAGTGCTGGAATTAAAGGCTACATTCTGAAATACCTTATTAGCACTTTTATTTTTTTACAGTGCCAAGGACTGAGCCCAGGATCTACTATATAGTAGGCACGTGCCCTGCCCCTGAGTCAAATCCCTGGCCTTGGCAGAGTTTCACTGCAGTGTGACAGCCTACAGCCTTTACGAGCATTAAAACTCAAACCCATGGTTCATTTATCCAAGGAGACTCTTTGCTACTAATTTTTACCCACTTCAGATATTTGATTTTATAGTATTTACATTTTTATTTTCTGGTGACTTTTAAAAAGTTTTTATTTAGTATAAAAATAATGGGTCTCATTTGGAAAGTTTTTACACATCTATCATTGTACTTTGCTCATGTTCACCCCTTATTACCCTTCCTCATCCCTTCTCCCCTTCATGATGGTCTCCTTTCGCCCAAATGGTCCTTCTGCTTTCATGTTTTTGAATGTAAATGTGTGTGTGCACATAATTTTACATGGTTGTGTGTTTATGAAGCAACAGGTCCATGGTAGTTGTTCAACATATATGTGTGCAGGATGTATACTGGTGTTGTTTCTGAGATGGGGCCTCATGTAGTGTAGGCTGGCCTCTAACTCTGTGTGTAGCATAGGTTGGTTCTCGAACTTCTTATCTTCCTGCCTCCACCTCCCAAGTACTTGCACTACAGGCATGTGCCACCACGCCTGGTTTTAACATATATCTGTTATTGTCAATCTATACAGGTGGCTGAGGAGAGGGGCTGAATGGGAACATGTTTCTTGTAGCAACAAACTAGAGCCACTCACAAAGCTGACACACTGACTCTGCTCTATTCCTAATCTTTGCTTCATCACAGTGAAATTATTCCCACATACCTTCCTCAGTTTGCTTACCTTTCCTCCTCCCTCTCTCTCCTTCTACAAGTAACCCAAGCCCACAAGCCCCCCCTGCCACCTGCTTCTTCCTTTGCTTCCCAGTTTACAAGAATGATTAATTCAACACTTATTGAGCACCTACTGTGTACATTTTTTAAAAAGAACAATGCAGACATTAGACTAAACTTGCAGCTCTCCTGGACTCTAGTGGTCACAGGAAAAAGTTGTGGTTGGTTAGGACAAACCCATACCACCTGATGGTGCTGCCATGATTATCTCCAGACGATTTACGGGGATAGGGGAGGGAAGAAAGGTGTTGAGGATAGAAAGGCAGGAAAACTAGAAAGAATCCAATCCTGGTAGAATCCAGAAACGGGGCTGATTTTGTTAAAATTAAATTTCTCATCATATATGTATTATCCTAGCTAAGAACGCAAAACTCAAATCTAATCAGAAGGAAACATCAGACAAACCCAAAATGAGACGCATCTTTATGTAATACCAGAGGAAGTTAGGCTGAGGAAAAATGTGGATTAAAGGAGACTGAAGAGATACGATAAATAAACACAATAATTTATTTTAGAGTTTTAAAAAGATTTTTATTGTATCTTGAGGAGGAGTGTATAAAGTTCATTACTGGATCCATTGACAAAATTGGAAAGCAGAAGGAAATAAGATGTCCTTGTTCTCAGAGAGGAGGAGTATTAAGAGATGGGGGTTTGCGGGGGAGGGGTGGGGTGGGGACAGGGAAGGGAAAGGGTGGAGGGGAAAGGTGAGGGAAGGGAGCAACAAAAATAAAGCAAATAGAGCGAACTGTAAATAAGTGAACGTGAGAAACGATACACATGTTCTCCAAACCATTCTTGCAATTTTCACAAATACAACTGTTTTTTAAAATTGTGTCCAGGAGAGTTGGACTCTAAGTCAAGTCCCTTTGCTCTCCCAAAGCATGACCCTGAGGCTCTTCTCCACTGGTCTGCTCAGAGGGAGGTCCTACACAGGCTTCAGAAAAGACAGGTCTTGGCGTCCTTCAAAGCCCCTCAGTCCATCAGTTGTGTCACCACAACTTTTTCCAAAATGCCCACCCGTCTACTTTCCCACCCAGAACGGTGTCCCGCCATTCCAGCCGCCAGATGGAAGCCCAGCCCTTTTCACAGGGCCCGGGCGATCCTCGGCTAACAATCCCAAAAGGCCGTATAGACCAGGCACGGGCATTTGTTACCAAAGAACTACAGCCCCCGAAAGACTTTGCGGCAACATCCCACCGGTTACCACCAAAGAGAAAAGGGTTTCCTGCGCGGGCACGCCGCTGCATGGCCTTTCGGGAATTGTAGTTCACTTGAGATAGGCCGCAGGGCCAGAGGAAGAATGCAAACCTCGCTTCCCAGATCGCATTGCGATATGCCCCACCAATCGAAGGCACGGGTCTTGGAGAGGGGGCGGGAATAGGGAGGAGCTGCCTGGCGCAAGCGCAATATGCGCTACTGGAGAATTCATGTGGAGGTCAGAGTGAATGCAGGTGAGCTTCGTTGGGGCGGTCTAGGTTGTTTTTAGACCTCTCTGCAGCACTCCTTTGCGCTCCAGTACACATGTTGGGCGAGTGGGGTGCATGTGGGTACTCCTTGTGGAGGAGGGAAGGGGCTGAGTCTAGGACAGGCCGGGAATTGGGCAGGGGGGAGGAGGCAGGATAAGGAAAAAAAACCAGAAGCTATTAGAAATGGAAAGGACTGGGTGTCCTGGTGTCAGGGAGAGAAGGTAAATGCGCGTGGAGAAGACGGGATAGACTCGGAGTTGAGGCCTAGAAAGGAGGGGCGGGAGGACTTGGGGATGGGACAGAGGCGACGTGGGGGTGGGGCATTGAAAAGTTCAAGGCTAAGTGGTTTCTGGGCTGTCAGCTCCAGTGCTTCCCACCCACCCCACTGCCGCCCCACCTTCTGTCCTTCGGAGCTCAGTCTCGCTGCGCCCCGCGCCTCCCGCCTTTCTGACCACAAGTATGGTGAGTTCAGCCATGCTTTCTAAAATTCGCTCCTCCGTGTTCTGATCCTGGTTCTTCCTCCTCATTTGACCTTTGCCTCCTCGTGTAACCGCTTAGTGTAATCACATGTAATAGTCTTCATAGAGTAATTGTGAAGATTAAATAAATTGCTATTAGAAGATACCTTATTGAAATGTTAACAGTTACTATCAGTTTTTGTTGTTGGCATCATTGCTGTAGCACTATGCTTTGAATTATTTTTCCAAACCAAAATTGCACAGAACCAACCACATACAGCCTGCCTCTCTTGTGGCCTATTTGTCCAGGAAATGGGAGTGTTGTTTTCTGTGCTACCAAGTTTTCCGTGTGCATTGTTCCCATGATGAGCCAAGTGTCTCAGACTTGTGAATGGTTCTAAAGAAAATAACCTGCAAAAGCAAAGCATGGTACGCTTTACAAGAGTGTCATGTAGTGTCCAGTGAGTGATGATGTGGAGACTCAGCATGAAAAGTGAATGCTGTGCCTCACAGAGTCATGTCTCTGAGGATTTGGTATCAAGATGTTTTGGTTTTACACCTTTTCTAGGTGTGAGTGTGTCCAGCAGAAGGAAGCATGGCCGCCAAAGTGTTTGAATCCATCGGGAAGTTGGGCCTGGCCTTAGCCGTCGCAGGAGGCGTGGTGAACTCTGCCTTGTATAATGGTGAGGCACTGGAGGAGGGTGGTGGTTTTTGGAAGATTTCTATTGATCTTCATAGCCCATTTGACTTTCCAGATGCCAGCTGCTATCTGAATGTGTTTGTAGCTAATGGGGCTCTCCTGCTACTACCCCACAAAATATGGTTGTATATTATCAGAGGCGCTGTCTTAACTGTAGATGCTCTTCTAGCCTTTGTTCAAAAGCAGCCTTCCAGCCAGTTGCTGGTCTTATGTTTCTAAATGCTTAAATGATCTGAAGTGATGCATCATCGAGATGCCTCTGCAGAGTGGCAGGATTTCATCTGGCTAGCTCACATGGAGAGCTCATTAGTTCTCTTCTGTATATGAAATAACCTGGCAAAGACTCTAGACCAGTTTGGGTGACCTTGCCCAGAGTAAGCTTTGAGATGGCTTTACCCATCGTTTAACAGTGCCCCGGGGCTTAAGCCATGTTTTCTTTGACTTCTATATGATCTTAGGTAAGCCACTCCTCCCTCAGCTTTCTCACTGATCAAGCAAAGGGAATGAACTAGTTTTTCTGTAAGACTCCTTCCAACTTTGATATTCTATAACCTTCAAAATAGCAACAGATTTTATATACCTGGTACATGGTTTGGTTTGGTTTTTTGTTAAGACAGTGTCTCGTGTAGCCCAGGCTGGCTTCCAGTGTGCTATGTAGCTGAGGCAGGCTTTGAACTCCTGATCCTCATGCGTTCATCTCCCAGGTGATGAAGGATGTGTGCCACCACATCTGGATGGTATACAACTTTTTCATGAGCATTTTCAGAGTGGAAGTATTTAGAAAAAATTCTAAATTCAAAAAGGAAAAGACAGACAGTAGCTCCTTCAGCCAGGATCTGGTGGCACACTTCTTAATACCAGCACTAATGAAGTGGAGGGTATCTTGAGTTTGAGGCCAACCAGGGCTACATAGTGAGACCCTGTCTCAAGTTGGGGGCAGGAATCTCTGCCTCTTTCTTTTGGCTAAAGAGTGGCGGAGTTTTTCTAACCCATCTTTATTCTTCCTTTCTAGTGGATGCTGGGCACAGAGCTGTCATCTTTGACCGATTCCGTGGGGTACAAGACATCGTAGTAGGGGAAGGGACTCACTTTCTCATCCCTTGGGTACAGAAACCAATTATCTTTGACTGCCGCTCTCGACCACGGAATGTACCAGTTATCACTGGTAGCAAAGGTGAGTCGTGCCTGTGGTTAGGTAAAGTAGATTTGGAGGGATGCTGTGTTCTGTCAGCTGCAGAAACATCTGTGAACAACCAGGATCCCAGAGACTGAATATCTACATTGTAAGAATTCCTAGTAGAAGGGCAGGGTGGCCACACACCTTTAATCCCAGCACTGGAGAGGTAGCGGCAGGCAGATCTCTTGAGTTTAAGGACAGTCTCATCTACACAGAGAGTTACAGAATAGCCAGGGCAGGGTGCCACACACCTTTAATCCCAGCACTGGGGAGGCAGAGGCAGGCAGATCTCTAGGTTTAAGGACAGCCTCATCTACATAGACAGTGCCAGACCATTTAGGGCTACACCGTGAGACCCTGTCTCAAACAAGAACAAAAAAACCAACCCTAGCAACAACAGCAAAGACTTCCTAGTATAGGGGTGGCAGGGGCACAGGGAGTATTGGAGAAGGGTAGAGCAAAATATGACTTGTACGTGAAAATATGAAAATGTCGTGATGAGGGGATGGGGCTGTAGCTCAGTTGGTAGAGTGTTTGCCTAACATATGTAATATCCCCGGTGCTGAAAAGCTGGTTGTGGTGGTGCATGCCTGTAATCCTAGCACTCTGCAGGTGGAGGCAGGAGAATTAGAAATTCAGAGTCATTTTTTGACTGCATTGTGAGTTTGAAGCAATACATGAGTCCCTGTTCAAAAACTTGGAAGGAGGGGAGGGGCTGGAGAGATGGCTTGGCTGTTAAGAGCACTGGCTGCTCTTGCAGAGAACCAGGATTCAATTCCCAGCACCCACATGGCGGCTAACAACCGTCCAACAATTCTAGTTCCAGGGGAATCCAACGCCCCCTTCTGACCTCCACAGGCATTGTACAAAATGAGCGCACTTATACACATATAGGCAATACACTCATACACATAAAATAAAAATAACAAATTTTTTTAATGGAAGGAAAGAGAGCCAGCCGTGGTGGCACACACCTTTCAAGGCAAATGGATCTCTGAGTTCAAGGCCAGCCTGGTCTACATAGTGAGTTCCAGGCCAGCTGGGGCTACAGGGAGACAAAAGGACTTTAAAAAAAAAAAATGGACCGAAAGGGCATGCCATGATGAAACCCATTACTTAGCACCCATGTGGTGGCTAATAACGTTCTTAACTCTA
>NW_008342393.1:3894956-3915852 GCF_000622305.1 Nannospalax galili | reverse complement strand
ATATGTCTTTTTGAGACAGGGTCTCCCTGTAGCCCCAGCTGACCTGGAACTGGAACTTCACTATGTAGACCAGTCTGGCCTTGAACTCATTAGAGAACCCTCTGCCTCCGCTTCCCAAATGCTGGGATTAAAGGCATGTACCACCACGCCCAGCATAAAATATTTTTTTAAGAAGAATCCCAGGCTGCTAAGATGACTCGGTAGATAAGCTCCTGCCACCAAGTCCGATGACCTGAATTTGGTCCCCAGAACCTACATGGTAGAAGGAGATAACCACCACCTGAAAGTTGTCCCCTGACCTCCATGTGCACACCACGATACACTTATACACATAAACACCTGCATATAAAATAAATAAATGTAATTCTAAAGATTGTCTGAAAAAATTCCCACTATGATTGTCCTGGAGCACTGAATATGGCTTCATAGCCTGAGATCTATACTTAAGGTAAACACAGACAGCAGGATAAATTCAGAGATGCATACAAAGGTTTACCTCAAGAGTTACATAGTGGGCTAACTTTGAAGAGATCTATGTGCCTTTTGCGACTAGAGAGATGGCTCAGGGGTTAAGAGCACTGGCTGCTCTTCCAGAGTACGTTCCCAGGTTTATACTGCCTATAACTGCAGCTCCTGGGAATCTGACCTCCATAGGCACTTGCATGCATATGACACATACACACATGTGTATTAAATTAGTAAGGGCAGGTATGGTGGTGCACTACCTTTAATCCTAGCACTTAGTAGGCAGGGGCAGGTAGATCTCTGTGAGTCCTATACCAGTCAGGGCTCAGAGTGACACCCAGTCTCAGAGAGAGGAAGCAGGAAGGGAAAGAGAAAAATAGAAATTACAGATACAAGCACCTTTTCCTGTCATTGTTGGCCCTTCCCGTCAGCTCTCTTTCCCTAGAATGGCCATCCAAAGCAGGCTCTAGATGGCTGTTTGCCCTTGTGGCTGACAGCTTGTCCTTTACCTTGCTTTCCATGATGGCCTCTGCTCCAGCAAGGCAGACCTTACATTGCTCTCTCATAAGCTGAGCCACGTAGCCCTGTGCCTGAGATACTCCGATTGGTTTCCAGTCATCCTGGAATGGCCAACTGTTACTATTCCCCTCACCAGTCAGAGAGGGTGCAGGCAGCAAATGGGACTGCCGGTGTGCCTCAGGAGGATGTTTCTACAGGTGAAGAGTAGGGATCGTATGCACTTGGTATGTTGTGTTAACAACACTGGATGCCCTTAGTGCTGTTCCTCAGCAGATGTTTGCTTCTTGTGGTTGTTCCAGGCTTGATGTTGGGTTGTAGGCTGGAATGCCAAGATGACTTAAAAAGAGAGCTCTTAGGATCTGGGTCCACTCAGGAAGGCAGACATTCCAACAAGCAATTATAAAGGCCATGTGGGGTGTAGTGGAGCACAGAGATCTGCCAGCTCTTCCTGATGCGGAGAGTGAGGTTAGGGCAAAGGAGAGAGGAGGGGGAAGTGGGAAGTCTGCTGCGCCTCTTTGCAGTTGGCTCCTGTGTTGGGATTGGCTTGCCTGCTGCAAAGAGAAAATAAAAGGTGGGGTGGGAGTAATAGAGAAAATAAGGCTTAACTTCAAAGCCTGCTTTGAAACGTCCCATCTCTGGACTTCCTTTCTGTACTGTCTCACATGTGTTCTAAGGATGTAGTATGTACCTGCATTATATACTTGTTAAACTTGGAACTGGAGTCTCCAGACACCAGAGGCTTGAGTGCATTCATGCATTTCCCAGCTCTCTTGGTTGGCCAGGTGAAGACTCCAGCTCATGGGCATTTGGTTTGTAGTGTTGGTAACTCAGTACCGTGTGGCTGTATGTTAGTTCTACGTGGGCCTGAGTTGTCCAGGGGAAGGACTGATTCTCTCCTTGAGTCTTGGTTATGCCTGAGTAATAGCCTTTTAAACCCTCACCCCACCAGCAGCTTACCTACCTTTGTTTAAACCCTTTACCACAACCACTCATGGATTGGAGTACCGTGATATGTGCTGCCTTCTTTCAGCTATTGAGAAGTGGGCTGCGGATGTCTGATAACTTATCCCTTAGGTCTGTTACACATGCAACGGTGCTCTCATATCTGATTTCTCCTTCAGTTTTCCTGTCATTACTGGTTCCTCCCCATTCTCACAGGTGAATAAGCTCGGTTTGGCTAAGGCTTCATCAGGCTGCATCATTAGTGACCAGCAGGGTGGGACCACAGCCCAGGTCGGTGCATCCCTTGTCAGTACCTTTTCCAACAGACCCACAGTAACCTGAGGCTCCTGACTTGTGCACACATACCAGGCCTTGGCAAGGCCTTACCCTAGAATTCTTGGCATTGACTTGTGTGTTGTCTTAAAATATTCACTGTTTTGAACATGGCATGTCACCCTTTAGTCACATCATATGAATTGCTTATGTCAGAGACCATTTGGGATGTAATGAAAGGCTAGTGTCATCCTGAACCCTTCAGCACGCACTCTGCGGTGCTGAGTACTCTGGACCCTCTGCCAGGGAACCAGATGTGGCTGCTGCTTGTCCTCTGTGTGTGTAGGAGAGGTCATAGAAAACTCCACCCATGGCTTTTACTTAACTCCACTGTGTTCCCTACCCTAAGATTTGCAGAACGTCAACATCACATTACGCATCCTCTTCCGGCCTGTTGCAAGCCAGCTTCCTCGGATCTATACCAGCATCGGAGAGGACTATGATGAGCGGGTACTGCCCTCTATCACCACAGAGATCCTCAAGTCGGTGGTGGTGAGTAGATACGACCCTTGGCTTCCAGCCCAGGGCATAGCCCTAGAGTTCGCTAGGTGGCAAGGAGAGCTTGGTTGGGGGTTGGGTAGGTTATAGCTGTTGGTGTGCTGTTCTTTTCTCCTTCCTCATTAGCCTGACCTGCTTTCTGCCCATCCCTTTGGGACCAGGCTCGCTTTGATGCTGGAGAACTGATCACCCAAAGAGAGCTGGTGTCCAGACAGGTGAGCGATGACCTCACAGAACGAGCAGCAACCTTTGGGCTCATCCTGGATGACGTTTCCCTGGTAAGATCCTTGGGAAAAGGAAGGCTGATTTTCTTAAGTGCCTAGCTCCATTTCTGACCAGTCACAATCAGGTCCTATGTCCCACTTTCCTACATGTGAGGCTGGAAAACATGGAAATGTCTTGATACATGAGGCTGTCTTCTTGGGTCTATTTTCATCTGAGCATTCTTTACCTCCCATTTGCCACACACATTTTTCTTAGGATCTCTGGTTGCCCCGGATGGTCCCTAACCACCAAACTATTTCCAAAGCTTCTCAGAAAGTGATTTCCTACTGGCCCTTTTGGACACATGGAAAGACTTCTGCCTGATAGAGGCCAAGGATCAGCAAGGTCTCCCTACAGCAGACCTTCCAGGCTGATTCTTGGGGAGTCCCAACACTTAGGGTCTGAAGCTTAGTGAACTAAGTTCTGGGAGCCCACAGTGAAAAGTGATAGAGTACAAATGAGTGATTCTGTTCCCCTCAAGGCCTGCTATAGAGGAACAGGAGACATCTCCAGGTGTAAGCAAGCCTCTTGAGACATTATATAGTCTGTATTTATGTGACACTGGGTGTCATAACTTGGACAGAAAGCAATACAGGCAGTATAGCATTTCAGATTGAGGGGGTGAGGGGAAGGAATCCTATTTCTAGATTGTCTGGGAAAAGTCATTTGGAGTGATTAGTTCGGGTATTGAGGTAGAGTGCTTCCTGTTCAGCTCGCCTGTGCCTGGCCAGGGAAAGGCAGGGCTTGCCCTCAGCATCTGTGCAGCTGTTCAAACAGTTATTCTCTAAATAGCCCCTGCTCCCCTCCAGGCTGCCTCCACCTTGCTCTATTGCTCCTAGGGGAAGGGCATGTGGCCCCCTCTACTGGCAGCATGCCAGGCTGCATACAGCCTTTGACTCCTCTGTGGAAAGCCTTACCCCAGGCTCTTCCCCACTTACTGTTAACTCAAGCCCCTTGGCTGTGAGAATATGCAGAGTGCAAACCTAAGAGAAAACTTGGCATTTTACTAGATTCTGACCACATACTCCATCCTAGGGAAATGTGGGCTGACCACAATAAGCCATATTTAAGAGGCATGAGAAGAAAATGAGATTTCCTGGGGAATTTGCTGCCCTCAGCTGGTCCATCAGAAAGAAATTTTATTCCTTAATTATACATTTCACTTTTCATTTCTCAAGATTGTATTTTTGTATCCAGACTCTGAGCAAGAGTCCAGAAATGGATCAGAGTAGAGTAGCTGTGGTTTAAGACTTAGCTGGGCATATTGGCAAATCTGAACTCTCAGCATTTGTGAGGCTGAGGCAGGAGGATTGCCATGAGTTCTAGGGTAGCTTGGGCTACAGGGTAAGACCCTGTCTCAAAAAATAAATAAATAAAACAGGCTGGGTATGGTGGCACACGCCTTTAATCCCAGCACTCGGAAGGCCAGCCTGGTCTCCATAGTGAATCCAGGACAGCTGGGGCTGCAGGGAGACCCTGTCTCAAAAAGACCCAAATAAATAAAACAAAAAAACTTAGGAGTGTAGTGCTAAGAACTAGAAGACATGAGACCAGAATTTTCTTTGCTAAACGTTAATGCTGCTTATATTTTTAAAAAGCAGAGTTGAGAAGGTGGGGGAGGAAATGAAGCAAATCACATTTGATAACAAAACAATGCTCTTTACTTCATGCCTTCTTTTTCAATAAAAAGTTGGATGAAGTACATTGCTGTGGGCTAGGCCTTGGGAGCACTGAGACATTCATTCAGCCAAGTCCCAGTTATTTATGTGATTAGGGAAGGTCTGTGGATAATCAAACTTAAACCCTCACCCTGGCCAACAGCTTTACCTGCCTTCTCTTTCTTGTAAACCCTTTACCAGAACTACTTAACATGTTGGGAATGCCATGATTCACACTCCACTTCCCTGTCTTCCGTTTAGGGATAGAGATGCTGTGAGAAGGGAGCGGACTGGTTAATCCATAAGCAGAGAGCGTCAAGCTGTTGCATCTCTGGGAACCAGCTGCATCCCCTGCTCTCAGGGGCTCAGTTTTCCATCTGGCCTCTCCTGGGTCTTGGAACAGGGCATCAAAGGACACTGGAAGAGAAGTAGTCAGTAGTGGGGGTCTTGGAACCCACAAGTCTCCTCTAGGGAGGTGATTGATTAAGTAGATACCTTCTAGTGCCAGGGACCCCATCAAAAGCCCTGGGTGCCATTTTCTTCATGGATCAACAAGAATTCTGTGTAGGCACGGCACGGACCGCCAAGAATCCTGAGGTGTGAACGAAGGGATAAAGATGCAAGAGTGTCTCCCAGTGCCTCCAGCTGCTAAAGCCATTCCTGGACTCGTCCTTCGAGTGGCTCGGGGAGGCCTCCTAGCCATGCTGTCTAAGCAATTATACTGCCTCAGCTTGTGCTCATTCTCTCCCCTTAGACACATCTGACCTTTGGGAAGGAGTTCACAGAAGCTGTGGAAGCCAAGCAGGTGGCTCAGCAGGAAGCAGAGAGGGCCAGATTTGTGGTGGAAAAGGTGAGCATTCAGCCAGATGGAAGGAGCACTCTTTCTTCTCTCCTGTGTTCAGCTTCCGCTTCTGCTGGGTGGCCTGGAAATGCATCATCTGTCATCTCTTCTGGGATAATCAGAAGAGGATTGAGAGACTCTTACTCCTGCAATTGGTTCCAGAGTCTTTGGGGGCTAGTCAGGGATATGTGAAGTTATGTTCCTAATCACTGGAGAGTCATTTTTTTCCTACTTGCCCAAGATCAAAAACCCTCTCCTACAAATAAAAACATAACTCCCGGGATATTTTCAGCTTCACCAAGTCATTGTAAGCCACAGTTACATAGTGAAAGCTGATAGCAAAGATCAAACGTGCCAGATGTGCTATCGTACTGAGTTGTTTGGTTGTTTTTTTTTTTTTTTTTCTGTTGCTAAATCCATCCATATGTGCCAGAGAGTGATGGAACACAGTATATCTACACAGCAGCCTGGTCTTTCTGGTATCTGCTGTCTGCCTCTTCCCTACTAGATTTCCAAATCCAAGGCTGTTTGGTCCTTAGAATCTAGAAAAGGGATTTAATTGTGGGGAGCTTAAGCTCTGAGTGGGCAGGGACTTGTTTTGCTTTGCCTGCCATGCCTTCAGATCCTGCCTAGTGATGCTGGGTATATAGAAAACATTTGTTGAACATACAGCTTAGCTTTGCAGAATTGTGTGTTGGCTAAGATGTAGCTCAGTGGCAGAATGCTTACCTAGCATGTATGAGACAATGAATTCTTCCCAGCACCAAAATAAAGAAAGGGAGGGAGGGAGGGTTGTGTATTGATTGAGTCTCAATACTAAACTCTCCTCCTGTGCTCTGAAAGTCACATGTCCTGATAGATAGTATCCTGTTGGTGCTGCATAGGGTTAGCCATGGACATTTGGGTGTTTGATCTGGAGTCTGCCTCTTTCACAGGTAGCTCCAGGGAGAGTCACAGGAACATGCTCCTCTTTTAGAGCTCTACTTTATAGTTTGCTTGCTTGCTTGGGGTGCTAAGGCTCAAGCCCAGGGCTTCCTGGAAGCTAGGGGAGTGCTGTTAACTCTGAGCTATACCCCTAGCCCAACTGTTGGAATTTTTAGTTTGAGTTTTTAATATAGGGTATCACTCTGTAGCCCTGGCTGACCTGAAACTTGCTATATAGACTAGACCTTGAATTTGCAATGGTCCTTCTGCCTCTGCCTCCTGAGTGCTAAGAGTACAAGTGTGCAGCACCATACTTGGCTCTCCTGGCTTTGATGGAAGTCATTTTGACTTGGAGCTGCAGGGAAAGATGACCCCTGGGATTGATTGCACCTTTCTTTTTCTGTATTCCGTGGCCTTGGATCAGAGTAAAGGTGGCTGCATCATTGCATAGTGATGTTAATGAGAACTTTGAAATAGGATATGTCTGTACAGCCAAAAGACATATCCTTTAAGGATGAGAAGTGGGCATTAAAGGAAGGAGGATTGGGTAGGCAGTGCTCACTTCTTCATGAGGGAAGGAAGCTCCCAGAGTGCCTTGAGGACCCTGTGAGGGCACCTGACCAGTCCTAGTGAGACTGCACAGTGCCCTGAGGTGTGATCTCTGGCTCTCTTCATCTCCTCTCGATTAGGCTGAGCAGCAGAAGAAGGCAGCCATCATCTCTGCCGAGGGTGATTCTAAGGCAGCTGAACTGATCGCCAACTCCCTGGCCACTGCAGGCGATGGCCTGATTGAGCTGCGCAAGCTGGAAGCTGCCGAGGACATTGCCTACCAACTCTCTCGTTCTCGAAACATCACCTACCTGCCAGCCGGGCAGTCTGTGCTCCTCCAACTGCCCCAGTGAGGCCTGCCCTGCCTCCACCTCCTCAGGCCACCTCCATCGATGGCTGCCTCACAGCCCCAGTCATTCTGAACACCGCCTTATTTCTGCCCCCACCCCAGAAATCACTGTGAAATTTCATGATTGGCTTAAAGTGAAGAAAATAAAAAGCAAAATCACTTCAGAGCTCTAATTATCAAATGAAACTTTTTCATTGTTCTACTTTTTTACCTAATTCCCACCCAGGATTGCAAAGTGCCTACTGACCAAGTTCTTTGGGGTGCGCTGGCAACCGACAAAAGAAAGGCAGGGTAGTACTTGATGGACAGGGAGTGCAGCTGAAAATTTGAGGACAGTGGCGTGCACAGCTGGACCAAGAAGGCAGCCCTTAGTTTTTCCAGCCATTTAAACCTGAACAGATGCAGCTGGGGGCCGTCGGGGGGGGGGTGTCCAGAAAGGAAGTGGTCTATCTTAACCATAAGGCCCATTCTTTGACCAGCGGAAGCAGGTGTGTGCAAGCCGGGTAAAGAGTGAAGCATCTCCCTGTCAAGGTGGGTGGGCCCAATTTTGCTACCCGCCCCCAACCAGGGTCCTTAAACTGGAATGGCCTGAGATAGCACTAGAAACCTGGACTGAGATGTGAGTCCTGTTGAAGACTTCCTCTCCATCCCCCTCCTTGGTCCCTCTCAAATACCCAATGGGATTCCAACTTGAAGGATTGCATCCTGTCAGGGCTGTGTACACCTGCCAAGGAAGTGTGCATCCTGCCTTCCCCGTCCCTCGCTCAGAGACTGCCCTTCTGAAGGCTGTGCCAGTGCTCTGAAGGATGCAATCTTGGGAAGAAAGCAAATATGTAAGCTGCTGTCAAAGGACACCCAGACCTTCCAGCTGCTTTCGGGGTTTGTTTTGTGTTTGTGGGAGCCAAGGGAATCAGAACAGAGTGTCCAGGAAGTTTGCATGTGTGCGTGTGTGTATTACCAGATGGGGAAGAGTATCCAGCACAGCAGAAAATGAGTAGTGCTGTGTTGTGGATCCCACCCCAACCTGAGGTGAACCTTGAAACCCAACCCTAGGTGACTTTTATCATGAGGTGATGGGTTCATAGGAGGTGAGGAAAGAGGAAGAGGAGGTTAACTTTTCTCTGTATTTTGGTACTACCACAAACAGGGTTGACCTACGTACCAACTGTCAGCAACATTCCCCAGGCAGGAGGGAAGCATTTGGCATCAAATACCCAGGCCCATCCTTCACTTTGGTTTTTATACATCAGATGGCTTGAGTTTCACTGCAGTGGGTCATTCCGCTCTGCTTTGACTGGTGGAGTTGGCAATACCTTGGCATCAGGGAGACCAAATACATTTTGAATCATGGGGAGGGAGAGCTGACCTAGGATTGACAAGTGAACCGTACCAACCACGTACCTCGCGTCAGGAACAAGGTGGAAACTGCACAAAGCATGTACACTCCTTGCGCTCTCCCCTCTGCTTCTATCCAGCTCACCACCTGGTCTTGCGGAGGGGCTGTTAGGAAGGCTCCAGGCTGCTGTCTAACTAGACCCTGTGTTTCCTCTCCCACAGGGCCCAGGGCTGGACAGCTGGGATAAATGACTGTGCAGATACTTGGGGTGGAGCTAAGGACCAAATTCTTCCAACACTGCACCCTTCATGCACCTTTCCCCTGGCCTCTGCAGAATCTGGTCTCATCTCCCCAGGAGCAGGCAAAACGGGATCCTCAGAGCTGCCACCGAAGCCTAGACCATCTAGCCTTCCCCGTGGTGCTTGTTGCAATCTCTCAACTCCTATCTCTTCTTGTGTGTTTGCTGTAAGATTGGGGAGGCCTGCAAGGGATGAGGTACCTGATCCAAAGTGCATTCAAAACCAACAGAGACAGCATGATTCCTAAATAAGTTCCAGACCAGCATGGATTCTGCAGTCCTCCTCCTTTCCTGCCATTTATTACTTTGGACACCCTTTGGGGGGAGGAGGCAGGAGGCTCCTCTCTCTCCCTCAGGCCCTTTTAAGGAGCCCCTGTGTTTCCTGTATTTGGTGAGAGATTGGGTTTCATGCTCCAGGTGTCCAGGAGCCCTGAACTGAAAAGCTGCCTGCTTGGTAGTGTGTGGGTTCCTCCTGCCTCAGGTCAGCCCATGGGGTGGCAGGCAGGCCAGGCCCCTGCTGGCTTTGCTGTCAGCCTTCCTGTCATGGATGGCAGAGGCCCATCCCAGTAGCAGCCTTGGGGCCTCACTTTGCATTGACTTCCGCCTAGTAATTCTTTTCACAAATGTTCAAGGGCTGTTAAGTGGCTTCTTAGCCCCAGAGCCCCCTGATGGCCCCTGGGTTTCTGAAGCTGTCACAATGGGCCTTTATCAACTCCTAGATCCAAAGCCATGTCCTGTTCTGGCCAGGGAAGGGAGAGAGCAGAAAGTGTCTTCCCTGCCTCCTTCAGCCAGGCTGAATAGTTTCCTTGTTCAGACTGGAAGGGTCGCTTGCTAAGAAGACAGTGGACCCTGGACAACTTGCCATTTTTTCCACTTCTGGGGAGTTGACACATTTGTGCTGGTGGGTGCAGTTACTCCTAGATGGGTTTATTTGAAAGATGGGAAAGAAAATGGACTATTTGTTGAATCTTGATTAGCAAATGATGTTTATTATTTTTAAAGCTCTGTTATTATTACTATTATTTTTGAGACATGGTCTTATATAGCCCAGTCTGGCTTAGAACTCAATATATAACTGAGGCTGGCCTTGAACTCATGATCTTCCTGCCTCTACCTCCCAAGTGTTGGGATTACAGGTGTGTGCCACCATGCCCAACTTGCAAATGCAACTTGCCTTCAGCAACAGCAGGGGGCTATGAGGTTAGGACCTCCTCCAGACCTTTGCTCTCTGCCAGTAATTGTGGGTGAAGCAGCCCACTCTAATTGGAGGTAACCTGAATGAGAGGTCACAGGGGGCTTCACCAACTCCCCTGCCTTTTGTCTGCAAAGCAGACCTCATCCCCTCCCCACAGGGGACCCTTGGGTGGGGCAGTAATTGCTCATTGAAGTACAATGTCCAGACCCAGAACTCCAGGCTCTCCTGGGCAGATTGTCCCTTTCTAGCCTATTCTATACCTCCACACTCCAGTGGTTCTCACAGGGCAAGGGCCTGCTTTGGAAGTAGGAGTGGAAGGAGACTGGGCTCCTGCAGTTAGGTGGAAGGAGAGGAAGTGGCAGGAAGGAGACAGGCTCCTTTTGTCAGAACCTCCACTGGAAGCATGCTCTGCTCCTTGCCCTTGTCTGCCCCTTATCCCTGTGCCACCCCTTCTCACAGTCACATCTTGGACAGCCTGCCCTTCCCCAATGTCTCACAGGTCCAGATGCCACCTTCCTTTGAGTCTTGGCTCAGTTCCTCCTCTTCCACAGCACTTCTGCCATGGCCACTTGACCCCCAGCCCCACTGCTTCTCCCGGGCTGGAACATGTTCACATTCCTGAGACACTGAACACTCTAGAGAGCAGTTGTGTGTGCTTGTCTGTGTACATGCACATGCGTGTTCTTTCTTCTACTCCACATTAGAACAGGGTACCCTCGCTCCTCTTACCCTGGGAGCTTTTCCCAAGCTAAACATGTCTGGTTCTTGCGGGAATTGGTGTTTGTCAACTGAATGAATTGGGCTGAGTTAGAAATGAGAGCTGGGAGCTGAGGCATCTGGGTTTACCCTCAACTGTTCATCTAATTAGGCTGCTTTGAGTTGGTTGAGTTGTTTGATTTAGAGACAGAGCCTTACTGTGTAGCCCTAGATAGTCTGGAACTTGCTATGTAGACCAGGCTGGCCCTGAACTTACTTTGCCTCCTGAATGCTAGGCTTAAAGACATGCACCACCTCACCTGGTCCTTGTTTGTGTTTTGAGACGGGGTCTCATGTCTCCTAGGCTAGCCTCAAACTCTTTGTGTAGCTGAAGATGACCTTCAGCTTCTGACCCCATCTCTACTTCCAAGTGCTGGGATTACCGGCATGCACCACCATACCTAGTTTATGTCAGGCTGCTCTGAATTGGGGTTCTCTAAGGCATGCATGCCACCCACTAGTAATAACCTTTCAATCAATTCCTGGGAATTATTCCTTCCTTCATATGGACCATGTTAGTCGAAACTCACCCTTTGGGGGTTGTCTGCCTGCAAGCTTACTCCCCTGTGTCCATCTGGACCACTGCTCTGCTCTCTCCTTCCTCCTGTAATCCTTGCCTCAAGCCCAATTTACAACTCTTTTTCTCCAGAACTTCACCTTTGGCTGGCCTTGTTGAAGCTTTGCTTGTGTATAAAGTCTTTCTTTATAAAGGAGAAACTGACTCTGGAACTCTGGCAACACTGGGATTGAGAACTAAATAGAAAAGGAGTGATGAGGCTTGCCCTAGCCAGTAGCTGCCTGAGTGCCTTGGCAAGGCCCGGATGCACATACCTGGAAGAGAGAATGGATGGAAATATACTGGGTTGACAAACTGGCTTGCAGCTAGAACACTCCTGCCTTCAACACTGGTTGGATGGAGGGGAGGAGTTTCTTTGCAGTCCCCTCCAGTCAAGCTGCTGCTGAAGAGCAGGTGAAGCCAAAAGGCCGGGGCTACTGTAGGGTGCTAAAGAACCAACTGCCTGATTAGCATGAGAATTCATGAGCCATGAAAGGCTGAGCCCTTCTAAGTTTGGCTGCAAGCACTTCAGGGTTGGCGAACTGTCACCTGAGGGCCAACTCCAGCCACAGCTTGTTTTATATAGCTCATGAGCTAGGAAAAAATTTTTTTTTCACTTTTAAATGGTTAGGGAAAAATCAAGGATATACCATTTTGTGACAGATGAAAATGATATGAAACCCCAAGTTCAGTGTCCATAGCTAAATTTGGTTGGGACATACGTATCTATGCCCCTGTGGCCTACAAAGCCTAAAATATGGCATCCCTTTACAGAAAACGTTGCTGACCTCTGACTTAGGGGATCCAATAGTCTTATAAAGGGAACGGTTTTGGAATCTAGAAGCCCCAGAAATCGGGACTTCAGGGAGTTTCAATATCTAGTTAAAATTCTATCTGTCCCAGGGGCTGGAGAGATGGCTCAGCGGTTAAGAGCACTGATTGCTCTTGCAGGGGACCAGGATTTGATACCCAGCACCCACATGGTGGCTACAAACCGTCCTTAATTTCAGTTCCAGGGGAATCCGAAGCCCTCTTCTGACACCCATGGCATTGCATAACACGGGTGCACTCACATACATACAGGCAATACACTCGTACACATAAAATAAAAATAATAAAATATTTTTTTTTAAAATTGTATCTGTCCTGGACAGAGACTCCAAGGGAACCGACAAGGGCTCTTTGTGGTGGATTGTGTCAAACCTGATCTTTTACAGTTTGGGGGAATTGGACATAGGGTCATGTTATGCACTGAACTACCATCTAGTCTCTATACACACTTTTCATTTTTTTTATTTTTAAAAGTATATATTTTTTTTTGCCAAGTGTGATGGCACACACCTTTAATCCCAGCACTCAGGAGGCAGAGGCAGGCAGATCTCTGTGAGTTCAAGGTCAGTCTGGTCTACATAGTGAGTTCTAGGCCAGCTGGGGCTACTGGGAGACTGTCTCAAAAAAGACCAAGATACATACATACATACATACATACATACATACATACACAAATATTAAAAAAATGTTATTTTTATTTTATGTGTATGAGTGTATTGCTTGCGTGTATGTAAATGCACCTGTGTCGTGCAGTATCCGAGAAGGTCAGAACACTGGAGCCCCCTGGAACTGGAGTTACTGGCAGTTGTTAGCTGCCACGTGGGTGCTAGGAATTGAACCTGGCTCCTCTGCAAGAGTAGCAAGCGCTCTTAACCATTGAGCCATCCCTACATCCCCTCACATTTTTCTTTTTGAGACAGGATTTCACTAAGTTGCCCAGGGAGGCCTTGAACTCACTCTGTAGACCAGCTGTGAATTTGTGATCCTTCTGCTTCAGCCTCCCAAACAGCTGGGATTACAGGCCTGTGCTGCCAGGCCCAGCCCAAACCTGATTTTACCAGACTCTGGAGAGCAGATGAGCTTTCTGTCTCTGGTTATTAGCTGCTTCTTTCCTTTGTTGCTCTGGCTAAGCTCTCGACACAAAATGCATTTCCCCTACCCTCCTCAAAGTCCTTTTTAGAACCTCTTCCCTTCAGGACTCCTTTCCTATCTAACTGGACTCCACTGACATCCCAAACAGCATGGAACTGAGCAAGGAGCTTGGAGCTCCTTGGAAGCACCTCCTTCTTTAGATGTGGAGGGCGAGGAGTCTTGCCTGACATCCCATTGGATTCAGGTGGCAGAGTCAGTAGGGCAGTCCCAGTCTCCAGACCCTCTGCCCAGTGCTGTTCCTAGCCCCTCACCCAGCTCTCAGATGTCCCAATGTTTGGAGCATTTTGGTTTGGAAATCCTTCGTTTGCACTCACAGAGGGGTGCTGACATGGCCTCTTCACCCCTCTCATGAGCCCACTTTTATCCCCAGCTAGACTGGACTCAGTGGGAGGCAGAACAGTGCCTTCTCTGTTGAAAGCCTCATCACTGGGATGAACTGCAGCAGTGCTTGCTGTCATGTTGATCTCAGGTGGGCTGGGCTTCCCAGAGTATCTCTCTAGAAGGCAACTCAGGCTAGAGGAAAGTTCTAGAACTAGAAAAATTTGGGTTTTGTTTTTGACTCTTGGAAGATCTCTGATCAATTGCATAAATGTCTCATTCTATGTTTTCAAAAATAAATAAATAATGAACAACAACAACAAAACTTTGAGAGGGCTGGAGGTATATCAGTGGCAGAGCATGCGCCAAGGCCCTGGGTTCCATTCTCAGTACTGTGCAACAAAAGCCAAGATAAGCATCAGCTGCAACCTCAAGCCCTAAGGATGTATCTCTTTGTTTGTTTCTTTGTTTGTTTGTTGAAACAGGGTCTCCTTGTAGCCCCTGTTGGTCTGGGACTCACTAAGTAGACCAGGTTGGCCTCCATCTCACAGAGACCCACCTGCCTCCCGAGTGCTGGATCAAAGGTGTGCACCACCATACCTGGCTTATTGCTGTGGATATGAAATGTCACTTGAAGCCTTTGTTCCCAGTGCAGTGTCCAGAGGTGTGCTTTGGGGGAAGGATTTGATCATAAGGGCTCTGATCTAATCAATAGATTAGACTGGGAAGATTGCTCAGTGGGTGAGTGCTTGCTACATAAGCAGGAAAGTCTGAATTCAAATCCCAAGCATTCATATAAAAAACGTCAGGCATGACCATGTGTGCCTGTAACCCCAACACTGGGAGCAGGGCAGAGATGGTAGGATTGCTGGGACTTGTGGGTCACTAGTATAACCAAGAGAAAAACAAGAAACCCAAAGAAATACAAAAAAAAAAAATTCTAAAACAAAAGCATCAAGCTCTAGGTTCAGTGAGACACCCTATCTTTTTTAATATTAAAATTTTTTAAAATTTATTTTATTTTTTTGTATATAAGTGTTCTGCCTGCACGTATGTAAGTGTACCATGTGCATACAATGACTGCAGAGGCCAGAAGTAGGTGTTGGATCCCCTGGAACTAAAGTTATGGACAGTTGCTAGCTGCCACGAGGATACTAGGAACTGAACCCGGGTCCTCTACAAGAATAGCCAGTTCTCTTAACCATATAGCCATCTCTCTAGCTCCAAGACACCTTATCTTAAGGAAATCCAGCAAAGAGTGACAGAGGAGGACATCAAATATGGGACACCCTCTTCTAGCTTTGCATGCATGCTCATAGGTACACACAACTATCTATTCATACACACACACACACACACACACACACACACACACACACCTGATGAAATCACAATTTCATGGCATTATTGGGAGGTGATAGAAACTAGGAAGTTGAGCCTAGTTGAAGGAAGTCAGTCACTGTGGGCATGCACCTGGCTCTCCTCTCCTCCCATATCCCTGCTTCCTGGTTGCTGTGAGGTAAGCAGCATCACCCCCAACAAGCTCTCACTGTGGTGTTGTTTCTGCCTCTCCAAGCCCAAAAGCAATGGAGCCCGGTGACCACAGGATGAAACCTCTAGAGCTATGGACCCAAATAAATCTTTCTTCCTCAAAGCTGATTTTCTCAGGTATTTTGTCAGAACAACAAAAAGTTGGCTAACACACCCACTGTTACAGTGCTATTGAAATGGCTTCAAGACATGGAAGTATTCACCAGCAGAGCTGTGAGGACTGTTCCTGTCTTTCATGAGGGCCTCAGACACTGCTGCTGTTTGTGGGAAGGTTCTATGCTTGGAAAACTTGATATTGGATATAATCCTAACTTTTAGAAGTTGCCCTCATGGTCTGCTCCAAACCCTGAGCCAGGAGAAGCTGTGGCCGCTCTCCTCCACCAGGGGGCAGCAACCCGATTGCCATTTGCAGGTGCCAGGCTCGGGGACAGGAATAAGACGTTTAGAAAAAGATTCTAGGGAAGGGAGGAGGAGTCTGTTCTGGCCAACATGAAGATAAGCAAATAGGTTGAGGTGACCCTCTGCAGATGACTTCCTGATATAGAACCCCCTAGGCATCCGCGGTCATAAATGTACCAACTGTCCTAACCACACGCCAAACTGGTGTAACCCATGTTTCTGCCAGGGGGAAACAGACAGCTCTGCTATAGCCCTTACTTAGGCCTGTGAGGCTCTCTAGTAGCTGACAGGACACAGAAGGGACTTCCGATTCTTTTTCTGAGATCCCAGGGTTTTCCTTGCAATTTCCCAAAACGCTTGGGAGGAGGGCCACAATTAAATCTGACGGGACAGTCTGGCTACACATCTTTAATCAAAAAAGTAATTAAGGGGCTGGAGAGATGGCTCACTGGTTAAGAACACCGGCTGCTCTTGCAGAAGACCTGGGTTCAATTCTCAGCACCTACATGGCAACTAACAACTGTCTGTAACTCCAGTTCCAGGAGATCCAACGCCCTCTTCTGACCTCCACGGGCATTGCAAGACACGGGTGCACTTACATACACTCAGACAATACACTCATACACATAAAATAAAAATAATAAATAAAAAGTTTAATTAATTAAATCTGATAGGCTAAGCACTTAAGGAGGCTTGACCAACTATTTTGCGGGTGTTTGTATGAACGGACAGATCTGAAAAAGGCAAATGCTGAGTACACGTGCATTTATTCATTCACCTAGAAAGTAATATGAACACCCACTATGTGCAGCGCTGGGCTAGGTGGTTGCAGATGGAACACAGGTTCCTTTGCAAAAGACTTAGTCCACATGACAGGTGATAGGGTCTCTGTATTGACATGCTTTATGTTATTGGTTTTCTTCTTCCTTCAGATTTCTGTTCTTTATTATCTGGCTCCGGCCAAAAGTTTAATTATGAGATGGTGAAATGGGGAAGAGACAGAAAGGGAGTGGTTGGAAGGAAGCCAACTGGTTGGAGGGTTCAAACTTTTTCCATAAGGAATCTACAGAGCAGAGTGTAGAATCAGCTACACTGTTACTAAGATGTACAGATCTTAAAGCAAAACATCTCTCCCACCTCCTCCCTGTCATTTTCCTGGGGAATTACTAAACTCAGCCCCACCTGATTTCATCTTGCAAATGCACCCTGCCTGATTCCTTAAATGATCCTAAGAATACTGATGGTTTAATATTCTTTATTGTCAACCATAGAGAAAGTATAAAAAATAAAACAGAATGGACCGTAATCCCATTGCGCACAGGTAATAGTTTACACACACATCATATGCACACAATAATAAATTTTTTAAAAAGGATAAACAGGTGTTCCTTTTTGTGCAAATAATCACAAGAAAAGGACACATGGAGACTTAGGATTATATCTGCTGCTGAATGAATTATTTTGTGTTTTTTCTGGAAGGAAATTTAAGCAATCTAAGAGGTTATTTGGGGAGGAAGGAACTGTGAAAGTGAGGTGGTTGAAGGGTTTTCACTTTTCATTATCTCTCTGCTGTGTTACAGTGGGGTGGCGTGTGTGGGGTATGTGGGATGGGTGTATGTGGGGCAGTGTGTGTGTGTGTGTGTGTGTGTGTGTGTGTGTTACGGAGAGAGGGACTTGTATATGCCATGGCACACACGCATGGGAAGGACTTTCAGGAATCAGTTCTCTCCTTCTACCATGGGATCTGGGAACTAAACTCAAGTCATCAAGCTTGGTGGCAAGTTTTACCTCCTGTGCCATCTTAAAGATCCCCTCCTCCTTTTTAAAGTGATGACATTGTTTTCTTTTGTGCAGATCCATGAGGTTTTCTTGCTACCAATTGGTTTCTACTGTTGCAAACAAAACTTTATAGACTCCTGTCTGATTCTGAAAGAACCCAAGAGATAGACCTGCACATGATTTTTCCACAGGCTGCAGGATTGTGCCCAGGGTCTGTCCTGGAAAACGACCATCCTTGTAACTGTCCTCTTGTCACTGAGGAGGATGGCCATTCTCCAATGCTCAGAGCTGCCCAGTGGTTTAGCACTGTGAATATGTGGCTTTTGCTTCTTTGAGGAAGTTGGTGCTCCTCTGCCTCTCCTTCCTAATATGCTGGCTTAGCTCCTCCAGACTGGCCCTCCCAAGCACCCCCTTCCTGAGCATCCGCTGCCCTGGAATGGGGTCTGGTGCTCTCAGCTGCTTGAAGACCTGATGGCAGTCAGACAGGCTCTATGGCGCTCTTAGCTCAGACGAGGTTGCTCTGTTTGGTTGCTGTTCATGGCTGTGCCAGGCAGCTCTGAGAATCACAAACAAACAGGAAGTCAGTCCACTTCCTCCTTGCTGGGGCTGGCTCCCTGTTCTTATCAGCTAGTTGGCCCAGGGAGAAAAGGAGCAGCTCAGGATGCAGAAAGCTACTTCCTGGTAGAGGAGACAATGAATTTTGGTCCCACCGCTGGGATGGGCTCCTGCTTGTCTAGTTTGACAAACTCAAGCTCCAATCTCTCCCATAGGAAGACTTATCTGATAAATCCAACCCTGTCCACTTAGCCTCTTTGACTCTGAGATAGAGTGTCCATGAACTTTAGGTGAGCAGCTCTCTAGGAGATAGTCTTAGGAGAATGTGTGGTCCCTAGAGGAAGCACTGACATTGTCTTTTTCAGTGTCCACCCCAAATAACTCTCTCTCTTCACTGGGATGCTCACTAAATGTTTGCAGACTAAACAACCAGTTGCAAAAGGGACACCAAACAGGGTTGTTACATGGGACCTCAGGGCAGCTGAACAGGAGGGAGTGGTGGGGACAGTTACAAGACTATGAAACAGGTATGGCTGGGGTGGAGGCTGGAGATGAGAATTACAGGTATTTGGGGCAGTCAACAAGTACTACATGCCACCAGCTCACGTGGGAGAGTGACTGCCTAACTGAAGAATCCTTAAGACATCAGACATTGGGGTACATGGACTTGAATTTTAAAAATCCTGTCAGACAGGGCTGAAGAGATGGCTCAGCAGTTAAGAGCACTGGTTACTCTTGAAGAGGAGCTGGGTTCTGTTCCCAGCACCTACATGACCGCTTATAACCATCCATAACTCCAGTTCCAGGGGATCCAACACCCTCTTCTGACCTTCTTGAGCATTGCATGACACAGGTGCACTTACATACATGCAGGCAATACACTCATACACATAAAATAAAAAATATAATAACAAATACTGTCAGACATAGAACAATGCTGAACATAAATCTAATCCTTTGCAGTGTGACTCAGACAGAAGTAGGATACTCTGGGGCCTCGGGCCATCATTATGACTCTCAATTACTTTGGAGAACAGTAGATGTGGCTGACAACCTGGGTTGAGTCATCGTCAGTTGCTTTTTAGAAAAGAAAAAAGCAAAACCCTCTCTTATGTCAACCTGTTTAGTTGCTACTGTTTTGTTTCTTTTAAAAACTGCATATAGAAAGAAAAGAAAAGAAAAAGAAAGTCATTAACTGCAAATTCTAAATGCCCAGTCAGCATCCCTGTGTGCTGTTTGGACTATGAATGAAAGTTTCTTTGTTCAGCACCTGGGAGCAGAGAAGTGAGACAGGTGTGGAAGGGTGGGGTCCCCAATGCAGGTGAGGATGGAGTGGAGAATGCAGTTGGGAATGATAGGTACTCCAGGCTGAGAGTGAGTTAGGACAACATGGAGACAGGGATTGTTGGGGATGTGTAAGGAGGGCCAGGAAGGTGGTGGTACTCTGAGCTGTTTCAAAAAGACTGCAGAAGACCTAGGTGTGTAGCTCAGTGCAGGGGTTTGCAGAGCATGCTCAAGGTCCTGGGTTCAATTCCTGGGGAAGGGGAAAGGGAGACCATGAATCAGCAGTTCTGAAAGTCTGCAAAGGCCACTGTACTCATAATGGGGATTGAGAAAGTGATAGAGACACAGCCTGGTGGAGGATGCATGAGGTTCAAGGTACTCCTGGATCTTCCCAGCATCACTGGCATAAACTTCTTTGGTGCCCTGCACAGTTTCCTAAACTTTGCCCTACAGCCACACAGGTGTTCATTCCAAAAGTGAGGAAAGGAGAGCTCGGCCCAGAGAGCAAGGCAAAGGCTGGGCCCAGCAGTGACGACTGGCCAGACACTCCTAGCCCTGCCAATGTGCCATCACCCTCAGCCAGACCAGTCCCCATCAGACAAGACGAGATTAGTGGAAACCTCAGGTTAAAAATACCCAGCCTTGTTGTAAAGAGAAATAAACACAGGAAGGAAGTGTGGGGAGGCCAGGCAGCCTAGAGAAAAAGCCCCAGAGAAGGAGATGTTATTAATGGTCCTAAGTGGATCAGGTAGAGTGTCTGAGGAAAGCTCTTCAGGTATCCGTGGGGTTGTGGACAGGATGTGGGGTGCAGTTCAGGAAGGTCCTCCCAGAGAAATCATTTGGGCCCACCAAGACCAAGATTCAGATTCTATGAAAAGTCTTGACTCAGGTTTGGACTGGATAAACAGAGGGTTTCTTCCCAGGTCAGTGGGATCTGGGGGCCCAGAGGAGGTATCTGTCATGCCTGTCATTCTCTCTGGCAGGAAAGAGCCACTGAGCCACCAGACCTTCCACCCTGGGCCAGATGAATGGGAAGGGTGTTCAGCTGGCCTGGAACAGCAGCCACTGTTTTGGAGAAGGGAGAACAGTGAAGTAGATGACTGAATAAGGCAGCAAGGTGCTGCCCGTACCAGAGAGGTGGAGATCAGGGCTCTGGGTGTAGGAAGCCTGACTCTGTCACTTACTAGCTGCATGACCTTGGACAAGTGCCTTACTCGTTTGTGCTTAGGTTTCTACATCTGTGGAAAGTGAATGAGCATAGATGATGGCCTGGTAACATGATAGAGAACACTGAGTGAGCTAAGATACTTGTGGCTACTTGTCCCTAGCAGTTGCTTTTTAAAGAGATCTCATTCCTATTTTTTAAAATAATTTTTTAGGGGCTGGAGATATGGCTCAGTGGTTAAGAGCACTGACTGCTCTTACAGAAGACCCGGGTTCAAATTCCAGCACCCACATGGGAGCTAACAACAGTCCATAACTCAAGTTCCAGGGGATCCGACAGCCTCTTCTGTCCTCTGTGGCCATTGCACGACACGGGTGCT
>NW_008342393.1:3871834-3894895 GCF_000622305.1 Nannospalax galili | reverse complement strand
TTAAATTAAAAAAATAATTTTTAAAAGCCGAGTGTATTGACACACTCAGGAGGCAGAGGCAGGGGACAACCTGGTCTACATAGTGAATTTCCAGGTCAGCTGAGGCTACAGAGAGATCCTGTTTTCAAAAAAAAATAATAATTTTTATTTATTATTTTTATTTGTATGTATTGCCTTCATTTATATAAGTAAATTCATGTCATGCCATGTTCATGGGAAGTCAGAAGAGGGTATCAGATACCTTGGAACTGAAATTATAGATGGTTGTTAGCAGCTATATGGGTGCTGAGAATCGAACCCAGGTCCTCTGCAAAAACAGTCAGTGCTCTTAACTGCTTAGCCATTTCTCCAGCCCCTTATTTCTATGTTTAATTGTGTGTGTGTGTGTGTGTGTGTGTGTGTGTGTGTGTGTGTGTATGTGCATGTGAGTGCAGGTGCCCACAGAGGCCAGAGATGTCAGATTCCCCTGGACTGGAGTTATAGGTGTTGTAAGCCACCTGATCTGAGTGTTGGGAATCAGACTCAGGTCTTTTGCAAGAGTGGTACACACTGCTGAACCATCTCTCCAGCCCTCCTAGCAGCTGCCTTTTATTTTTGTTTGTTTGTTTTGATGTTTTTCTTTGTAGGTTTGGGTTTTTTGTTTGTTTGGTTGGTTTCTTTTTTGAGATAGGGTCTCACTACATAGTCCTGACTGGTCTTGAACTTGCCATGTAGACAAGTCTGGCCTTGAACTCACAGAGATTTGCCTACCTCTGTCTCCTGAGTGCTGGGATTGAAGGCATGTGCCACCACCATATCAGGGTAGTAGTTGCTTTTTAAGGGTGGGAAAGAAATTCTTAACACTATTGTATATGGAAGGCCCTTCACGGGGAACCTTCTACCAGCCAGGAGGGAGCAGGAGAAAGGAAGGTCTAGAGGTAAATTATATATGGACCCGTGCATCCAGGAACCAATGTCTTATGGAGGATGCAGATAACTAAGCACTCACATTTCAGATGATATAAGAGCATTTTGTACCACACACCAGGATGCAGAGGTGGCGTCCTTAGTGTTTGGAGAAAACCGGATTAGCTGGTCTTGACAAGAGAGGAGTTGAGTCATGAAAAGACAGTCAGGAAAAAGGGAATGTGGTGCACAAAATAACAGCTCTAGAGTGGTCAGTTTGAGGTTCAGGAGCAGAGAGTGGGAGAGTCAAAGTGCTCTGTTAAGAGTTTGTACTTAGTTGGGCATGATGGAGCACACCTTGTAACCCCAGCATTCAGGGGGCCGAGGCAAGAGGATTGTGAGTTCCAGGATTAGCTTGGGCTATATGAAGGACACTGTCTTGAAAAACAAAACAGAATAACAACAAAACCCAAATACATATACCCCCCCCCAAATAAATAAATAAATAAATAAATAAATAAATAAATAAATAGATAAAATAAAATAAAAATAGTAATAGTTTTTAAGGTGTAGCTCAGGGATAAAGTCCCCTCCCCTGGCACTTGAGAGGCTCTGGGTTGGACCCTCAGCACTGCAACAATAATGACAAAAGCGTTTGCACCTCATAGTGCAGGCACAAGCCACATGAAGAGGCTGGGGGGCGGGGCACCTGAACCATCTGTATTTGGAACAGATTTCTCTGGCAGAGCTGTGGAAGGTAAATGAAAGGGAAAGAGGATGGTGAATAGTTCAGTGGACCTAGCAGTCAGGCAAGAGACAAAGAGGAAGGCTCCTTTTCTTTTCGTGTGTGTGTGTCTTTTTGAGACAGGGTCTCCCTGTAGCCCCAGCTGTCCTGGAAGTCACTTTGTAGACCAGGCTGGCCTTGAACTCACAAAGATCCACCTGCTTCAGCCTCCTAAGTGCTGGGATTAAAGGCGTGTGCCACCACGCCCGGCCTCAGAGGAAGACCCTTGACAGGACAACTCGGAAAGACGACAAGGAAAAAGGGGAGGAGATCATGATTTGTGGTCTCGAATCTGGGCGTAGAGCAGTGTCTTTACTGGAAGGGAGGAATAAGAAGAGAGAAAGGTTACAAGAATGTTGCAGAAGGACTAGCTTGAAGGAGCTTGAGATGTCCAGGGGGCTGGGATGGTCAGATGGGGGCAGGTGCGACAACGGGAATGAAGTGGGCAGGCAGAAGACTCCCTTCACCCTGACTCAGGCAATCTGCACTATTTAAAACCTTTTTTTAAACTTTTAAAAAATTTTTATTATTTTTATTTTATGTGTATGCGTGTATTGCCTGCATGTAGATAAGTGCACCCATGTCGTGCAATGCCTGTGGAAGTCAGAAGAGGCTGTTGGATCCCCTGGGACTGGAGTTATGGGCAGTTGTTAGCTGCCATGTGGGTTCTGGGATTTGAACCTGGGTCTTCTGCAAGAACAACCACTGTTCTTAACTGCTGAGCCATCTCTCCAGCCCTATGTTTAAAACATTTTTTAAAAGATTTTAAAAGTTTTATTTACTTTTATGTGTAGGAGTGTTTTGCCTGGATGTATGTAAGTGTACCACTTGCATGTAGTGCCTGTGGAGGCCAGGGGAGGGCATCAGATCCCCTGGAACTGGAGTCATGGATGGTTGTTAGCCACTGTGTGGTAGCTGGGAACCAAACTTCGATCTTCTCCAAGAGCAGTAGCCAGTGCTCTTAACTACTGAGCCATCTCTCCAGCCCACTTTAAAAATTATTTTTATAGCTGGGTGTGGTGGTACATGTCTTTAATCCCAGCACTGGGGAGGCAGATAGAGCTCTATGAGATTGAAGCCAGCCTGGTCTCCATAGTGATTTCCAGGCCAGTTGGGGCTACAGGGAAACCATGCCTCAAAAAGACCAAGAAAAAAAATATTATTATAATCAATAAGAACAGGAGCTCTTCCATTAAGCCCCTACTAGTATTTTAATATATTGCTTAATGTATGGCTGGACATATAGTCACTGGCCTTGTGTGGCATGTGACACCTCCTGAGGGAGATATGGGAGGTGTCCCAGTGGGACTGACAGGGCTTCCTTACTCTTTAGTTCATAGTCAGAAAGATTGTATATTATCAGTTTACATTGCACTGTAAATGACATATATATTATGTTGTGAACTTGAGCTCAATTAACCTTTGCAAAATGGAAAAATGGCATAAAGAGATTCCTGCCAAGAAATTGCAGATTAAGATCATCCAAGTTCAAAAAATGCTGGCACACAAGAAAATAGCGCCCAGTCATGGTGGTGCACGCCTATAATCTCACCACTGGGCAACAGTCAAGAGGATCACTGCAGGGTGGAGGCCCGCCTGGTGCAGGGCTATATAATATGAGGAGAGGGAGGGAGGGAGGGATGGAGGGAGGGAGAGAGAGAGAGAGAGAGAGAAAGCACTCAGTCAGTAAAGCCTGAGGACCTGAGGCAGATTCTCAGCCCCTACTAAAAAAAAAAAAAAAAAAATCCAGGTGTGGCAGCAGGTGCCTGTAATCCAGCACTCGGGAGGTGGAGACAGGAGGATCCTTGCTGGCCGGCCAGTCTAGTAGAATCATCAAGCTCCAAAATTAGTGAGAGACCCTGTTTCAAAAAATAAAGTGGAGAGAGACTGAGGAAGAAATCCAATGTCGACCTCTGGCCTCCACACACCTGCA
The DNA here is from genome assembly GCF_000622305.1 of Nannospalax galili. Lineage (NCBI taxonomy): Eukaryota > Metazoa > Chordata > Mammalia > Rodentia > Spalacidae > Nannospalax > Nannospalax galili. Next base: position 3,891,293 of record NW_008342393.1, on the reverse strand, counting down.
CATGCACACACACACACAAATACATAAAAGAGAGCATATTAGCCAGGTATGGTGGTGCACGCCTTTAATCCCAGCACTTGGGAGGCAGAGGCAGGTGGATCTTTGTGAGTTTGAGGACAGCCTGGTCTACATAGTGAGTTCCAGGACACACACACACACACACACACACACACACACACACAGAGGAGAGAGAGAGAGAGAGAGAGAGAGAGAGAGAGAGAGAGAGAGAATGAATATTGGGGAAATGGTTCAGTGGGTAAGAGGATTTGCTGCACAGCATGAGGACCTGAGTTTGAAGTCCAGCACCCACATAAAAAAGTTGGGGGTGGCTGTGGGCTCCCACAACCTTGGTGCTATGGGGGACAAAGACAAGAGGATCATGTCTGCCAGCCTTGCTCCAGTTTCAGTGAGAGATCTTGTCCCTGAGAATAAGGTGAAGAGTGATGGAGCAGGACATCCATGGTCTTCCTCTGACCTCCATACATGCGCAAGGGCATTGACACCTGCAGACACTTGAGTACAAACACCATACACATACATACATGTACACTCATATATACATATGCAAAAAATAAATTTTTTTTTGTCTTTTTGAGACAGGGTCTCCCTGTAGCCCCAGCTGTCCTGGAACTCACTATGTAGACCAGGCTGGCCTCAAACTCACAAAGATCCATCTGCCTCTGCCTCCCAAGTGCTGGGATTAAAGGTGCGCGCCACCCATTTTCAGTTTTAAAAATTATATGTTTTTGGCTGGGCGTGGTGGTGCATGCAGGTTGTGTGTGCAACTTAGAAGTAATTGAGCCAAGTGTAGTGGTGCATACCTTGGGAGGTGGAAGCAGAAGGATCAAGAGTTTGGGGCAGGTAGACCCAGTCTCAGACTAAATAAAAAAAAGAAATAATTGGGGCCTGAAGAGATAGCTTCATAAGAGCATGTGCTGCACAAGCATTAGGACCTAAGTTTGGATCCCAGCATCTATGTGGCCACGAGCCTGCACACCTGTAACCCTAGTACCTGGGTGGGGGAAATGGAAACAGGAAGATCTCTGAGATTTACTGGCTACCAGCCCAGCTCCAGCTTCAGTGAAAGACCCTGTCTCAAGGGAATAAAGTCGTGAGTGATGGAGCAGGACACCGATGTCCTCTGCAAGGGAGCTCACAGGAACACACACACACACACACACACACACACACACACACATGAAATAACTGATCATATACTTAAAAAAAAATATTTATTATTTTTATGTATACGCGTGGATTGCCTGCATGTAGGTAAGTGCACCCGTGTCATGCAATGTCCATGGAGGACAGAAGAGGCTGTCGGATCCCCTGGAACTGGAGTTACGGACAGTTATTAGCTGCCATGTGGGTGCTGGGATTCAAACCTGGCTCTTCTGCAAGAACAGTCAGTGTTCTTAACTGCTGAGCCGTCTCTCCAGCCCCCCATGCTAAACTTTTAGTGCTGACAGGCGTAACACCTCCACTGAACAGTGTCATCTCACAAGCGATTTAATTTTGACAAAAGTTCTTAAGTCATGGGTTTTGGTCCCAGGGAACAAACTGGTTTCTTATTTTATCAGCTCTCCACATCTGAAATATCATGGATTATGTTTACCCTGGAGAATAAAAGATGCTTGTATTCTGGATCGTGGCCTCAATGGCTCGCTTGTCCTTCATCGCCTTGGCTCTCTCCCTTTTGGAGATGAAGGAAAGATTAGTTGAGCTCCCTGGAGAAAAGTATTAAGTAAATATAAGGTATTGCCTGAGATATTGTTGCTATTATTAACAACACTAACAGGCAGTCGTGACGTGTGTGCCTCTAAGGGGTTCGACTGAACATCCAGGCCAGGGGTCTGTAGCTTGCCTTTTATCTCAACATCATATGAATCCAGAAAACCCTCTGGCATATGAGTTCTATGGGGCATGGAAGCTACTGGAGCTTAGAAAAATGGAAGGCCCGAAAGGAGGAAACTGCCATTCTCTAAGGAAGGAAGAGCATATCTTCTAGACAGAGGCCAAGGAAAGCATTATGTGTGTCAGCATAGGGGCTGAAGCTGGGGCGCTGAAGCCTTCACTAAAACTTGGGGGTACCTGTAGCCTACCTACTAAGGAACTGGAGTATGGTTCCCCCTGCCTCTCTCTCTTTTTCTCTATCCACACACTGAATATATTTTGTATTAAAATAATTATGTGTACCTTTTCATATTTGTGTAGGGAAGTTAACAGGGTGGGGATGATTCTTCTCCATAATTTATGTTCAACATGAACATGTGCCCTGGGTCTGAAGTCTTGCACCAGGCGCTGAAAACACGAACATGGAGGAGATACCAGGAATGGATGACCCAGTGGGCAAGTTAAGATATGCACATAACCATGGCAACAAGGTGGACAGGGATTTCGGAGGTTCAGATGAAAGAGGGACCAGAGTAAGACAAGGGTCAGAGTCATGGAGTCAAGAGGCTTGATCTCAAAGGTTCAGAGAGTCTACTTTCACCAAGTAGAGATGGAGGAGCTGACATTCCCAAAGAATGAAACAACCCCCCGCCTCCAAATTTGGAAGCCTGGGACACATGAGATGAACTATGTGTAGTTGTTTCAGGCTGGTAATGGAAGGGTGCAGAAGAGTTGGGTTGCAAATGTACCTTGGGACTAGGAGACCCACAGTTTATCACCCACGAGCAGTGCAAGCCTTGGGAAGTTTTGGGGTGAGTAAAGTTCAAAATAAAGTATGAGTTAGTTGGAATGCAGATTCGGATTGACACTTGCAAAGTTCCTGGCCCTTACACTGACCAGACACAGATGGGTCTGTGGGAAAGTGCCTGGGGCCAGGGGCAGGCAGATTGCTTCTCTGTGAAACCCCAGAGCCCAAGTTTCCAAGCAGTTGGGCATCCTTTTCTACTGTTGGCTTGGGTCTTGTTGAGATGACTCTTCCCATGGAACCTGGGTGGTGGACGAGCCAGCAGCTGAACCGCAGCTCTTGGGAACTCAAATGGGTTGGGCTGGGAATGGCAGAGTGTGGGATCGCTGCAATAAAATGTAGGGAGAGGAGTCCTTGCAGTTTCCTGGGGTGTGAGGCACAGGGCGTGGGGCTCTGCATTCCCAGATGGCTAAGAGGCTGCTGTTGATGATTATCATTATTATTCCTGCTCCGGCTTCTTGGCTCTTTCATCCTGCTGGACCCTGCCTCGTTGGGCCAGCATCACCAAATAGCAAGAGGTGGGGTGGGTGGATCCTTGCTGCAAGGGAACAGAACATGACCAGGTTTCTCTGGAAGATGCGAGCTTCTTCCTAACCGTGGACACATGGGCAGTTTCTTCAGGGGAAAACTGAGGCAGGCACACAGTAGGGAATGAGGCGACAGGTTCTTCAGCAGAGCCCCTCCCCACCTCCACTGCCACGCCCCCTCATAAAGCCATGCTTATCCTCTCCAAGTTGGGGCAGATCTTGGCAGGCTGGAGGGAAGCCAGAGAAGGTGTGAATTCTAGAAGAGAGAACTGGGCTGGGGCCAGGACATTAGAGATGGTACCTTCTGTGCCAGATGCTGCGGGCATCATGAGGTCAGGCTCCTGGTTTCGCGTCTCTCTGGAAGGTTCTACCATATGGGTGGATCTTCCATAAGCCCCCGAGGCAGGGCAAGGCCATAGATGAGCAAAATGCCCAGCTCTGTCCCATCATCAGAGACCAGACTCAGCATCCTGTGATAGGACAGCCTGGATCTCATAAAGATGGGCCAGGCCCAGGGACAGAAGGTCAGACAATGGCTCACACATGGAGAAAGGTGTGTGCATCTGTGTGTGTTTTGTGTGCCTGTGTATGTTTCTTGCACATTTGCTAACACCAGCTTCCAGTGGTGACATGTCTTTGCTTGAGGAGATGAGAGAAAAGGGAGGAGGACTAGAAGGGAATGTGCATGGCAGTCTGATGACGAAGTAAGAGGGTAAGCAGAATTCTACAAAACACACGGATTCTGTCCCATCAGGCACCCAGAGAGAAGGAAGGGAGTGGTCCAACAGGTTGCAGGCTGAAACCTCCATACCCCAAGTCTGCTTAGACAGCAGCAGTCCCTGGGAACATCTTGTGGCTTAAAGGGAAAAAAATGGGCCAACATACAGTAGGCTGAGGAAACTGGAGAAGAGAAGGTAGCAAACAGGACTTCAGTAACTTCCACAAGTGCTCCCAGTGCTCAGCTACCATTTGTTAAGCAGGTACTACAAAAAAGGCAGTCTACCTGAGGCTGTGGTACATGCATAAGATATGTCCCTTGTCCTTGGGAGGTTCTCTAGAGAAAGATCTTCTTTGAAGAAATCCTGGGTTGAGTCCCAAGATATCTTCTTCCTCCTTGGCTGTGATTGTGTGGGTTCTGCCTCTGCTGCCTCTGCTGTCTCTGCCACAAGTCTGTCAACTCTCTGAGGTTACACAAAAAGAGCAAGAGTTCACTAGAACTTTGGCTGGTGTCTTGACAGCCACCCAACCAACCAATCCAGCCCTCAGGCACAAAAATCATCTTGAACTTGCCACTGTGTTAGACCACTCTAAGACTCACTGTTCCGTGACCTAACCATCTTTCAGATCTGTCTTTTGTGGCTCTAAAGCCTCCCCTCACTTGCTTTCTCCTATGTGTCACTCAAGGAGCCTGAAGCAGCACCTACTTGATGCCGATCAGATCGCATTTGAGCTTCTGGGGTTCATTGGCAGGGCCCCCATATGTTTCTCATTCTTATTTTCCAGTAGTGTCCTTTCCCATCCCCAGCACACAAACATTAATAATGTAACTCAACATCTGAACAACAGCACAAACCTTTTCAAGGTTTCCATGTTTATAGCCTGTTCATTCAACAAACATTTACAAAATAACCACTATGTACCAGGCACTGTGACAGGTACTAAAGCATCTCTTTTGGTGCTGGGGGCAGGTATGCCTCCAGCCATGGTGAGGGGAGGGCATGTTTGAGCAAAGAGGATAGACACTAATGATGGAGACAGATGCAGTGAGGGGGTCATGTGGGTTAGTGCTCATGATTCCCCCAAGGTCTTATGAGCTGCAGCTCCTCTGTGGCCTCATAGAGCTTTGATTTCTTGCCTGAACTCTTTATTTTATTATTATTATTATTATTATTATTATTATTTGGTATTTTTTGAAACAGGGTCTCCCTGTAGCCCCAGCTGGCCTGGAACTCACTATGTAGACCAGGCTGGCCTCGAACTCACAGAGATCCACCTGCCTCTGCCTCCCAAGTGCTGGAATTAAAGGCATGTGCTGCCACGCCCTACTATCCAAACTCTTCATATTACAGAGCGTCCCTTACTGGAAGGAATGGAAAATGTTCTAATGAGATGTCTGCATAGCAAGATACAGAAGGTTGGTACCCAGACTGGTCCCCTCAGTGGATGAGGTTTCTCCATTCCTGAATACAGTATCTTCTAGAAGTAACACAGGAAGCAGGGACAGGAATTAAGGGTCTAAGATTTCCATGTGAAACAAGCCCTTAGGAGGCTGGGGAGATGGCTCAGTTGGTAAAATGCGTCCCACACAAGCATAAGGACCTGAGTTCAATCCCCAGCACCTATAAACTGGGCATGGTAGTGCATGCCTGTAATCCCAGCACTGGAAAGACAAAGAGAAGAGGATCCTTGAGGATCCTGACAAGCTGGTCTTGCAAAATCAGTGAGTTCTAGGTTCAGACCCTGTCTCAAAAATTAAGATGGGAAGTAACTGAAGAAGATACTCAGTGTTGACCTGTGGCATCCTACATGTGTGCACACATGAGTATGTTCATCCCTCCCACATGTGCACACATAAACCCTTTGGACAATGAAGTTGTGAAAGGCTACAGAAGGCCCTCACCATTTCATCCAATTAGGAAACACCAGCTCCCAGTCCCTGTCCTGAGGTCAGCCATCTTGTAGGGAGAGAAATCCACTCTCCTTGGCTCTAGTTAAACTAGCTACAGGGACAGGCAGTGCTCCTGTATGTGAGAGACTTGTTCATGAAGGAAGGCTTTAATTCCTCATGTGGTTGTTTGATGTGAGGTCGGTATTTAACTACTATAATCAGAAGGAAAAAAATCTTCTACTGTCTAACCAAGGCAAGATGCTACAAATTCCTCCTTCTTGCTTATATGCCCCAGACAACATGGCAAAGAGAAATGTTCTCTACTCTGAATACACCACAAAACTCCTACGAAATCAACATAAGCAAGAAGCCTTTGGGTGCGATCACTCTCATTTTCCTAAGTGTTAACATCTCATGTAGAAGTAGATATATTTAAGAGGATGAGTGTGTGTGTGTGTGTGTGTGTGTGTGTGTGTGTGTAGCCGCCCAGTGCTCTTCTAGGGTCCCCTCATGACTAAGGCTTTTTCTCACTTGGTGGCTCTGTCCACAAGGCTCCTTGGCCCAAGGGTAACATTCCTGGTCATAGAACTGGGATAGGTCTCAAGAATGCTAGGGGAGAGGGGGCTGTGCCTATGAAGCCCAGCAGTCCTTTTTAGGTGTGCCTGGCAAAAGTGAAAGTGTGTGGGGCTATACAGTGAGACAGGCATGAGAAATAACATTGTTAAAGTGCTGCCCTAAGTGTGTGGGAGTTTCCCAAATCAAAGGGCAGATCACTATAAGGGTAAGAGCAGAGCACCTTCCCTTCCTTTCCTTCCCCTCCCTTCCCCTTCCCTCCCCCCTTCCTTGCCCCGTCTCTTCTTTTCCCCTTCCTCTTTCCTCCCTCTCATCTTTCCTTCCTTCTTCTCTCCCTTCCTCTTTTCATTTTTCTCTCTTCCCTCCTTCCTCTATCCCTTTCCTCCTTCCTCTCACCTTTCCTTTTTCCCTTCCCTTCCCTTCCTCCTTCTCTCCCTTTCTCCTTTCCTCCCTTCCTCTTTCCCTCCCTCCTCTCACTCCTGCTTCTCTATGGAATGTACAGAACCTGGAACCCTGAGTCCCTACAGCAGGATGCCTCACTGTGGTCCACAGCCTGAAATACCCCTTTAGTCTCCATCCTACCATGCTCCAGCTCAACTCAAGCTCTGTAAGCCACCTTCCCCATCTGGTCAAGAGCTGGTTGAACTCTCCTTTCTCTGAATTCCCATTTTGTTATATAAGCTGTGCTAATTGACATAACTGATTATATGCCATATTTGACGTTGCCCAGCTGTATAACACACTGGAGTCTTGTCTCCCCCGCCAGGTTGTAAATGTGTAGCAAGACCATGCCTTACATGTCAGAGTCCCTTAGAGCATCAAGCACAGAGATGGGTCCTTATAGGCCCTCTGCTTCTCATTAAGCATCAGGGAATGCATGCTAAAAGTGTAGTAGAGGTCCACAAGCTTGTTTAGGTGGAGCAGCATCTTACAGAACATTTGTAGATTCCTGATGGTCAGAATCCATGCATCCAGATACTGTCATAGGGAGCCCTTGGAGCAGCCTGTGGGCTGGAGGATGCCTTATATCATGGAGTTCAATTATCTGCAGGTAGTGACTATGGGGAAATCTGTGTTCCAGGTGATTCTAAACAGCAGCATGGACTTTCAGGGAGAAACTTGGAATCCAAAGAATGTAGTAAAACCTTCTGTGGAACTGTCACCAGTCAACACTGGAGGATTCATCTGAAAGTAAAGACTAACCTAGATGCTGGAGATAAGGAGCAAGGCACACAAGGCTCATCTTCATGAAGCTTGTCTCTAGACTCATGTCCCAGTCCAAGGAACTGAGACTTGGAGAGGAAGCTTTATATCAAATGGGTACTGTTAGAATATTTTAACAACCTCTGCCTCCTCCACCTCCTCCTCCTCCTCCCCCTACTTTTTTTTTTTGTCTTTTTGAGATCTCCTTATAGCCCCAGCTGGCCTGGAACTCACTATGTAGACCAGGCTGGCCCTGAACTCACATAGACTCGCCTGCCTCTGTCTCTGTCTCTGCCTCCGGAGTGCTGGGATTAAAGTCGTGCCACCAGGCCTGGCTCCTCCTCCTTCTTTTGATACAAGATCTCATGACTTCTGATTCTCTTCTGCCTCCACTTCCCCAGTTCTGGTACGACAGGTGTGCATCTCACCACACCTAGTTTATATGGGACAAACGCAAGGCTTCGTGCATGCTAGGCAAGCACTCTACCAGTTGACCAGTTGAGCTATATCCCAGCCCAGCACCTTTTCTTTGAAATTGGAAGCACTGTCTGGTCTCCTTTGCCCTCATCTCTCTTATAGAAGATAGTAGTGGTTCATACAAGGCATTCTACCGATGGAGAAATGAGGCCAGAGTGTAGCACCACTGGTCCAGAGGACACTGGCAGTCAAGAAAGAGTTCTAGACTCTTGAGAACCTTCATTTGATGTGCTGGGGACCATGCTGGTTGCTAAAGGATACCAAAGGTGAAAGAGGAAGCCCTGTCCCAGCAAGTAGCTTAGAATCCAGGGAGGGAATAGACAGGCCCTTAAAATGCAGCCACTGCTTTAAGTAGGGTGAATACAAAATGCAGCAGGGCACAGAGGAAGCAGTTCAAAGTCCTCTAGGGGAAGTAGGGAAGACTTCCCACAAGAGGCAACATTTGGCCTGAGATGTAAAGGTATGAAGAATCTTCCAGATAAACAAGTAAGGACAGGGTGTTCTAGGTGGAAGAAACAGCATGGGGAAAAGCATGAAAGAAAGGGCACAGCTTGCTGCAGATGCTGGAGACAGTCAGCACATATAGCACTAAGGACCAGGAGGCAGCAGGGCAGGCCAGGAACTTGGGCAAGGCTCAGAATGTCTTGCAAAATAGTGCAGCTTTCCCTGTAAGTAACAGGGAACTGGGCTGTAGCAAACTGCCACAAGTTGGATGGTGTAAAGCAACATAAATGTGTTACCTTCCATTCCAGAAGCCTAAGGTCTCACTGGGCTACAGCAGACAGCGTTGAAGTCCTTCTGATGGTATGGGGACAGTCTGTTCCTTGCCTCTCACTGCTTTTCAGGGCAGCCCACATTCCTTAGCTCATGTCCTTCTCCATCTTCAAAGCTAGCAATCACATGGTTTCAACCCCTGCTTCCCTAACCAGATCTCAGACTCCAACACCACTGCCTACTTCCTCCAAGGACTCTTGTGATTACATTGGGCCTGTTAGATAATCAGTATAATCTCTGCACCTTCTTAGCTTAATCACCTTGCAAAGTCCCTTTTTCAGTGTCAGGTAGCATTCACAGATTCCAGGAAATTGGATGTGGGCCTTGGGGGTGGGTGTGGGGTGGGTGTCACTATTCTACTTATGACAGGCGCCAGTAAGAAACCTGAGTGGATCATGAGGTGACCAAATTGGGGTGTCAGTTGGTATAACTGTGTTAAAAGAGCTGGTGTAGTGTCTGGAAAGATGGCTAATGGCTAAGAACACTGGCTGAACCTGGATTTAGTTTTCAGCGCCCACATGGTAGCTTACAACTATCTGTAACTCCAGTCCCAGGGAATCTGATGTCCTTGAGCACCAGGCACACACATGGTACAAATATGTACATACAGGCAAAACACTCATACATGTAAAATAAAAATAAATAAAACTTGAAAACAAATTATTTTGAGACAGGGTCTCTCTATGTACCCCTGGCTGGCCTGGAATTCACTATGTAGATCAGGCTGGCCTCCAACTCACAGAGATCTGCCTGCTTCTGCCTCCTGACTGCTGGCATCAAAGGCATGTACCACCATACCCATCGAAAATAAATAAAGCTTATGCCGGGCGTGGTGGCACATGCCTTTAATCCCAGCGCTTGGGAGGCAGAGGCAGGTCTACATGGTGAGTTCCAGGACAGCTGGGACTACAGGGAGACCCTGTCTCAAAAAGACCAAAAAAAATTTTTTATGTATTATTTTTATGTGTATTGCCTGCATGTATGTGAGTGCACCCGTGTCATGCAATGCTGTGGTCAGAAGAGGCCTTTGGATTCCCCTGGAACTGGAGTTAAGGATGGTTCGTAGCTGCCATGTGGGTGCTGGGAATCAGATCCTCTGCAAGAGCAGTCAGTGCTCTTAACCACTGAGCCATTTCTCCAGTCCCTAAGTTTTAAATCTTTAAATCATTTCCCTAAATGAAGGCAATACCCGCCTACACATAAAATAAAAACAAAAAATTTTTTTAAAAAATTAAAAAAATAAAATAAACTTAAAAAAAAAAAGAGCTAGTGTTGGGCTCCAGTTCACTCCCAGCTCTGCTATTTAAAGAGCTATGTGACCTTGTATCATTTTCTATGTAATTTCCCTGTGCCCTGGTTTCCTTGTCTATAAAACAGGGACATCTACCTTCTCCCAGTTATAAGGATTATATAGAATAACAGAAGTGATACCTAGGACGGTAGGACCCATTCAGTAAATTAGAAGCATATTAGGTGCTCAGTGTAAGGACAGTGACCTGTAGGAAGACATTTATGTTTTAATGCCACACAGGGAAGAACTCAGCTCCGCATGAAGCTCGTCAGCACAGCAAGGAAGGAGATATCCAAGCATTAAGGATTCTCTGGCACAGAGAACATGCAGCCTTTGGAAAGGCACTATAATACTCAGGAAAACACTTACCTGCTGCCTCAGTTGGCATAAAGCAAAAAAAGCTGTCCACAGCTGTTTTTATGGTGAAATTCTTTCTGGGTATTAGGAGGTAGATGAGGGCTGGAGAAATGGCTCAGGGGTTAAGAACACTGACTGTTCTTGCAGACCTGGGTTCAAATCCTAGCACCCACATGGCAGCTAACTGTCCATAACTCCAGTTCCAGGGGATCCAACAGCCTCTCCTGTCCTCCACAGGCATTTCACAACACTCATACACATAGGCATAACACTCATACACATAAAATAAATATAATAAATAAAATATTTTTTAAAAAGAGGTAGATGATATTTATTTATTCTGGACTGTTGAGACATCTCCTTCTGTACCCTAGGCTGGCCTGGAACCCATTATATAGCCCAGACTGGCCTCAATCTCATGGCAATCTGTCTGCCTTAGTCTCCCTAGCACTGGGATTACACACATAAGTCATCACTATCAGCTATAATATTAATTTAAATATGTCCCCTGAGATCTCAGAAACAAGTGTTTAACTTGACATGGAGCCATTTAAAGTCTTGGTAACATCTTAGCCAGGCACACAATGTGATGATATACATACACTTGTCTGATTGCTAGTAACCTGCTCTGGGTCCTTTGATTCCGTTATACATCTTTTCCGTCCCTGCTTCTTAGCAAGCCCCAAATTCTCTTCCTCCTGTTGATTTTTTTCCCCTAAGTACTTTATGTTCTCTGATACATTCTACAAGGTAAATTGGTATTCAAGTCCAGAACATTACAGTACCTTCTGACAGGTGTCTTTCTTTGTAGCTACACAAGGAAGAGAAGGGAGTCTATGGTTCTAGAAGGATGGTGGTCAGAAAAGGGAATGCTGGTCCCTCTTGTTTCATGGCACGGATTCTTCTGCTGCCTAACTCTTATTTTATGACACTGACTCAGATAGCCCCTTCATTACTGGGAAGCTTCATTCTTGCTCCCTGTGCTCTAAAGGGCACCCAGGATATCCATTCTGTTGACATATACTAAGACTGTTGCTTTGTTCCTTTCTTTTGAAAAAAGGTGCTAGCTAGGCATAGAGGCACACTTGATTACATGTGTAATCGCACATGGGAGGCTGAGGCAGAAGGATCAAAAGTCTGATGCCAGCCCAAGCCACATATTGAGACCATATCTCAAAAATCAATCAATCCGGGGCTGGAGATGCCTCAGCAGTTAAGAGCACTGGTTGTTCTTCCAGAGAACCCGGGTTTGATTTCTAGCACCAACATGGTGGCTAACAGCCGTCCTTAACTCCAGTTCCTGGGGAATCCAGTGCTCTCTTCTGATCTCCACAGGTACTGCATGACACAGGTGCACTTACAAACATGCAGGCAAGGGACTGGAGAGATGGCTCATCGGTTAAGAGTATTGATTGCTCTTGCAGAGGACCCGGGTTCGATTCCCAGCACCCACATGGCAGCTACGAACTGTCCTTAACTCCAGTTCCAGGGGAATCCGAAGCCCTCTTCTGACCTCCGAGGCATTGCACAACACGGGTGCACTCATGTACATGCAGACAATACACCCATACACATAAAATAAAAAGAATAAATAAAAATTTTAAAAAAAGAAAAACACATGCAGGCAAAACACTCAAACACATAAAATAAAAATAATAAAATATTTTTAAAAAATCAGTCAACCAACCAACCAACCAACCAACCAATCAACCAATGTGCTATACAATGCACATTCTATATAGCTGAGTAGGAGGATGACAGCAAATCTCACCACCTATAGGATGCGCATGACGTTGGAGTATATGATTTATCATAATCAGTTATGATTTGAAGCTATAAGGCTGTTTCTATTGGCAAGAAGGTTTTGCTCAAAGCTTTTGTTCCAAAGTTCCATTACAAGTTGATTCCTCTGGAATGGCATTCGTACATCTCTCAGGACCCACTGACCCATGTTCAACTGCTGTTCACAGGAACCCTTCTCCATTTCGGTTTTCAAAGTTCTCATTTGAATATTTGCTACTACCACCAATATCTGCACCCGTGGCGGCTCTATCCGTGCCTGTGCCCAAGGACATGGTGGTGCAGGACTTTAGTCTCAGCACTCCGGAGGCAGAGGCAGGCAAATTTCTGTGAGTTCAAGGCCAGCCTGGTCTACTAGTGAGTTCCAGGCCTGCTGGAGCTACAGGGAGACCCTGTCTCAAAAAGAGCAACAACAAAGAAACTCAAACAAGTTGATTCCTCTAGTCTAGAATCACACCCACCCCCCTTGACTCCCCAACCCACCTCATCCTCAATTTCCCTCTGTAATCTGTCTGGAGTAGCTGCCTGAAGTCCCTCAGGTTATCTTGATTGAAGGCTAGGCCTCCGCCTGCAGCCTCTCAGCCCCGGAGGCATTCTTCTGCTCTCCACTCTGAATACTGTCCTCGGTGCTCTGAAGCAAACTTCAGTTTTCACATCATAGTTGTCCAACCATCTTATGTCGATTTATACATTTCTGCACTCTTGTAAGTATCCCTTCAGAGATTAAATAATGCAAAAAGATTTTAATGGTTTATGAAATCTTAAAGGAAACCTGGGCTTTTATCTCTGAGAAATGAACAAAGCCACACAACCAAAGGCAGTAGGCCTAGGACTAGCAAGGAATTTCAAATTTGTATCCTGGGGAACAGGAAGGCACACAGCATCCTCTAAACTACCCCTCTGACCCCTCCCCCCTTTACTTTCTAGGAAAACATGACCCTGACGGGCCAGGGGAATTAAAGATTTAAATGTGTGCAATCTCTAGGAACAATTTGCTCCAGATAAGGTCTCCCTGTCATCGTTAATTGTTATTATTGTTGTTGTTAACCCAACTCCTATGAAAAGCTTCCACAGCTTTCTTACCGACCTCAGGTCTGAGGTTTAATTAATACCTCCGAATGACGAGCCCTGGGGCACGCTTTGCCGCCCCCACAATCCCAAACCCGGCTCCACCTCCTCTAACACCACCCCAGAGTCGGCTCCTCCCGCAGATCCTTCCAGCCGCTCCCGAGTGGCTCCTTTAGTCTTCCTGCGAGCCCCGGCTCTTCCAGTCCCTTGTTCCCAGGCCCCCATAATCCCACGCATCCAACTTTGACCTTCCCTTTTCTTTCCAGCAGCTACCTAGTCACCCCGAAGAGCTTTCAAGAGTCAAGCCTTTTGAGGGTTTGAAATCCGCTGGGAATTCCCTAGTAGCCCCCAATTCCTGCGGTGTTTCCCAGGTCTCCAGTCTCTCCGCGGGTGAGCAGAGGACTGCGGGACTGTTCCTCAGGTGGTGGGGCCGGTTGGGTGGGTTCGCTGGCTTAGGGTTACAGAGTTTGGCACTGACTCCCAGCCCCACGCAGCTGCCCTCTTTAATTAATTAATTCCAATTAAAAAAAAACTTATCTCAATTGGACCTCTGCATGCCTTTGGGGCACATGTCACATCAATTACAGGCAACAATTAAGCGTGCTGCCTAAAAGAATCTGCGAGGCTCTTTGAAGGCTCATATACAAATGGGGCCTAACGACCTTAAAGCCCTCTGCTGTGGAAAGATTCCGAGGCCTAGGGGGTCTAGGCAGGAACTGGGCTGCTCTAAGATCACTTGGGCCCAGTTCCCTAACCCCAGGGTTCCTCCTTCATTAAGATATCCAGGAAGCTAATGGATTGCAGGCAGTGGTGGCCTTCCTCTGGGGTGAGAACAGAGTCTCTCTGCCTCTCCATTGTGGGAACCGGCCATCTGGCAAAGGTAAGGATAAATTTCTGCTTTGTGTTCCAACGCTAAGATGGGTATTGAATTGATCTGGACTTTTTCCATCAGTGTAGATGGTACATGCAGGATAAACATGTTTTCTTCACAATGATTTGTTTTAATTAGGGAAATGGTTGAAGATGTTGCTGGGAAAAGATCCTTCCCCCTTCCTTCCTCTTTTTCTTTCCTCCCTTCCTTCCTTTCTTTTCTCTAGGAGATGATTCTGTTTAAGACAGGGTCTCTGACTGGAGAGATGGCTCAGTTGTTAAGAGCACATGGTGGCTATAACTGTCTGTAACTCCAGTTCCAGGGGATCCAACACCCTCTTCTGGCCTCCTTGGACACTGCACACATGCACATGGTATACCCACATATGTGCAGGCAAAACATTCATACACATAAAATAAAAATAAATAATTTTTTAGAAAAAGATTGGGTCGCTGGAGAGATGGCTCAGTGGATAAGAACACTGGCTGTTCTTGCAGAAGACCTGGGTTCGAATCTCAGCACCCACATGGCAGCTAACAACTGTCTGTAACTCCAGTCCCAGGGGATCTGACAGCCTCTTCTGACCTCTGCAGACATTGCACAACATGAGTGCCCTTACCTACACAAATACACATAAAATAATAAAAAATAAAATATTAGAAGAAAAAAATAAAAAAAGATTGGGTCGCACTATGTAGCCTAGGCTGGCCTCAAACTAGAGATCCTCCTGCTTCAGCCTCTCAAGTGGTGAGATTACAGGCATGCATCACTAAGCCCAGCCTTACAGATGATTTCTCAATGGCCTTTGATATCCACCTAGTGACTCCTTAACAGTTAGTAGACACTCAGGTTTATAGAATGTTAAAGATGAACTAGGGATCAGTGGTACAATGCTTGCCTACCATATACAAAGCCCAGGATTCAATTCTTAGTACTACATGAATTGGGCATGGTGGCACACAGCTATTATCCCAGTAGTTGGTAGGTGGAAGCAGGAGGGTCAGGAGTTCAAGGTCATCCTCAGCTACATAGAGAGTTCAAGGCTGGCCAAAGGTATATCAGACCCTGTCTTTAAAAAAAAAAATCTTAAAGACAAGGAGGGGAGTTTGTAATGCAGTTAAAAATATCTTTCATATGTGGAAGTAAATAGGCAGAATGATATTGGCTCCAAACCTTGGTCTTACTAACACTGTCCTTTCTGCCCTGACTGGAATTAAAAGATAAAATGCCTTTCCGAATCTATTTAACACATTTATTTATCGGCATGTGTTGACTGCAAATCATGTTGTCACGTTGTAAATCATGTTTGTCAGTGTCGTGGCTGTCCATTTGAGCCCAAACATTCAGAAGGCAGAGACCTGTTCAATTTGCTTTGTATGGTATCCAACAAAGGACTATAGGATGACGTCAGAGAAGTTCTGGACTTGGACCCTGTAAACCCAGGTTTTAGTGCTCGTCATGTGACCCTTAATATTGGGAACTTATTTTTATTTGCTGTTAAAAAAATGTAGGGGGGGGCTGGAGAGATGGCTTAGCGGTTAAGAACACTGGTCATTTTTGCAGAAGACCCGGGTTCATATGCCAGCACCCACATGGCAGCTAACAACTGCCCGTAACTCCAGTCCCAGGGGATCCGACAGTGTCTTCTGACCTCCTCGGGCATTGCATAACATGGGTGCACTTACCTACATGCAGGCAATACATACATACACATAAAATAAAAATAATAAATAAAATAAAATAAAATAATTAAGTAGAAGGTCAGGCGTGGTGAGGCAGAGGCAGGCATATCTCTATGAGTTCAAGGCCAGCCTGGTCTACATAGTGAACTCTAGGCCAGCTGGGGCTACAGGGAGACTGTGTCTCAAAAAGACCAAAAATTTTTTTTTAATTATTTTTTATTTTATATGTATGAGTGTACTGCCTGCATGTATGTTTAGTGTACCCACGTTGTGCAATGCCCATGGAGGCCAGAAGAGGGTGTTATATCCCTTAGTACTGGAGTTATGGATTGTTGCTAGGCACCATGTGGGTGCTGGGAACCGAACCTGGGTCCTCTAGAAGAGCAACCAGTGCTCTTAACTACTGAGCCATCTCTCCAGCTCCATATAAAGATCTTTTTGTCTTTTGGTCTTTTTGAGATAGGGTCTCCCTGTAGCCCCAGCTGGCCTGGAACTCACTACGTAGACCGGGCTGGCCTTGAACTCACAGAGATCTGCCTGTCTCTGCCTCCTAAGTACTAGGATTAAAGGTGTGGGCCAACGATCTTTTCTTAACAGTTAGCTGTGGTGGCACACACCTGAGATCCCAAGTACTTGGGGAGGCAGAGGGCTAAGGTAACAGAATTGCCTAGAGTTGCAGACTAGCCTGGGCCTCATTGTACAACCCCACCTACCAGTCCTCTGCTTCTGCTGATCTTCCCAGACCAGTGGCTCAAACAGAACATATATGGCCTATGAGATCATTTATCCAGTAAAATCATTTACTGTACTAGCCTGATGACCCAAGTGCTGATCCCTGGAACCCATGGTGCAAGGGGAGAACCCAATTCCTGCAAGTTATTTTCTGACCTCCATATGTGTGCTGCAACATACACCCCTCCCCATAAATAATGTAATGAATTTTTAAAGATTTATTTTTATGTGCATGAGTGTTTTGCCTGCACGTATGTATGTTCACCATGTGAATGCCTAGTGCCTAGAGAGGCCAGAAGAGGGCACTGGATTCTCTGGAGCTGGAATTACAGGCAGTTGGGTGCTGGGAACGGAACCTGGGTCCTCTGCAAGAGCAGCAAATGCTCTTAAACACTTAACTCTCTGCAGCCAATAATAAATTTCATAATTTATTATTAATATAATTAGTTGGTGATACATGCCTGTCACCAAGCACTTGGAAAGCAGGGGTAGGGAGTCAGGAGTTCAAGTCATCCTTGGCTATATAGGGAGTCTGAGGCTAGCTTGGCATAGAAGATACTATCTCAGAAAAAATTACACACACACACACACACACACACACATATATATATATATAATATGATTTTGATGATAAAGGCATCAGAGTAATCATTTCAAATTCTGAGGGAGGAGCCCATTTGCAAAGACCAGAGCTGCAGGCAACAGTCCCAGGCTATGCTGCAAGGACTGGCTATAAGGATTGGGGTAGGAGCAATATTAGCATAGAAGGAAACACAGAAGACAGCTATAGCTAAAACTCTGTATCTCTGTGACTGGCCATAGCCTCCTCATCTCTACAGATGCTTTTTAGTGTATGAAAGCTTTCCTGTAGGAAAGGCTTAGAGATGGGATTGGATAGTGATTCTTAGGAAAGACTGGAACTGTAATGTATGAATGAACATAGCTGGATCACCAGAGTAGAAAGTAGGTATCAGATCTAGAGGACACTAAGGGCCATATAGTCTTTTTTTTAAAAAAATATTTTATTATTTTATGTGTACGAGTGTATTGCCTGCATGTATGTGAGTGCACACGTCTTGAAACGCCCACCCATGTCTTGAAACGCTGCGGAGGTCAGAAGAGGGCTTCAGATTCCCCTGGAACTGGAGTTAAGTTCGTAGCCGCCATGTGGGTGCTGGGAATCGAACCCGGGTCCTCTGCAAGAGCAGCCAGTGCTCTTAACTGCTGAGCTATCTCTCCAGTCCCATAATCTTCTCTTTTTACAAAGCCTGAAAGGTGAAATGATTGAGCACAGGTTAAGTATGAGAGCCCAAACAGGACAGCCCTGACCAGCAGAGGGTAGGGGACGAATCAGGTGCCTAGGAAGACATTCTAAGCTCATCGGCTCCCAAGCTCATTGTCACACTGAATTTAATTTTATTAATTATGCTTATTTCCTCCTGTTCTGCTTGAAGATTTTTCTTTCCACCTGTTGAAATATGATACAATTGTTAGCGTTTATCGGCCGAAAGCACACACTATTGAAGAATACTGCCCAAAGTTGCCAAAACTATGATCCCTGGAGTCAGGAGTCCAGCTGCAATAAAAGCACATCTGTTTTTGAAAGGAGCCAAAGACAGAGTCAGTTCTTGGACCTCTTTATTTACAGCTTCAATCTCTTCCTTAACTTTGTCCCAGACTCAGGTCATTTTACTCCCTGGAGGATCTGCTTGAAGGAGGTGGCATGCCATTTAGAGAAAAAACTAGCTGCACCTATATGACTGCATCTATATGGGAAAGTCTCTGAGCTGTTGAGGTCAGCTTTAGTAGAAGAACATTAGTAAAGTATGCTTTTAATAATGGAGTTCCAATTAAGACCCAGAACTTCAGGGGAAATTTGTTTCACAGTGGGAAAGGGTTATCCTGACCTCAGGGTTGTTGCCTTGGGTCTTTTCCACCTTGGGCCTTCACCTTGCCAAGTCATTTCCTCTCTCTGTACCCTAAGCACTTTCAATTGCAGACACTCTTGGCTCTGAGCTTGGATAAATGCTACCTTGTTAGCTAATAGGACCATTAATTGTATTAATGATTAATAGCTAATTAGTCATAATGCGGTCATACTTACAATGGAGGCTTCCTTTCCTGCCCAGCTCTGGGGCTCCAGTATTCACACATACACCCTCTTTCCCTATTCCTAGCCATAGGACAAATGCTCGCCTAAATCTATTCCTCTGACCACCCTGGCCATGTCTAAATTCCGCCAATTGTTACCAGCCATCCCATTTATCTGACAAGTGGCCACTACTGTTTATCTATCCGACGCCTCTTTTATTTGTCTTCTGTCACTGCCCTCTACTAACAAGGTGGCCATCAAAGTTTTTTTTTTTATTTATTCCATAAGCCAAAGTCGTTTACGCCCAAATCACACTTTACCCCACTTACCTACTTTCACCCCTCTTTCATTTTACCTTTCCCTAATGTTATCCTCCCAATTCGTGGACTCCCACACTCCGTGTCCACAGTTCTTCTGTACTTAAGCTTCCTTTTAGCAACCACGAGCCCCCACCGTGGGGAAGCGACGCGCATGCGCAGCGCACGCCTTTACCTGAGCGCCCGGGAGTGGGCGGAGTGGGCGAGGGCCGGGGGTGGGGCTGGGAGCCGACGGTTATCTGCGCGGCTGAGCGCTCACAAAGTGGCAGGAGGCAGAAAAGGTGTGCAAGAGCCCCCGCCGAGGGCTGCGCATGCGCGCCGCTCCGCGCGGCCGGGACAGGGTAGGGGGGAGGGAGGTGTCGGGATCCCAGCCCCGCGCGCGCGCGCGG
>NW_008342393.1:3843093-3871396 GCF_000622305.1 Nannospalax galili | reverse complement strand
CGGGTGAGTAGGGGCCCTTTCCGCGCTCTCGTCCCCGTCGTGGCGGCGCCCCTGGCAGCAGCCTTGCTTCTGCGCCGTCCGCTGTGCCGGGCCGGGCTTCGGGGCTGGCTGCGCCCGCGCCCAGCCAGCTGCGAGCACTAGGCCGGAGCAGCCCCCATCCGGCTCGGAGGCCCTGGGCGCTGCGCTGCACTGGCATGGAGCCTGGGCCGGGGGCGCCCCGCTGCGGCCCTGCTGTCTCCTCCCGCCGGGACCTGGGCTTGGCTGCAGTTTTGCTGCGAGTCCGCTCGCCCCGAGGCCTGACGGGGTGGCGGGGGTGGCACGGGTGAGTGGGCCGAGGGGAGGTTTGCACCGATCCTCCGGCGAGCGTTCTGCCCTGCGGCTGGTAGCTGGCACCCACTGCCTTCCCCAACCCACAGTTGCGCCCAAAGCTCCAGCCCTCGGGAGTATTGTGCCACCAGGAGATAACATGCATCTAATGTACACTCGCCACCACCAGCAGCCCCACACTCAGTCCAGTGGGTAATGCAGACCTTTCTCCACCCCCTCTTCTTCCTCTCCTCCAATCAGGCTCTACTGAAGAGTCTCAGATCCGAGACACCAAAGATAGTGACACCTCTGTTACATCTCTACGTAACGTGTTCATTGTCGAGGGATGTCTCCTGTAGGAATGATGAATGCCCCGGCCTCGCCTCGAAGTCAGTCTTCAGGATTTAAGATCCCATATTCTCTTCTTTGCTGTGGGCCAGTCTTTGATTACACGGAGCTCATCCCTCCCCCAGCAACAACAGCAACACACACACACACAGACGCGTGCGCGGACACACACACACACTTCATGATTGCAGAGCAGCCCCTGTCATCGCGGATCCATTGTCAGAAATGGCTTGTGCCAGTCAAAGGAATGTGTCTTTGGAGGAAGGTGCCTTCTACACCATCTTACAAAATGTTCCTGTGTCAGTCTGGTTTTGGTCGCCCCTAGATTGTCCCCATGTTTAAATATTGTCATGATGATCCCCTTATATGTTTCTCCAGGAACACCTGAGTGATTCCCCCCCCCCCCGTTAATTAGACACATATGGCACGGGGTCATGCCTCTGTTATGTTCAACATAACAAGGCATAGCTTATAAATAGAATAATATCTTGTGTGTACCTTCTTCCAGAGGATGGTCAGGTCCGCATTGTTCTGAGAAAGACAAGAAGCACATGCTTTGTTGACAACATGGATATTTGCTTAGGAAAGGCTGCTGTTGCTTAGATGTGAGCTATGGGCTGAAGGCAGGTGATGTTCCCTGGTGGAGCTGGTCTTTAATTGGTGTGTTACAGTGTGGTAGTTGCTTGGTTATTTGTATCCCCACTGTACACATGTATTTGCATAGATTTCTGCTTTTAGTATTATTTAAAAGATTCACTGCTAAGTTTTCATGATCCTGAACCTGTTCTTCAGGAGACCATAGAAACCTTTAGGGCCCTCTTCTCAGTGAAGTAGATACATGATTTTGTATGCAACTATAAGCATCTTGAAACTGATCATCAAACCTCAAGATCTGTACTGTGCAAACGTGAAAGGAATTTGAGGTTGTGTTTTGTTTTGTTTCTGTTAAGGGTTAGAGTTACTTTGGTCCTGAGCAATGATGAGCCCAGTAGCTTGTGTATGTATTATGATTGTGCTTTGGTCTTTGGTTAAGTAAAGCCAGTTCGAATTTATAAGGCATCTTTTCCCTATCTTCCATCTTTCATTAGAAATTAAAACTAGAGACAAAATAATTAAATTTGACCAACTGATACTATATCTTCCTGGCATGTTTTAAATGTAACAATTTTCAACAGCAAAGTGTGTGATCAATTTTATAATGCTTACATGTGTTCTCTCTCTCTCTCTCTCTCTCTCTCTCTCTATATATATAGAGAGAGAGAGAGAGAGAGAGACTGAAGTTGATTATCTCTTAACTCTGTCATTCCCACAGTAGACCACCTGCTCCATGCTGAGGATTTTTTCAACTTTGCTACATCTGATTTCATAGTACCATCAAAACAACCATTTTAATGGGAAGATTTTGGTTAGAATTGGAGAATTTCCCACATTTAGAATCTAGAGATGAGGGTGAACTTTGCACCGTCCTGTCAGAAGATGATAAATGTAGGGGCTTTGTTTAAATTGCTCTCCATTCCATTTTTTTCTTTTGATCATATTTCAATCAAGAGGCACATTCCAGCCTATGATAGTGTGATAGGCAGTGATGTTAAATAAGCACGGTCCCCAGCTCTTTAGGAGCTTACAGTCTTTTTTCTTTTTTTGATGTATTGGGCCTCTGAGAACCTAGGAATCCCAGGTATTAACTAGCAGTTTGAAAGGCAGGGAGACTTGGAATCACGCACAGAACCTGTTCCACACTCCTGAAGAGTAGTATTTATTCTAATAATCATGCAGTGTACTCTGTAATGTTTGAAAGTATGCTGAGGTTGCATATATGGCATTTTTATTACCTAATATGCATGATTGAAGCAGCTTCTATTACAGGTTATATTTTTTTGTTGGTGTCACACCTGCGGTTTTATCATCAGAATTATTTGCCCATCCTAAACTCAAACCACTTCAAAGTTGCAAATATGGTACTTTTCCTTGTTCATGTATCAAGGACAGACCAGTAAAGTCTCAGGGAACAGTATGCTTGCTTAGTTTAGCTTTGCAGAACTGCTAACCAGTCACTTACCTAGTTAAACACCCACACACCAGAGCAGCTGATCACATAGCAGGGAGGGCTGTGAGCAGCCTTCTTTCTCTCCCTGCCAGATTCAGAGCTTGGAAGCTGGAAGACAATTGCATGGCAGTGAGA
The DNA here is from genome assembly GCF_000622305.1 of Nannospalax galili. Taxonomy (NCBI): domain Eukaryota; kingdom Metazoa; phylum Chordata; class Mammalia; order Rodentia; family Spalacidae; genus Nannospalax; species Nannospalax galili. Next base: position 3,868,560 of record NW_008342393.1, on the reverse strand, counting down.
CATTTGAGGAGTAGTGGTGCCAGCAGCTCACCCTCATTAAAACCAACAGCTTGCTTCAGTTTCTTCAACACTCCTTTTCAGACACCCTTCCCTCCGGAGGTTTTAGACTAGGAGCACGCCTCTCTGCAACTGTTGCAGATTCGTGACACCCAGAGCTGTTTCCATTTCTGCTCTGAGTATGGGAAGTAAGCTTGTAGTGTGGTAAGAAAATGCTTTTCAAGTCTGTAGGGTAAAAAAAGATTAGTAATGCTTCTGATGTGATTTTTGTTTTTGAGTGTCTGAACCCTACTGAAGATGTAAACTGTAACCTCACCTGTGGGGGAGGAGTCATTCTTTTCTCATAGGTTTCAGCTAATTTACCAAAAATGTGAGTATATTCTTGAGTTTCTTTTCCCTTGTTCTAGAAAGTTAGATGAGAGTAAGCTGGAAAGGGCTGGGTGGGAAGTGGGTTGTCTTATGTTTTGGACAAATAGCTTTTAAATTAGTTCTAAAGTAGATAACTGCATCTCCTTGGCAATCGTTGGTCTTGTGCCACTGTTTTAGGCATGTTTTTCTCAACTTGCTGTTATTTCAGACAGTAGTATGTGCGAGGACTTTGATAAAGATAAACCAGGGCTGCAATTGATGAATTTAGCTAAAGGAAGGGTTCTTTGGAACTAGGCAAATCTAGGCTGATATTCCAGCCCCACCATTTCCTGGCCTATGGCACCGAACAAATCACCTTGACTTCTCTGGCTTCAGTTTCCTCATCAGCAGAATGAGTTTTGTCGAGATGATTAGAGGTGATGTATGCAGGTTCCTAGTACAGTTGTTTCCTGGTATGTATTCATTCATATTAGGAACTCAATAAATGTGGGATACGGGACATGGCAGAGTGAAAGTAGAGAGATTGTTTTAGCTTATGACAAGATTTAGAGGTCTAATGTATTTCTTTAATTTGTGCAGATTTAGGATGAAAAAATTGCAAATATTTGACTTGGAGCCTGGCCTGCAGGTGCAGTGTGCTTATTGGAACTTCGATTTGGTGCTATGTGGCTGGTTGAACTTGGTAGAAACAATAAAACCTAGCTTCAAGTTCCAGTGTTACCCACAGGCTGTGGTCATTTTAAGCTTATTCAGAGCTTATGTGGTGAAAAGGGTGTTTTAGGACATTAACGTATCTCCATGAGTTCTGTGTCTGGAGTGAAATCACATGCAAAAGCCTTGTGTAAATTCTCATGGTTAATGCAAGCCATAAAGTGCTTGGTAGAGTCAGTGGTAATCTGCTTGTTTATATAGCAGTTATGCTTGATTTTAAAACATACTTGTGAATATTTTATAGAATTCCCAATGTGGTCTGAGTTTTTTTTTTTTATCATAAACTGTTATTAGGTCTGTAGGGTTATCTGTGCTTTATACATTTTTGCTTTGGTGAGGAAAGGAATGAAAGGTGAGGTCCTTTACCTGTTAAAGTTTATCAGCGGTCTACGTCAGGTCTATAGTTTATATATGTGCCTTTGTTTATTACCCAAAAAGGCAGTTTTATGGTAAAATGTGACATTACCCCATTTCATTTTAACATAAATTGAGTGCTTTGGAAAGTAGATTCAATTAAGGTATGGAGTGTTACTGGGCTCATGCAACTTTTAAAACTGATTTTCTTTGGCTATGGTAGAATAAGTTATTAGTCATTTTTGCAGACTAGCATTGTGGTAAGTCTGAGCCCACCAGAGTTACCTAGAGACTTCTGATAAGGAAGACACACATCAGCAGTGTATTAGGATTTTCCCCCAGGGAATCTGCTAGTCCCTATTTTCTTTTATTATTGAGCTGCCTACCAGCTTGCCTAGTGGTGGAATCAGTTAGTTTTGAATTGTGATAAAGAGGAATTGGCAAATATGGTCTTTGACTTGCTGTAGATTTTACAGTATACTGGAAAAAAAAAGTTAATCTTGGCTAGAGTGTGTAATAGTAATAGCACTAGCATTGTGAGGCCAGATGCCAAACAAACAAAATGAGACTGAATTACACATTTTTATCAACTGTAATATATTTTACTAAGTTTTTTTCTTGATGGGATGGTTTTCTTTCTTTCTTTCTTCTTCTTTTTAATATTATCTTTCCTGATTCACTAAAATCAAATCAAATGGTTTAGCAGATAGCTGGTTGCTTTTTTTTTTTCTTTTTTTTTTTTTCCAAACTCATGAATGGGTAGTGAGAAGGGATTTTTGGGAGAGAGGTTCCATAGCCTGATTTCTTTGTCTTTACAATATAGTCTTTAATACATTTGTGCTTCTCAGCCTTGGAATTTGAACTTTTGGGGGGAGGGATACATTGGAACATAACTTTTTACTTAAACATGACAACATCAGAAAACCTGAATAGTGTGTGCTCTTTTTTTTTGAGGGTATCAATTTCCTGTAGTATCACTAGCCTATGTTCACACTGAAACACAGGTAAACTTGGCTGCTTTTTTTTTTTTTTTTTTTGCAATAGACTCTTCCTGTAGCCCAGTTGGCCTGTAACTGGTGTTTTAGATTAGACTGGCCTCAATTTCACAGAGATCTACCTGCCTCTGCCTCCCCAGTGCTGATATTAAAGGTGTGCACCACTGTGCCTAGCCTCTTAATTTCTTTTTTTTGTGTGTGCTGGAGGAGAGAATGTGATCTCAGTTTGTAGATAAATCTGTATGACTGGGTAACTAGAATGGTCAAGGACTTTTCCTGCATTATATGATTAGAGCTAGAGTTTGAAATTGTCTTGTCTGAAGGTTACTCATTGTAGGGAGCCTTGTACTTTCTTTTTAACATCCAAAGTCGTTTAAATTAAATTAAAATTAATTCATCAGAAGTTTGGAAACTACCTTATTGTTCGTCAGTATAGAATTAGTTAAATAACAGTATATATTCATACAGTGGAATAAATATATAGCTGCAGAAAAGGAGGACATCATCTTATGCTGGGGAACAATTGTTAAGCAGTAGTGTTAAGTTAAAAGGCACAGAGCAGGCCTGGCTGACTTACTTAGCCAGTAAAGGTGCCTGGTGCTAAGCCTGACAACCAGAATTAAATCTCTAGAGCCTACATGGTGGAAAGCGAGAACTGACCCCAGCAAGTTGTCCTCTGACTGCCATGTGAGCAGGCACATACACACATAGATGCAAGAAAGGAAAGGAGAGGAAAGGAGAAAGGAAAGGAAAAGCACAGACCAAAACTAGCATGGTGACTGGTGCCTGTAATCCCAACACTTAGAGACTGAGGAAGGTGAATCTACAGTTCAAGGCCAGCCTTGGCTATATAAAACAAAACAAAAGACTGAAATCAATATTTTACATAGTAAAAAAAAAAAAAAAAAACCAGAAAACAGAAAAAAAATTCATAGAGCAGTGTGTTGAATGTGCTACTGGTTATATTATCGGGATTTTCCTGTGAAAAAACTTTTTTAAAACATGGTTATTTCTACCACCTGGGCATGGTGGTGCACGTCTTTAATCCCAGCACTTGGGAGGCAGAGGCAGAGGCAGAGGCAGGCAGATCTCTGTGAGTTCAAGGCCAGCCTGGTCTACATAATGAGTTCCATGCCATCTGGGGCTACAAGGAGACCTTGTCTCAAAAAGATCAAAACAGGGCTGGAGAGATGGCTCTGTGGTTAAGAGCACTGACTGCTCTTGCAGAGGACCCTGGTTCGATTCCCAGCCACTCACATGGTGGCTACGATCTGTCCTTAACTCCAGTTCCAGGGGAATCCGAAGCCCTTCTCTGACCTCTGCAGCATTGCACGACACGGGTGCACTCACATACATACAGGCAATACACTCGTACACATAAAATAAAAATAACTTTATTTATAACTGCTGAGACATCATTGTTCCTATTAAAAATCACATTTGATCAGATGTGTTCCTTTAATTGTAGTAATGTCACCTACCCCCTGTCCCTTTGCTCAAACACAGAAATGATTAAAGTGTAAATTTGTAAAGCAGTAGTTGTCAACTTCAGGTGATTTGCCTGCAGAGAACATTTGACAATGTCTGAAGTTTCTTTTTTTTAAGACTGGGGCAAGAATTGTGCTACTGGTGTCTGATAAGAGGCCCAGAGTACTACTAAACCTCCAGTACACAGGACTCCCTCACTTTGAAGACTGTGCGACTGAAATGTGTGCAGTGAGACATTTCAGGGTGAGAAACTAATGACTTAAGCTGCTGCTGGGGTGCAGAGAACAGTTTTAGCTTTGGCTTTGTTAGTTTTAGTGCATGCCTGAAACTAATTTTGCTTTAAGAAGATATAAACTAGGTGGTTTTTAAATAGAAATAGTCTTAAATATGAAGGCTCTATGTTTAGTGATTAAGTAATTTTTTTTAGAAAAATCTGTGTGTATGTGCGTGTGTGCACGTGTGTGCGTGCCTGCCCACAGAGATTAGAGAACCACCTCAGATGTTGGTCCTCATTTCTCTACCTCCCATCTACTGTAGTATTAAGGAACGACTTGTAATCATTGTTATTATTATTATTTTGGTCTTTTTGAGAATGGGTCTCCCTGTAGCCTCTGCCTCCTGAGTGCTAGGATTAAAGGTATGTGCCACCACTCCCAGCTCTTTTTTTCTACTCTGCCTCAACAAGGTAGAAATGAGTTTTGTGGTTGTTTTTTTTTTGTTTTGTTTTTTTGTTTTTTTCTTGCTCAGCTACCATTTTTTGTCTGTAGCCTGAACTGGTCTGGAACTCACTATGTAGACCAGGCTGGCCTCAGTCTCACAGAGATCCACCTGCCTATGCCTCCCAAGTGCTGGGATTAAAGGCATGTGCCAACCACACCCAGCAATGACTGGCATTTCTTAAACCATGAGCCCAAATAAATCCTTCCTTCTTCAAGTTTGTGTGTGTGTGTGTGTGTGTGTGTGTGTGTGTGTGTGTGTATGTGTGTGTTTGAGATAGGGTCTCCCTGTAGCCCCAGCTGGCCTGGAATTTGCTATGTAGATCAGGCTGGCCTCAAATTCACAGAGATCCACCAGCCTCTGCCTCCCAAGTGCTGGGACTAAAGGTGTATATCACCACGCCCAGCCCTAGGAATGACTTAATTTTTTAAAAGCAGCTAAATCTTTTGTGATCCTAATGCAACTCTTGCTTTTGCTCTAAAATTAACTTTTGGCTCTTTGACCTAAGGTATATCTATACTTAAAAATTATTTTTAGGGGCTGGAGCGATGGCTCAGCGGTTAAGGGCACTGACTGCTGTTGCAGAGGCCTGGGTTTGATTCTCAGCACCCACATGGTGGCTACGATTTCCAGGGGACTCTGAAGCCCTCTTCTGACCTCCTCAACATTGCACGACACAGGTACACTCACATACATGCAAGCAATACACTCATATACATAAAATAAAAATAATAAATTAAAAATTATTTTTGAAGTGAAAATATTTAAATGTTGTATATGCCATACTACTATTTCCAAGTGGGAAAATATTAAAATTAAATATCTGAAAAACAGACAGTAAAAATGATCTAATTTATTTACTTTTAAATATTTAAAAAATGTTTATTATTTTTATTTTATGTGTATGAGTGCCTGCATGTAGTGCCTGCACCCCTGTCATGCAATGCCCATGGAGATCAGAAGAAGGCATTGGATTCCCCTGGAACTGAAGTCATGGATGGTTATTAGCTGCCACGTAGATTCTGGGAATCAAACCCAGGTCCTCTGCAAGAGCAGCCAATGATTAAGGAGCAGCCAGTGGTTGAGAGATGGCTTAACCATTGAGCCATCTCTCTAGCCCCAATCTAATTTATTTATATATCTAATTAATCAATTAATGGTTTTTTTTTTTTTTTTGGTCTTTTTGAGACAGGGTCTCCCTGTAGCCCCAGCTGTCCTGGAATTCACTATGTAGACCAGGCTGGCCTTGAACTCACAGAGATCTGCCTGCCTCTGCCTCCCGAGTGCTGGGATTAAAGGCGTGTGCCACCACACCTGGCTCAATTAATGTTTTTTAGATAGGCTGTCTATGTAGCACAGTCTGACCTCAAACTCAGTAATCCTTCTGCCTCAGCCTCCCAAGTGCTGGGATTGTAGTTATCAGCCACCCACCCCCAAACAAAATGATATTTTGCATGGGAATTTCTTCCTGTTAGTTTATGGTAGAGAAATAAGCACTGTGAATCTGTTGCAGCTTGCCAGGCATTTCAGTCTGATGGTCCTGCCATCCTGTCTCCTCCGTCCTCTTGCCACCTCAACATGGAAAGTTAGGTTTTTAAAATTTCTTTGAAGATGACATGTCTAATTCAAGCAGTATATGCTGAATTCGAAGAGCCATATTCATAGTGGCCATCTGTTTCAGGACTAGACTGTTCCAATCGAGAACTGATGTTTATTTTATTTAACTCCATCTAGCAGTATTAAACTTTTGAACTGTGACTCATATAAGAAGTGGGACATGTGTGCTCACACCCATTCCCTCATATTCGCACCCACAACTGAAACAAAAGCTTCATGGCACAGAACTTACCCTTGCTATCTGTGGGGCACTCTGTTTTTATTCAGATCTGTTTCATTTAGAAAAATTGATGTGGGCAGGCAGTTTGAAAAACCACTGCTCTGTATGTTTCACAAAAAGTATCTTCTTGAAATAGATCCTTAAATGCTCAGTAGATCAAAGTGAGTGAAAAAAAGTGATAAAATGATTGTGTGTGGAGCTGGAGAGATGCCTCAGCAATTAAGAGAGTGCATTGCTCTTGTGGAGGACCTGAATTTGGTTCCTGCCACCCACATTAGGCTCACATCCACCTGTAACTCTAGCTCCAGGGGATCTGACACCCTCTTCTGCCTCCAAGAGCACTTGCACATAGACATGCACATATCCCCACACACATAATTAAAGATAAATCCTTAAATACCATTATATGATCATATTCCATAAAGAGAGATCGTTCTTTAAAGACCTGAAAATTGGACTGAAATGATAGCTTAGCAGGTAAGAGCACATGCTGCTCTTCCAGAGCACCCCAGTACTATTCCCAGCATCCATGTTGTGTGGCTCACACCTGCCTGTAACTCCAGTCCCAGGGGATCCCACACCATCTTCTGTCCTTTGTGGGTACCTGCACTCACATATACCTACCCCTACACATATATACATATTTTAAAAATAATAAAAATAAATCTTAAAAAAGACCTGAAAATGTAGAAAGGGTTTCAGTTGGATATTATTTTGCCTAGCATTTAAAATTGTGGTCTTCTATAAAACAGTATACTTACTTAGAGGACTAATGAATATATAGGAAGTTTTTGTTTTGTTTTGTTTTGTTTTTGTTTTTTTTTTTCGGTCTTTTTGAGACAGGGTCTCCCTGTAGCCCCTGCTGGCCTGGAACTCACTATGTAGACCAGGCTGGGCTTGAACTCATAGAGATCCACCTGCCTCTGCCTCCCGAGTGCTGGGATTAAAGGCGTGCGCCACCATGCCCAGCCAGGAAGAGATTTTTTTAAATTAAAATTTACATTTAGAGAGAGCGAGAGAGAGAGAGAGAGAGAGAGAGAGCGAGAGCGAGCAGCACACATATAGGTAGAAGTCGGAGGACAACTTGCAGAAATCATTGCTCTTCTTTCACCATGTGGGTTCTGGGGATAGAACTCAAGTTTTCAAGCTTAGCAGCAAGCATCTATACTCACTGAGCTATCTTTTCGTCCCACAAGAGATTAAAAAAACAAAACAAAACTCCATATTATAACTTATTTAGCCAAGGTCCTATTTAAGCAGCAATTTATACGTGGAGTGATTATAGGATAGAAATAAAGCAAGAATTCAGTAGTGAACATTTACTTCTGTAGAAATCAGTCTATGAACTTACACAGTTTTCAGAGACAGCTTTTCAGAAAGTAGTGATCAGATTGGGCATGGTGGCGCACACCTGTGGTCTAGCACTCGGGAAACTGAGGTAAGAGAACCAAGAGTGCAAGGCCAGACTGGGCTATGTAATGAAAAAAAAAAAATCAGGACCTGATCTGATTTTATGGGGTAGAGAGATGGCTCAGAGGTTACCATCTGTATTGCCTACATGTATGTAAGTACACCCGTGTTGTGCAGTACTCTCCGAGGTCAGAAGAAGGTGTCCCCTGGAACTGGAGTTATGGACAATTGTTGGCTGCCACATGGGTGCTGGGAACCAAACCCCGGTCCTCTGCAAGAACAGCCCCTAACCACTGAACCATCTCTTCAGCCCTGAGTTACTTGTTTCTGTATCCAAATTATATATACTCTGTATATGTAAATGCTTATTTAACAAACTTTTACATAGCATTTACTAGTTAGTCATCTTAGAACCCTTTGAGGTATTATTATCAAGTATTATTGATCCCTTTTACCATCAGGAAGATTGTTAATTTTCCATGTTTAACGTGTTCTTGACATTGAGAAAAGAACTTTGAAACTATTTTAACTTCATTGATTGAAAATGTGATTTAAACTGGGCATGGTGGCCTTTAATTCCAGCAGAGGCAGGCAAATCTCTGTGAGTTCAAGCCCAACCTCGTCTACATAGTGAGTTCCAGGTCAGCTGGGGCTAAAGGGAGACCCTGTCTCAAAAAGACAAAAACTAAACAAAACAAAACAAAACAAAACAAAACAAAACAAAACAAAACAAAACAAAACAAAACAAAACAAAAACATAAAGGTTTTAAAGCTTATTTATATTTCTGGTTTGTAGAACCAGAGAGATAGAGTAATTTAGATTAAGGTATAGTGAAATCAGCATTTTGGTGTGCATACTGTGAACGTCAGTGTGTACACTTGTATAACATTACAGCAAAGGTGCAGAACAGTCCTGCCCAAAAATATCCCTCCATCTGTCTCTTTGCGCTCATCCTTCCACCACCCTCCATCTTTATAGTTTTATCTTTTGGGACAGTTACATAGTTAGGATTGTGCAATACGTAACCTATAAAGATGACTTCTTTCATGCAGAATGATGTCTTTGAGACATATCCAAGTTCTGTGTCTATCAGCAGTTTGTTGCTTTTTATTGCCATGTTATATCCCATTGTTGATGCACTGCTAATTGTCATTCTCCATTTGAAGGACATTGGGATTGTTTCCAGTTTTTGAACCAATTAGGAACAAAACCACTATAAACATTCATAGGCAGGTTACAGAGCAGAATTTTCATTTCTCTTGGATAAATACTTAAGTGTGGGATACTGGGTCACATGATGTATATTAACTTTATAAAAGCCCGTGTGCCAGTGGGTGGGCAGTGTTTATTTGATTGGATTTTGATTTTTGCAACAGGGTCTTGTGTAGTCTAGACTAGCCTCAGACTCATTTTCTTCTTGTTCAGTTTTCCAAGTGCTGAGATTACAGGGCTGCACCACCATACCTGACTTCTCTAGAGCAAGGTGCATTCATACACATGCAGGCACAAACTTTTTTTTTTTTGTATTTTTGAGACAAACTTTCACTGTCTAGCCCTTGATGACCTGGAACTTATTATATAAACCATGGTGGCCTTGAACTTGTGGCTGTCCTCCTTTTTCTGCCTCTCCAGTGTTGGGATTATAGGTGTGTACCACCACATCTGGCTTTTTTTTAATTAAAAATTTTAATTTTATTTATCATTGTAGGTGTGTATGGTGTGTGTGTGTGTGTGTGTTTGTGTGTGTGTACATGTATGTCCATGCACATGCACTTGATATGACACTCTTGTGGAAGTCGATGGACAACTTCCCAGGAGTTGGTTCTCGTGTTCCAACATGGGATACTGGGATAACTCAGGTCTTCCTGCTTGCACAGCAAGTGCTTTCATCCTGAGTTGTCTTGATGGCCTTCTCTGATATTTTTATAGTGTATTTCTTTGCTTTTTAGGGCTATAATTTATAGTACATTTAATAAAAATATTTTGTTGTTTGTCATAAATAGGATTCACTTTTTTAAAAAAATTGCATATTTAGTGCTGGGACATGGCTTAATGGGTAAAGTGCTTGTGTGGAAGCATGAGGACCTGAGTTTGAATCCCCAGCACTCATGTCAAAGCTAGATGTGACAGCGTGTCCCTCTAATCCCAGTGCTAAAGAAGTGGAGACAGGAGGATTCCAGGTGCTCACTGGCCAGCCAGCCTAGGCAAAACAGCAAGCTCCAGATTCAGTGAGAGACCCTGTCTCAAAGTATAAAGTAGAGGAGCTAGAGAGATGGCTCAGCAGTTAAGAGCGCTGGCTGCTTTTGCAGAGGACCCATGTTTAGTTGTGAGCACCCATATGATGGCTAATACCCATCTATAGCTCCAGTACCAGGGGTCTGCTGTTCTTTTCTGGCCTCCATGGGTATTGTGCACTCAGGGGTGTACTTCCATGTAGGCAAAACATTCGCACACATAAGAATAAAAAATAAAAAACAATATATGATGGAAAAATCAATTGAGGAAGACATTTGGATATCATCTTCTGGTTTTCACATGAGCCCATGTAGATGAATGCATGTGTATACACACACACATACACGAGTACATATTTAGTTATTAAGGCTTTAGGTATAAGGCAAATTGTTTCTATGTAACAATAAATCTAACTTATTTTTCATAAAAATTATATTTTGAAACTATTTGAAGCTGGGCATGGGGTGCATGTCTTTAATACCAGCACTCTGGAGGCAGAGGCAGGTCAATCTCAGTGAGTTTGAGGTCAGCTTGGTCTACATAGGAAATACCAGGCCAGCCAGGGCTACATAATGAGACCCTGTCTCAAACAAAAAATCAGGGAACTGGAGAGATGGCTCAGTGGTTAAGAGCACTGGCTGCTCTTGCAGAGTACTTGGGTTCAGTTCCCAATACCCACATGGCAGCTATCAACTGTCTGTAACTCTAGTTCCAAGGGATCCCACTCTCTTCTGGCCTCGTTGGGCAGGACACACATGTGATGTGATGTGTTTACATATGTGCAGGTAAAACATACATAAAATTAAATGTTTTAGCACTAGGGAGGCAGAGGCAGGCGAATCTCTGTGAGTTCGAGGCCAGCCTGGTCTACATAGTGCGTTCCAGGCCAGCTGGGGCTACAGGGAGAAAAAAAAAAGTGTTTTAAAACCCTAGAAAACATGGATGAAAAACTATTTGAGACAGAGATACATGAAGAAAAGAAAGTATACCTTTTCTTAACATTTACTCTGGTCCTGAGACATCTTTTAAATTCTTTTCTTTTTTTTAACTGCTGAGGATTGAACTCAGGGTCTTTCATAGACTAGGCAAGCACTTTATTACTCAGCTACATATACAACCCTTTGAGTGTATATTTGCAGAGGAATTATAGTCATGGTTGGCTGGTGAGATGGCTCAGTGGGTACAGGTGCTTGTCACCAAGCCTGATGACCTAAGTTGGATCCCTGGGACCCATGTGGTGGAAGGAGAGAACCAACTCCCAAAAGTTGTCCTGTGACTTCCACATGAGTGCACTGGCATATGCACACCACACACCACACACACACACACACACACACACACACACACGTATGACACAGATAATGTAAAAAAAGTTTTTTTTTGAGGTGTGTTCATGGTGTTTCTAAGTGTGGTGATGCGTGCCTTTAGTCCCAGCAGTAGGCAGGTAGATATCTGTGAGTTGGAAGGCCAGCTTGGTCTACATAGCAAATTCCACTAGGGCTACGTAGTGAGACCATCTGAAAAAAACAAAAAAGTATGTTCATTGTGTTGTGTAATAAGATTACATGATTTCTTTCCCATGTGTTCTATAATCTTTTTATTTTCCCATATGGACCTATTTCTATTTCAGTTAATGGGTATTTATATCATAAATTCAGATGGCTTTGTAATATTTCTGTGTCTATGTACTGTTCTTGTAAGTTTTTTGTTATAATGGATAATGTGATGAATGTCTTCACACACTTTTATACACTTCTGGTGGTGAATCTTCTATGACTGAGCTTAAAAGTACACACACCTCAGAGTTTCACAAGCACTGAGTTGCTCTCAGGCAAGTTGTTCCAGATTCACAGTGTCACGAGCTACAGTCAGCACTGCCAGTCACTGCCAGGAGTCAGTTAGGTTATCTTGGCATTAGTCATTTTGGGACTTTTGCCATAAAACATATTTACACATGTTTGTACATGGATTCTGGTGAAAAACCAAGCCCATTTGCTAATTATCATCTTTACCAAGTAAACCTGACAATGTTTAAAAACATCAAAGGTTTAAAAAAAATTTTTTTAAGGCCAACTTGGACAACTTAGTAAGACACTGTCTCAAAATTGAAAAGGGATGGGGATTTATCTCAATGTCAGCACTCTGTCTTACCCTGGTTTACTCTCCTATGATGGCAGGCTAATACCCAAAAAAGAAAGAAAAAGAAACCACTTCTCTTTTAAGAAAAGTAGGAAAGCAGACTCCTTTCTTTAGTCTAGAAAAAATATCTTATGATGATTATAATTTTTAATTTTGTTGTTGTTGTTCTTTTTGAGACAGGGTCTCCCTGTAAACCTAGTGGGCCTGGATTTGCTATGGAGACCAGGCTGGCCTCAAACTCACAGAGATCCACCTGCCACTGCCTCCCGAGTACTGGGATTAAAGGCGTGTGCTACCACGCCCGGCAATTTGTAATTTTTTAATTAAAAAAAATTTTTTTTCTTGTCTTTTTGAGACAGGGTCTCCCTGTAGCCCCTGCTGTCCTGGAACTCACTATGTAGACCAGGCTGACCTCGAACTCATAAAGATCCGCCTGCCTCTGCCTCCCAAGTGCTGGGATTAAAGGCGTGCACCACCACGCCTGGCTGTTTAAAAAATTTTAATTTTAAAATGTTATTTGTTATTTTTAACGTTTTTTTTTTTTTTTTAATAGCTTTCGATTTACAGAAAAGGTGCAAAGAGGTGCACAGCTGTAACACCAATACTCGGGAGCTGAGGAAGATGATAAGTTAGAGGCCAGCCTGGGCTACATAGGAAGACCTTTGTTTCAAAAAAGAAGAAAAGCCAGGCGTGGTGACACATACTTTAATCTCAGTACTCTGAGGCAGAGGCAGGTAGATCTCTATGAGTTCAATGCCAGTCTGGTCTATATAGCAACTCCAGGCCAACTAGGGCAACAGGGAGACCCTGTCTCAAAAAAAAAAAAGAGAGTAGCCATCTACCCCTTACTCAGTTTCCCTATTAATAAAATATTACATAACTGTAGTATTTCTCAGAACTAAGAAACCAACATTGATAGGTTGCTGTTAACTAGATTTCAGAGTTTAGATTGCACTAGTTTTTCAACATAAATGCCTTTTCTATCTGAAAACAAAGTTTTAAAGCACTGTACAGCAAATATTATCTTTGACGGTACTATTTCTAAAAATTATCTTTTAATATTCACAGACATTTCTGTCCAGGACCATTTTAAAGTAGGGCCGAAGAACTTTCTCTACCCTTATGTTCTTTACAGAAACATGATTTATAATTGTCTCTAAGTGTGGTTCATGCACAGTGGTACCCTTTTCCCATGTAGATATAAGCTCCCTTCTCCAGGAGCACATGGAAAATAACCCACTTTTATTTACTAGGAAGTTGACTTTTAATTAGAATAGTAGTCAAGAGTCTCTTATATAGAGTACTTTCTTTGTTGGTTAGGAATTTAAATATCTGGCCCGGCGTGGCGGCCTATGCCTTTAGTCCCTGCATGTGGGAGGCAGAGGCTGGTGGATCTCTGGACACCAGCCTGGTCTGCATAACAAGTTCCAGGTCAGCTGGGCTACAGGGAGACTCTCTCTCTCTCTCTCTCTCTCTCTCTCTCTCTCTCCACCACGCCTCTAAGGATCTCTCTCTCTCTCTCTCTCTCTCTCTCACACACACACACACACACACACACACACACACACACACACATTTAAATATCTTGCCTGAAGAGATGGCGCAGTGGTTGAGTATCAACTGTTTTTGCAGAGGACCTGGGTTCGGATTTCAGCACCCATGGTTAACAGTTGTCCATAATTCCAGTTCCAGGAGTCCAACGCTCTCTTCTGAGCTCTGAGGGTATTGCATGACATGGATGCACTTAACATACATGCAGGCAATACACTCATACACATAAAAAATAAAATATTAAAAATAATTTAAATATCTTATGGTCTCCAGTGCCAGGACTGAACCCAGGCAGAGCTTTAAGCATTTTAGGCAAGTGCTTTACCATTAGGCCACATCTCAGGCCTATTGTTGGCTTTGAGGCAGAATGCCACTGAGTGTCTTTTACTCCACAAAAGAATCCCTGCTGAGGCCTACTGTGCTACTTTTCCACACCCACTATGTTAATTTGAATCATTCCTTTAAACAGTTTTTATGGCAGGGAAGGAAGGAATTGGCAACATTAAGTAGATACAGGTTTTTTAAAAATTGCATTCTTACTGTTTTGTGTGTGTGTGGAGGTCAGAGGATAGTTTTCTGTCTTTCCACTGTGTGGGTTCTGGGGATCAAACTTAGATCATAAGCTTAGTGAAAAGCACCTTTACCCACTGAACCATCTCACTGGCTGAAGATGTGGACTTTTTAAAAAAAGATTATTTTTATTTAATGTATATGAATGTTTTGCCTCTATGTGTGTATGTATGTACATTCCTGGTACCTGAGGAGGCCAGAAGAGAGTGTCAGTTCCCCTGAAACTGGAGTTAGAGATGATTGTGAGCTACCATGTAGATGCTAAGTATTGAACCAGGCCCTCTGCAAGAGCAACAAAGGCTCTTAATGATTTTTTTTTCCTCCCAGTCTAAAGAGCACTTTAAAATATTCTTGTCATTAACATACCACTCTTTTTTGAGACAGAACCTCTTGTAGCCCAAGTTGATATCAAACTACCTATGTAGCTGAAAATGACCTTGATCCTCCTGTTTTTACCTCCAGGTGCTGAGACTACATAGGCTGCATCACCATGTGGTTCATACATTGCTGGGGATGATGGAACCCAGGGCTTTGTGCAAGCGCTCTACCCACTGGACTACATTTCCATCCTCACTTAAAAAAATAAAATTCTCTTAAACATTCTAGAAAACAATAACATCTAGGGGTAAATCAGCAGTCCCCTTAAAAATGTACACTAAATCTGAAGTGCATGTATCTTCTTTTGTGGAACAAAGAGCAGAGAAGGGCATGGCATCTGTCACATATGTCAGTGAAACTAACAAGCTGAGTGAAGTTGTCCTGATTCTGAATTGAGTACCTTTAGGCAGATTGTGGCATTGGGTGTCTCGAGGAAAGCATGTTTCTTGAAACGAAATTTATAGAAAAGCAGTTGCTATTTAGAATGATGAGGTGAGCTGCTTTTTGGCTAAGATCATATGTAGGGTGATGAGGTGAGAAGCTCTGTGTTAAGCTGCGGAGTTAATTTTATTCCACAGTAGTAGAAACCACTGAAAGTGTTGTAACCCTGGAGTTACATGATCTAAATTCTGAAGTTCTCTGTAGAGTGGCTTAAAAGGAAGACTGTTGTAGTAGTCTGGATATGAGATAATAGGGCCTGAATTTAGCAGTAGGAACAGGGAGGATAGAGCAATTTCAGTAAGGAGAACATAGCTTGTTGGTTCCTTAGATACTGAGAGAAAGGAGAGAGAGCAGCTGAAACGGACTTTAGGACAGGAGCCTTAATCAGAGACTGGCTGCTTTATTTGATTCTTCATAGATTGACCTGATCAGTATTATCTCAGAACAAAGGAAAAGTATGTGGCATTCTTGTTTTGGAATAGTAAAACGTGCACCTTAAATTTCAGATGCATGGTATTTGAGTCCAGGTGAGCATAGAGGAACAAAGGAGGGAGGAGGAAGGTGAGTTTTCATTGAACATCAAGAGAGGTACATCCATCTGATTTTTATTTAGTGTGAATTGCTTTGGACCATTGTGTTCAGTGATGACAACACTGACAAAGAAGAGAATCTTGGTTAGCTCACAGACCGTACATTTAGAAAACTTCCTAAAAGCAGTCTGAAACCATCATCTGCTCATCTGCTCCCTAAGGCATCAACACTGTTTAGATAATAGGCACTGCGGGGACCTATAAGGTCCCTTGATATGTGGGCTGTCCACTGCAGAACCCACATAAAGCAGCTTTTTTTGCCCCCTTTGGAGACAGGGTCTCACTGTGTAGCCTTTGCTGGCCTGGAACTCCAAAGGTCTGCCTGCCTCTGTCTCCCCAGTGAGCCATCATTCCAGCGCCTTGCCTTTAGTTTTTATACATTTGAAACTTAAATTTTATAAAGACAAAATTAAATATAGGCCTAATATGGAAGAGTTAAGATTTATTTCTGTAATCTATTTTTTGTTTTATGTGTATGTGTGTATTGCCTGCACGTAGGTAAGGGGACCTGTGTCGTACAATGCCCACGGAGGACAGAAGAGGCTGTCGGATCCCGTGGAACTGGAGTTACGGACAGTTGTTAGCTGCCATATGGGTGCTAGGATTTGAACCTGGGTCTTCTGCAAGAACAACCAGTGTTCTTAACTGCTGAGCCATCTCTCTAGCTCCTGTAATCTTTTACATCAAAAAAATTACTTTAGGGGCTGGAGAGATAGCTCAGCAGTTAAGAGCACTGGCTGCTCTTGCAGAGGACCAGAGTTTGGTTCCCGTCACCCAGATGGTGGCTAACAACTGTCTGTAACTCCAGTTCTAGGGGGATCCGATGCCTTCTGACCTTCATGGGCATTGCACGACATGGGTGCACTTACATGCATTCAGGCAATACACTCATAAACATAAAATAAAAATAATAAAATACTTTTATTTTTATTTTATTTATTATTTATTTATTTATTTATTTTGGTCTTTTTGAAACGTGGTCTCCCTGTAGCCCCAGCTGGCCTGGAACTCACTATGTAGACCAGATCACAGAGATCTGCCTGTCTCTACCTCACAAGTGCTGGGACTACAGGCATATGCCACCGTGCTTGGCATAAAATTAAAAAAAAACAAAACAAAACATTACTTTAGAGGCTATGAAGATGACTTAATTGATAAAGTGCTTACCATTTAAGCTTCAGGACCTGAGTTTAGATCCCCAGGACCCATGTTAACAAAACAAAAGAACCTGGGTATGGTGATGTATGCCACCCAGTACTCAGGAGGCAGAGATGGGAGAACTCTGTGCCAGCCTGGTGTACATAGCAAGTTCCAGGCCAGTTGGGGTTCTAGGAAGACCCTGTCTCAAACAACCAAACAAATAAATAAAAGCCTGGGGGCCAGAGAGATGGCTCAGTGATGGAGAGTGCATACTGCTCTTGAAGAGGGCCCAAGTTTGGTTCAAGCACCCACATCTGGCTGCTTACCACTACCTGTAACTCCAGCTGCAAGGGCTCCAACTACCTCTATGGCATCATGTGTACATGGTGTTCCCTCACACAGGAAAGGGTTTGCTATAGAGATGGCTCAGGGGTTAAGAGTGCTTGCTGTTCTTCTAGAGGACCCAGGTTAGATTCCCAACACTCACCCACATGGCACCTAACAACTGTCCTAACTCCAGTTCCAGGAGATCCGGTGCCCACTTCTGACCTCTGCAGGCATTGCATGACACAGGTGTACTTACATACATCAGGCAATACGCTCAATAAAATAAAAATAATTTTTAAAAGGATAAACAATATACTCATATCCTAGTGCAGTTATTGATATGTGGAGCCTGTCTTGCTTGTGTATATTCACACACAGTACCCTTCCCACCTACTGTTCCCACCATTAATTTGAAGCAATTTCAGATCTAATGTTTATTTAGCAGTATAACAACGACTAGCTGGGGGATGGTAGAGTGTGCCTAACTGGGCAAAATCCTGAGTTCCAATTCTATCTCTGCTTAAAACTGGGCCTAGCAGGGCGTGCTTGTAATCTTGGCACTCAGGAGGTAGAGGTAGGAAGATCAGAAGTTCAAGGTCATCCTTGGCTACATAGTGAGTTCTTAAAAAACTTTCTAAAGTAGACTGGGCATGGTGATGCATGTCTTTAATCCCAGCACTCAGGAAGCAGAGGCAGGTGAGTTCCAGGTCAGCCTGATCTACATAGTAAAACTCTTTTTTAAAAAAATGTTTTTGTTATTTTTATTTTATGTGTATGAGTATATTGTCTGCATGTGTGTTAGTGCACCCATGTTGTGCAGTGCCCACAGAGGTCAGAAGAGGGCATCAGATCCTCTGAAACTGAAGTTATGACAGCTGTTAACGGCCATGTGGGTGCTGGGAATTGAACCCAGGTCCTGTGCAAGAGCAGTCAAGTGCTCTTAACTGCCGAGCCATCTCTCTAGCCTGGTAAAACCCTTTCTCAAAACAGGAACGAAACAAAACTCTTTCTCAAAAACAGCATTTGTCTCTCAGTTGACTCAGTTTTTCTTTTGTTGTTTTTTTGTTTTGTTTTGTTTCCATGTTGTTTGAATTAGGTTCTAAAGAGTGATTGGAGGGGCTGGAGTTGCACCTCAGGGATAGTGCACTCACCTAGTATGCACAAAGCCTTGGACTCAATCCCCAGCACCACAGGGAAACAAAACAAAACAAATCTGGGACTGGGCATATAGCTCAGTGTTAAATCGCTTGCCTATCACACATGAGAGGCCCTAGGTTCAATTCCCTGCACCACAAAAGAAGAAAAAGCTGACGGCTGACTAAAGCTTTCCTAAAGCTAAGGCTATATAATGAGACCCTGTCTCAAAATAAAATAATATAAAATAAATAAGTAAATTAAATAAATTAATAAAACAAATAAAATAGACATAAAATAAAATAGGATGAATTGGTTAATATATTTGTTGATTTGTTGTTGTGTAGGCTGGTTGGTTGTCATCTGCCCCCATCTCCACCTTTGCAGTTCTTTTGTTGAAGAATCCAGTCATTTGTTGAACAGTTTACTATAGTCTGAATTTTGCTGATGGTATCTGTGTGATGTCGTTTGCCACAGACCTCATTTCTCTTTATTGCCTGCAGGTTGGGTTTTAGCTCTCCAGGCTTGACCAGATTATGGTTCAGTTCTTGCCTGCCACAGGGGAAAAGAATTTAATAGGCAATGGCATATAATTCTACAGGAGACATTGTCTCTTGCTTGGTATTGTTATCAGTCATTGATAACCTTTGGCTAAATCTGTTTATTCATCAGGAGTTGCAAAGTAGTTGCAATTCTATAATTGCTTCTTTACTTATTAGCTGGACTACTTCTACAAAAAGAAACGTCCAGCCATGTGCACTAGCTCATGTCTGTAAACCCCACACTGGGAGGTGGAGGCAGAAGAAGCATGCATGTTTGAAGACAGCCTGGGATATACAGTGAGACCCTGTCTCTAAATTAATTAATTAATAGAGGATATTAATTAATTAGTTTCCAGTAGTGATATCCAATCTGGGAAGCACTGTGAAACTTCATTTCCAAAAAGATACCTATCTTCAGAAAAAGCTATTTGCCCTCAAGTATGGAAAGCTTTAATTTAAAAAATTTATTTAACTGAATTGCTTTGTGTACATTTTGATGTAATAAAATCACATTTTATGTATTATTATATGGGGGTGGGTGGGGTGTGATTGTGCGTGTTCGTGTATGCACGTGTAGAGGTCAGAGGTCAATCTTAGGTGTTATTCCTCATGAGCCAGCCACCTAGGTTTTTGAGACAAGGTCTCTCACTGGGGTAACCTAATCTTACCAATTAGGCGAAGCTGACTGGCCAGTGAGCTCCAGGGATCCTCCTGTCGCTACACTGTTTACACAGGTGCTAGGGTTTGAACTCAGGTCTTCATATTTGGGTGGCACTTCACCAGCCCTAGCCCCCCCAACTTTATTTATTCTTGATTATAGCAAATGTTTGATCTCAACTATGTAACAAGTATGTATGTCAGAGTGACTTGTATATAATTTAAGAAATCTCATGCACAGTTGCTCAGTTTTGAACATTTGCCTAGCATACTGAGTGAGAGAGAGAGAGAGAGAGAGAGAGAGAGAGAGAGAGAGGAGAGAGAGAGAGAAAAGAAAAAAGAAGAGAAGAAATCTCATGTAAAACAAAAAATGAAGTTCAAGCTAAGCATGGTAGCCTGGCTTGGTGGTACATGCCTTTTATCCCAGCACTCAGAAAGTGGAGGCAGGTGGATTAAGAGTTCAAGTCCAGGGACTGGAGAGATGGCTCAGCAGTTAAGAGCACAGGCTGCTCTTGGAAAGGACCTGGATTCAGTTCTCAGCACCCACATGGTGGCTAACAGCTGTCCATAACTCCAGTTCCAGGGGATCTGATGCCCTCTTCTGCCCTCTGTGGGCATAGCATGACACAGGTGCATTTACATACATGAGGGCAATACATTAATACACAAAAAATAAGTATATGTATACATAGTAAATATATATATATGAGTTCAATACCAGCCGGGCATGGTGGCGCATGACTTTAATCCCAGCACGTATGAGGCAGAGGTAGACAGATCTCTGTGAATTCAAGGCTAGCCTCATCTACCTAGCAAGTTTCAGGCCAGCTGGGATAGATCTTATCTCAAAGAGTGAAGGGCAAAACTTTCAAATGATAGCTGTTTTACAAACATGAGTCCCTATAGGAGCAGTAGTTTGTTTTTTAATAGAGTAACCAAGTAATATCCCCCTGTGAGACATGTGAAAGGGGCATTATTAACAATTGCTCTGGGAGGAGCAAGTATAAACTAGAACTTTTCCCAGCAAATGAGAACAAATGGTCATAACTTTCTATTGGTGAGATGGTAAGCCTTCTGAGACCAGCAATCTTGGTTGTTATGCTCATAATTGTGTCTGTGACACCTAGTACATAGTAGCTGCTCAAAAAATATTTGGTGAATGTTCATGAAACCACTAATATTTTGAGACGGTGTACATTTTAAGTGGTTCTTATACTTGGTAGTTAAACTTTCATTTATGAACACTTGCATCTAAATTATCTTAGACATTGGATCTGAATAATTTTGATAAATTCATTTATTTTTTAAAGATTTATTTTTATGTGTATGAGTGTTATGCTTGCATGTGTTTTGTGCAATACCCATGGAGGACAGAAGAGGGTGTTGGAACTGGAGTTATGGATGGTTCTGCTGCCATGTAGGTGCTGGGATTTGAACCCAAGTCTTCTGCAAGAACAACCAGTGCTCTTAACTGCTGAGCCATCTCTCCAGCCCCAAATTCATTTATTTTTTTAAGTGTAGAATGAAGATGAGTTGTTTTACTTTCTGTAGAAATAATGCGTGCTTGTTATGTAGAAATGAGAAAATAGGTCAGCCAGATGGCTCAACAGGTAGAAGCTCGCAGGCCTGATGACCTGAGTTTAGTCCCTGGGACCCACATAAAGATGGGAGGAGATGGCTAACTCCACAAACGTGTCCCATGACCTCCACATACATGTGCACGCACATGGACATGTATACACACACACACACACAAATAATAAAAATTTTAAAAATAAAAGGAAAAGGAAATCGGGGGCTGGGGAAATGGCTCATGGTTGCTCCATAAGCATGAGAACCTGAATTCAGATCCCTGCACTCATGTAAAAAGCCAGGCGTGTTTAGGCACACCTGGAACCCCAGCGCTGTGGTGAGATGGGGGCACAGAGACAGGAGGACCATGGACTTGCTAGCTGCCAGCTTGGTTCCAGGTTCAAAGAGAGACCCTGTCTCAAGGGAATTTAGGTAGAGAGTGATGAAGCAGGACACCCAGTGTCCTCTTCTGGCCCCTGTACATAAACTATACACACATGCATACACACCAAATTAAAATTTTTAAATTAATGGCTGGGCGTGGTGGCGCACGCCTTTAATCCCAGCACTCGGGAGGCAGAAGCAGGCGGACCTCTGTGAGTTCAAGGCCAGCCTGGTCTACATAGTGAGTTCCAGGCCAGCTGGAGCTACAGGGAGACCCTGTTTCAAAAAGACCAAAAAAAAATTTTTTTTTTTTAAAATTAAGAAACTCTAGATAACCTCCTTATACATTACTCCTCCAGTTACAAAAACAGAAGAAAAAGTCATCTGTTGTCCGCTTGGATTTTACCTTCAGGGAGAGTGGAGTATGGCAGTTACGTCCATGATGAGTCCTGTTCTCTCATAATCCTTCTGACTCAGGGTTTAGCCAGGGGCTTTCATTTCCTTTGCTCGGGAAGGGACTAATACTTAATTGACAGGAATTTTGTGATTTTTACATGAACTTGGTTTTTTTTGGAGTAAGGGCGGGGAAGAAGGAAATGGCTTCTTAAGCCATATTTCTATAATCAAAACCGTCTTTGCCTACTCTAGCCGCATTTCTTGAAGATGTGAAGGCTGTGGTAGAAAATTCCCAGCACGTGGAGAGATGGCTCAGTGGTTAAGAGCACTTGCTCCTGTTCCAGAGGACCCAAGTTTGGTCCCTAGCACCCTTGTGAGGTAGTTCAAAACAACCCCTGTAACTCCAGCTCTGGGGGAGCCAGTGCCCTCTTCAGGCCTTTTTGAGCACTGTACAGACATGGCACTTAAAAAGACAGCACACAAATACATGTAACTTAAAAAGAAAAAGAAATTCCCATTGGTGTAAATTAGTTTGAGAGTTCTTTGATTTTGGAAAGGGAACTCTATTGAAAGATAGCACAGTAATGGCTGGAGAGATGGCTCAGCAGCTAAGAGAATTGGCTGTAGTTCCAGAGGACCCAGCTTCCCAGCATCCATTTGGTGGCTGACAACTGTCCGTAACTCCAGTTCCAGGGTATCTGAGACCCTCTTCTGACCTCCTTGGGCATTGCTCAACATGGGTGCACTTACATACATGCAGGCAATGTACTCATACACATAAAATAATAAATAAAAAAAATTTTGATGGTCTTTTTGAAGCAGGGTCTCCCTGTAGCCCCAGCTGTCCTGGAACTCACTATGTAGACCAGGCTGGCCTCGAACTCACAGAGATCCACCTGCCTCTGCCTCCCAAGTGCTGGAACTACAGGCATGCGCCACCACGCCTGGCTTAAATAAAATATTTTTAAAAAGATAATGCAGGACTGGAGAGATGGCTCAGCAATTAAGAACACTGGCTGTTCTTACAGAAGACCTGGGTTCAAATTCCAGCACCCACATGGCAGCTAACAACTGTCTGTAACTCCAGTTCCAGGGGATTCAACAGCCTCTTCTGTCCTCCACGGGCATTGCATGGCATGGGTGCACTTACCTACAGGCAGGAAATACACACATACACATAAAATTTTTAAAAAAAATTTTAAAAACCAAAAAAAAAAAAAGATAATGCAGTAAAATCCATGTCACTTAACTTTTTCTTAATCATTAATGAAAGGAATCTAGGTGTGGTAACACATACCTAAATTCTAGCATTTGGAATGCAGGAGAATCATGAATTTGAGGCTAGCCTGGCCTACATAGTCAGTTTGAGGCAGACCTGGGCTACACAGCAAAAAATTAAGAAAAGAATAGCTGGACATGGTGGTTCAATCTTGTGATCCCAGCACTTGGGAGGCGGAGGCAGAAGGATCATGACTGTAGGACCAGTCTGGCTGTATAGTGAGAGGACAAAAGGAGGGGAAGGAGAGTGGGAAGGGGAGGGAGAGGAATAGGAATCATTAGACTTAGTTATCTGTCCTTAGTCCCAAGGCCACTAGTCAACTTGCTTGGTCACATCATTTCTTTGGTTCTGTTTGGCCATCAACTAGGTTGTGTTATGACAAAGTGAATTTTTTTTTTTTTTTTTTTTTTTTTGTCTTGAAAGTAACTTCTTTGGAATTTATGGAGAGATCATGGAGTAAAGATTAAGTCAGAAATCAGGGTGTTTGAGACTTTTCCTACTGAAATAGGCAGTCATTCACAGTTCAGAGTAGAGAACCATGTTTTCTAGGAAAGATGATTAAGAATTTGGCCAGGTGTGGTAGTGCACACCTTTAGTCCCAGCACACGGGGACAGAGGCAGGCAGATATGTATGAGATCGAGGCTAGGGTGATCTACATAGTGAGTTCCAGGCCAGCTGGGGCTACAGAGAGACCCTGTCTCAAAAAGAAAAGAAAGTGTGTGTGAGTGTATGTGTGTGTGTGTATGTATGTGTGTGTATGTCAGAAAGAAGAGAGAGAGGGGGGAGAGAGAGAGAGAGAGAGAGAGAGAGAGAGAGAGAGAGAGAGAGAGAGAGAGAACTTCAGTTTAAAACAAACAAAATGAAAACCAAAGCAAGCCATGTGGGAAAAAAACCTTTATTCAAGACCTCACCATCAGCTTCCCTGGCTCAGGTTATTACTGAGCAATTGTTGTGGCACAGAGCAAATAACCAAGAATAATTTTGTGTACTGAAGGGAATTTTCCCCCTCACAAGCAGATCATTAAATCACCACTTTTTTTCTGTGTTTAGTCTCCAGTTAAAATTTTAGTGCTAGGTCAGGAATAACTAACAGAGACTTGTCATTGCCGTACCTGTGTGTGTTCCTCAGGAGCGTTCCTTTTTTTCTCAAGTAGAGTTGAGCAGGGTTGCAGCATGGAAGGGCATTGCTGTTCCTCCCCAGCTCCTCTGCTCTACCTGATATCTGGTATGTCATGAAAAACCTCTTGCTCGAAAGTTGCAGCTCTCTTTGAGGGCAGCAAGTGCCACACTCAGAACGAAACTAGGTTACTGCTTCTGCAGCATGCGATGGTTTGCATCAAAAGCTGTCTTGGTCTTAACTTTGTGATTATCCCTTCTCTTTGAAGTGGTCATATTTTAATTGGGCATGGTTTTAAATTTTAGAATTTCCCAGTGTTTTTAAGCTAAAAATATTTTAATGTTTTCTTATGTGGTTCTTGAACATAGGTTTATAGAAAGCTTACCTAAAGGTAACAAACTCCTTCAGTAAGACCAAAGGGGAATAATGTTTCAGATTTGAGAAAGTATTAAAGACTGAAAGTGTTTTAGGAGGGTATCCCAAATAGTTCATATAGCTAGAATATAGATTTCCTTTGCTTTTAAAATATCTTAGGTTTTTTGTGGTTTAGTCATTTGAGTTTGTGTTTTAATTCTGAATCATCTTTATACTATAGCCAAGAGAAAATAAGTCACTTTTCCTTTATTATTTTTTAAGTAATTTTTAAAGTTTTATTTGTACAAGTGTTTTGATTGCTGATGTGTTATACTAATATGTGTGTAGTGCATGTGAAGGTCGGAAGTGGATGACAGAGCCATGATATGATGCTGGGAATCGAACCTAGGCCCTCTGAAAGAACACCAAGAGTTCTTAACCCTGAGCCACCTCTCCGGTGCCTTCTTGTTTTTTATTGCTCTCTTTTTTTGAGACAATGTCTTATTATCTAGGCCAGGCTGGCCTTGAACTTGCAGTCCACCTGCCTCAACTTCCTATGTGTTGGGTTTACAAGTATGTGTTATTATGCCAGGTTTTGTTACCTTTAAAAAAAATGTTTTTAAGCTACATCCATTTTTTTCCTTTTGGTTGATGCGTTCTGAAGTGGAGTTTAATATTGTGTCTTTCTCTTTGTTCAGTATATAAAACCTTAATTAGTAAAAGTTACTTCCTTCTATAAGAAATTCCAGAATGCTTTCAACTTTTTTTCTTTCTTGGAGCT